>NC_092152.1:82486742-82712367 GCF_045791955.1 Oncorhynchus clarkii lewisi | reverse complement strand
ATGGTAGTACTGCTACTACCAGCAGTACTACACCTGCACCTGTCGACGACACAAGTTGTTCTGCTTCCACGAGCACATCCAATGCTAGCATCAGTAATTCTACATTTGTTGTTAGACCAGCTAGCATCAGTAATTCTACATTTGTTGTTAGCCCAGCTAGCATCAGTAATTCTACATTTGTTGTTAGCCCAGCTAGCATGGACACTGACAGTTGTGAACCTTAGCCGGGAAAGAACCGAACAACAGACAGGGATGTTGGACCATCGAAGAGGCGCAAATATGATGAGAACTACATTGATTTGTTGTTCACTTATATTGGGAGTAGTGCCTTTCCTCAGTCACAGTGTGTTATATGTGCAAAAGTACTATCTCACAACTCGATGAAAACTTCACTCTTGCACAGACATTCAGAAACAAAACATGCCAATTGAAATAAGCAACATGAGTTTTTTGAGCGAGAATTAAGAGCACTTTCAAGTAGTAAGACATGTATAAAAGCAACAGATACCATTAATAAGAAGGAGCTAGACGTGTCTTATATGGTGAGCTACCGAGTGGCTAGGACAGGCAAGCCCCATACTATTGTGGAGGACTTAATTCTTCCTTCTGCCGCGGATATGGCTGGGACAATGGTGGGGGAAAAGGCCCAAAAAACTATACAGACAATGTCTTCATCAAACAACACCATTTCACGATGCATCAGTGACATGGCAGGAGATGTTTTGAAACAATTACTGCTTCGCATACAAGCCAGTGGCGGGCCTGGCATATGTCCGTTATGTTTATGGGGGGGTCAATTAAGGAAGACATCCTCTTCTGCAAACTACTGGAAACCAGGACAACAGGAGAGGATGTTTTTTAAGTATTGGACAGCCTTGTGACATAAAATGGACTTTGGTGGTCAAGATGTGTTGATATCTGTACTGACAGGGAGACATAGTGGAGTGGTAACGTGTAAGTAGTTGTTCCTGACGCCACTGGAGTACACTGCAGCATCCACCGAGAGGCTGTTGCTGCCAAGGGAATGCCTGACAGCTTGAAAAAAAAATTGGACACTACAGTGAAAATGGTTAACTTTGGTAAATCAAGGGCCCTTGAACTCTTGTGTATTTTCTGCACTATGCAATGATATGGGCAGCGACCATTTAAAGTTTTTACAACATACAGAAGTGCGCTGGTTATCAAGGGGCAAAGTATTGACACATTTTTTTGAATTGAGAGACGAGATTAAAGTTTATTCCCTTGTCTGACCGCTTGCATGAGTTTCTCACACGGCTGGCCTATCTGGGTGATGTTTTTTCTCGTTTTAATCATCTGAATCTAGGATTATAGGGACTCTCCGCTACTATATTCAATGTGCGGGAAAATTCGAAAAGATTCGTTAACCATTTCATGCCCTGCCTCCAGTCCACATACCGATATCTGAACAAGAGAGCCTCATCGAAATTTCAACAAGCGGTTCTGTGAAAATATTATTTCATCAGAAGCCACTGCCAGATTTCTGGATTGGGCTGCGCTCAGAGTATTCTGTCTTGGCAAATCGCGCTGTGAAGACACTGATGCCCTTTGCAACCACGTACCTATGTGAGAGTGGATTCTCAGCCCTCACTAGCATGAAAACTAAATACAGGCAGAGACTGTGTGTGGAAAATTATTTTAGACCGAGACTCTCTCCAATACAACCCAACATTGCAGAGTTAGGTGCATCCTTTCAAGCACACCCTTCTCATTAACCTGTTGTGAGTTAGTCACAATTTTCAATGAACAAATAAGGTTTTATATGTAAGATGGTTAAATAAAGAGCAAAATGATTTATTATATGTGCCCTGGTCCTATAAGAGCTCTTTGCCACTTCCCATTAACTGGGTTGTGACAAAAACTCACACCCATTCTGAGGTTTAATAAATGTATCTTATAGTGGGTGTGTGGCAGGCTTACAATGATGGCAAAATACAACATTTGAGAATGCACTGACCCTGGTGCTGGAGGTTGAATGTTTGAAGGGGTACAGGACTATAAAACGTTTAGGAACCACTGGTCTATAGACCTCAAACTCAACTCTGGACCTCAAAGCCCGCTCCACTGCATTTTTTCAATTGTTCCCCTCTAATCAGGGACTGAATTAGACCTGGGATAGCAGGTGTTTGCAATTAATGATCAGGTAAAGCAGAAAACCAGCAGGCTCCGGACTGGGTAGGGTAAGAGTTGAGTACCCCTGGTCGAGAGTGACCTACCCTGGGGGAATGTCAATAGTCTACAGCAAGTCTCTCCAACCCTGTACCTGGAGAGCTACGGTCCTGTAGGTTTTCACACCAAACCTAATCTAGCGCACCTGATTCTAATAATTAGCTAGTTAATAAGCTGAATCAGGTTAGTTACAACTGGGGTTGGAGTGAAGAGTAGCTCTCCAGGAACAAGGTTGGGAGAGCCCTGGTCTAGAGTGACTTACCCTGGGGGCATCTCAGTAGTCTATAGCAGGGCTATTCAACTCTTACCCTACGAGGTCCGGAGCCTGATGGTTTTCTGTTCTACCTGATAATTAATTGCGCCCACCTGGTGTTCCAGGTCTAAATCAGTCCCTGATTAAATGGGAATGATAAAAAACCACAGTGGAACTGGTTGAGTTTGAGGGTTCTAAAGGGACTTCCTCTCCTTCACCACGGCATGTTTAAAGGTCAGTGCAGATGAAGGGAACAAGCAGGGAAGCGGAAGACTTTAGAATATTGAGGTGGCGCTAGACACCTGTTGATCTAGCCATACTGTTTATGAATCGTAGTGAGGTTTTGGCTGTAAATTATTTAGTAGGCAGGCAAGCTGCTACTTGGGGGATGGGTAGAGGGAGAAGTTGTCACATTGAGTGTAACCTACACGTTAGCTGAAATCGGTCCCAAGCTTGTTCCAATTACATTAAAAAAATATGTATCTTCTCTCAGCTCTTCATAATTGCTGCACTGAACTTTTTAACCTGGGGGAAGTACTGAGAAATATTCAAACCAATTAACTGATTGGGTAATGTAAAAATGGCTTTGGTTAGAACACGTTTGACTCAACAGAATGTTTTTCTGAGAGTCAAAAAGTTTGCCTGTTCTGTTACTCTGAACTTCATGCCCATTTGCAGTTCATTATTTTACACATTAAACAGACAGCCCAATTCTGATATTTTTTCACTTTTTTTTACCAATCAGATCAGCGCTGAAAAAGATGTGAAAAGATCTGATGTGATTGGTCAAAAGATCCATTAGTGGGAAAAATATCAGAATTGGGCTGTCTGTGTAAATGCAGCCATATTGACACACTCCACTACCCTAACAAGTTATTTTATTGAAGTAAGGAATAACCAACCATGCTCAGTACAGTTGTATGGAAATATACAACTCGGCCATGTAGCAGATAACCAGTCACTTTAACAGCAGCATTTAGGCCTATTTTGGATCAATGGTGCCCTTTGCAGGTGATTAGTTCTACTAATATCCGTCCTTCTCCAGAAAAGAAGGGCGAGCTAGACTTCTCCACCTTCCTGACCATGATGCACCGGCAGATCCAGCAGGAGGACCCCAAGGCGGAGATCCTGGAGGCCATGAGGATGACGGACAAGCAGAAGAAGGGCTACATCCTGGCCTCGGAGCTCCGGGCCAAGCTCACCAAGCTAGGAGAGAAGCTGACTGATAAAGAAGGTAGCCTACTATGTGTTTCTATCACTAGGGGTTTTAGCTGTCGTGGATTAAGACAGGACTAGATATAATGCCCAATGGAGCCTCTTGAAAATGCCGTTTAACGCAGGAGCAGTAGGTAGGCTTAATCTGGGTCTGGGAAACTGGCCCTGAAAGTGCAGCTCAACAGTCTGAATTGGCTCCTTCTCACAATCTCTTATACATCATCTGCACTGATCTGAACAGATGTTAGAGGTAAACAAAAGCAAAAAAGTCAAATATAACTGGTATAACTTTACCTGGTATTAGTTTATCAGTTCAGCTCTTTTAACCCTTTACGCTTGTACCTGTATACGGGTTGAAAATGGCAGATTTGTACACTGATAAACACCTAAATTGGAACTCGGTGTCTGTACAGTAACGTGCTATACATGACATCAGAGCTCAGGCTCTGTGCTTCACAGCTCTGTCTGGGTTTTGACTGACAGCCGATCTGAACTTGAGCACTACAGAGACAAGAAGTTGCCCCCATCCCTCCAGCTAATTGGGCAACTTTTTAAAATGTTTTGTCTGCGTGAGGGAAATGTTGTAAATTAAGAGGACTCTATGTATTTTGAAAGATAAAACGTTGAGGATTATAATAAATACTGCTTTGATGTCATACAAGCAAGCCTAACACCCTTGAGTCCAAATGTGCACTTCACATTTTAATGTCATAAATCTAATTTCATATACAGCGTTTATGATCACCATGTTTGATGTATAGTTACAAGAAGACATAGCGTCATACCCTGGTTTATTTTTAACAGAATGAGCCTGTCTGTCTACAGTGAAGAACATTTGCCTTGGCACATGCACCTGAATGCACTCATGATTCCTTTATATAGACTGGTTTGGTTGTTTAGCAACAACCGAGCAACCATGGGGTTGGCTTAGATTGTTGAAATTTGATTTATTGAAAACACAAATCAATTTGCACAATGAGCACTTGTCTCTCAAATACATTGTTACAGTTGTTGTTTAGCAATCTAGCATATGTTTGCCATATTAGCAGAGACATGACATCTGTCCAAACACCTCAAAACAAGACATGTTATCAAGAACAAAATAAAACTATCTGAAATTAGCCAACTACAATTCCCCTCATGCCAGGTTTTTTCCATTGTTGGTAGCTATCTGGCCATCCAGAATCACAACAAGACTTCTACCCCATTGAATGTCGTGCATCATTTTCGTGACGTTGTCAGCTAACCAGTCTATGCGCGCCAAATGTACGATATGTTTCCCTAAATTGCATTGTGAAATCCTAACACTTTCATGTCATATTGTATTACTTAGCTTGTCATGTTGGCAATAGAACAAGCTTTCAAATGATTCCCATCTGACCCAGTTTGCGATTTTCATAAAGGACCGTTCTTGGATTGCTTAAACAACAGTAATTGTGTGATTGCAGGGTTGTGTTCCAAACAAAATAACTACACGTGTCCTCGCTCTAATTCCTCCACCGCAGCTAGGAGCTCAAAAAGGCACCGTACAGTTGAAGTCTTTTCTTTGAGTCATAAAAGGGCATTGACATTTCTTAGGAAATGTGCACACTTTAGAGAGCAGTTACACCTCTCTCTCAAACGTCTTATTGTTCTGTCTTATGTTGCAACACATTTTACAGGAATATTATCATGTTACTGAATGTATCCAGAGTATTTTCACATTTTGTTATGAACAAATGTGGCAAAAAAGTACATAATGTAAAATGCACATAAAATCAAGTGCTTGGATTCAGTCTTGTTAGGTAAACTGTTGTCCTCACCTCTTGGTCTAATAATCTCTAAACTGTTCCCTTTCAATTTGTACCATGCAAATGCATATGCTTTTCATATTTCTTCTGTAAGAAACATGTCAAGGTAGCCCTAACCAGTTCCATCCCAGGCTGTGTCACAGGCGGATGTGACCGGGAACCCCATGTTGCGGCGCACAATTGGCCCAGCATCGTCCGGGTTAGGGGAGGGTTTAGCTGGAGGGGGATTTCCTTGTCTCATTGTGCTCTAGCGACTCCTTGTGGCGGGCCGGGCTCTGACACATTGGTGCGGCTGGCTTCCGGGTTAAGCAAGCAGTGTGTCAAGAAGCAGTGGCGGCTTGGCAGGTTATGTTGCGGAGGACGCGTGGCTCTCGACATTCGCCCCTCCCGAGTCCGTTGGGGATTTGCAGCGATGAGACAAGATCGTAACTACCAATTGGATATAACGAAAAAGGGGGTACATTTTTTTATTTTTTATTATGTGGCCCTATCCATAGGCCAATTCACAGGAGTATAAAGGGTTAAATGAGTGCAGAAACAAGGCCACTTTAGACTGTTGTGATGCCCCAAGTGACTCCAAGAGACCCTATGGAAATACACATGCAGATGGGAGCTTCCCAACTGGGAACACACTGGTTGAATCAACGTTATTTCCACATCATTTCAATGAAATTGAATTGATATCTGTCCCAAGGCTCTAGTTTTGTCTAATCTTGATTATTGTCCAGTCGTGTGGTCCAGTGCTGCAAGGAAAGAGCTAGTTAAGCTGCAGCTGGTCCAGAACAGAGCAGCACGTTTTGCTCTTCATTGTAATCAGAGGGCTGATATAAATACTATGCATGCCAGTCTCTTGGCTAATAGTTTTTTATAAGAAACATTAATGTGTTGGAAATCCCAAATTGTTTGCATAGTCAACTTACACACAGCTCTGACACACACACTTATCCCACCAGACATGCCACCAGGGGTCTTTTCATAGTCCCCAAATCCAGAACAAATTTAAGAAAACGTACAGTTTTATATAGAGCCCTTATGGCATGGAACTTCCATCTCATATAAACAGCAAACCTGGTTACAAAAAACAGATAAAACGACACTTCACAGCACAACGCCTCTCCCCTATTTGACCTAGATAGTTTGTGTGTATTGACATGGAGGCTACCTTCTTAAAAATGTATGTAGTTCTGTCCTTGAGCTGTTCTTGTCTAATGATGTTCTGTATTATGTCATTCTGTGTTATGTTTCATGTTTTGTGTTGAACCCCAGGAAGAGTAGTTGCTGCTTTTGCAACATCTAATGGGGATCCTAATAAAATACCAAACACCAAATGTGTCAACACATACATTAACTGATTCTTGTGTAAATTTGCAAATGATAAAACACATCATTTGAATGGAGTTAATTTTTTAGTTTCTACCTGCTAACATACTTGTTGTTGGTCCCAGATCGGCGAATGAACATGAAGTTGTTTCCCCTCTAAACTTTGCAGTGGACGAGCTGTTCAGAGAAGCCAACGTGAAGTCTAATGGCAACGTGCACTACGAGGAGTTCACCAGGATGGTGACACTACCGTCAGTGGATTACTGAGGGACAGGACAGGAGGAGATGACGTTCTTTATGACAGGGAAGCATGGTTATGGAAGGGACCTGGTTATGCATGCACTGAGCATTACCCAACCACCTGCATGCACTGAGCATTACCCAACCACCTCCATGCACTGAGCATTACCCAACCACCTGCATGCACTTAATTTATTGATCATTTAGGTTTGTGTCTATTGTACGCTACTTTCTATCATTTATACAAGTGCATTTGATGAATTAAATGGATGTCTTTTTTTTAATTGGGGGGTTTTATTTGACTTGCTGCAGGAAGAGTAGCTGCAGGAAGAGTAGCTGCTGCATGTGCAATATGTAATGGACATTAAAATAAACCAAATCAACTAAAACATCCCTTTTGATTGAGTTTTAAACTGTTTGATGAACTTATGTTCTCGGTGTAGGATTTGATAAATGTAGTTTACATGATGCAGGCATCCGAGCTCTTTCAGCCATACCATTGAACTAAAAAGTTGTGCATGTTGTTTGTTCCTCCCACAATATTCTTTACAATAACAATTTAAGTCAATATTTACATGTCATAATAACCAAATTATTCAACATCATTAGTAGGAATATATATACTTTTAAATACTAGATATGTAGGAAGGATTCGAATTCTTTGCACACACACTGGGCATTTTGTCAAGTGTGCAACTGCAGCCTGCTATTCGAGGGACATTATTTGTGCACACACCATGCATTTTGGTGTAAATTACGCATGTCAAAGGAATTCTCTGCCTAATGTATTGTCAGTAAGCATTTATTATTTTTCCAAGAATGTAATGCCATTTAATTTAGTCATCCAATATTGCTAAACCATTAATAATGAGTGCAGGAGGGCAGGAAGAATATGTGGAGAATATACATGGAACTGACAAAATGAAGGAAACACTTGAGTAAATGAGGGATACCAAAGTATGCTTTGGAAGCAGGTGCTTCCACACAGGTGTGGTTCCTGAGCAATTAAAACATCCCATCATGCTTAGGGTCACGTATAGAATTGCCCAGTTGTGTGTTATTTTGGCTACCAAGCTAGAAGAGATCTCTGTGACTGAAACGGGTCTCAAAGGAACACAGCATGTTTAGAAAAACAGAGAATGTATGTCGCTAGAGCTCAACCCAGTGGAACACTAATGGAGGTTCTGGAGCGATGCCAGAGACTGCGTTTTCCACCACCATCAACAAAACACCAATATGGAATTTCTGGTGGAAGAATGGTGTTGCATCCCTCCAATAGAGTTCCAGACTGGTAGAATCTGCCAAGACACATTGAAGCTGTTCTGGGGGGGCACGTGGTGGCCCAATGCCCTATTAAAACACTTGTTGGTGTTTCCTTTATTTTGGCAGTTGCCTGTACATCTTAATTTCATCATGACCCAGCGTTTCCCAAACTCGGTCCTGGGGGACTCCAAGGGATGCACGTTTTGGTTTTTGCCCAAGCACTACACAGCTGATTCAAAAAACCCTAGCTTGATGATGAGTTGATTATTAGAATCTGTTGTGCTAGGGGGAAAACCCTAGTTTGATGATGAGTTGATTATTAGAATCTGTTGTGCTAGGGGGAAAAACCTTAGCTTGATGATGATTATTAGAATCTGTTGTGCTATTAGCTTGATGAATTATTAGAATCTGTTGTGCTAGGGGAAAAACCCTAGCTTGATGAGTTGATTATTAGAATCTGTTGTGCTAGGGGGAAAAACCTTAGCTTGATGATGAGGTGATTATTAGAATCTGTTGTGCTAGGGGAAAAACCCTAGCTTGATGATGAGGTGATTATTTGAATCTGTTGTGCTAGGGGGAAAAACCTTAGCTTGATGATGAGTTGATTATTAGAATCTGTTGTGCTAGGGGAAAAACCCTAGCTTGATGATGAGGTGATTATTTGAATCTGTTGTGCTAGGGGAAAAACCCTAGCTTGATGATGAGGTGATTATTTGAATCTGTTGTGCTAGGGGAAAAACCCTAGCTTGATGATGAGTTGATTATTTGAATCTGTTGTGCTAGGGGAAAAACCCTAGCTTGATGAGTTGATTATTAGAATCTGTTGTGCTAGGGGGAAAAACCCTAGCTTGATGAGTTGATTATTTGAATCTGTTGTGCTAGGGGAAAAACCCTAGCTTGATGAGTTGATTATTAGAATCTGTTGTGCTAGGGGGAAAAACCCTAGCTTGATGAGTTGATTATTTGAATCTGTTGTGCTAGGGGGAAAAACCTAAATGTTGTCCCGAGGACCGAGTTAGGGAAACGCTTCACCACACCTCTACCAAACATAATAGTTTTATTTTGATTTAACCAAGTAAGACTCATTGAGGTTAGAAACCTCTTGCCAGGTTGACCAGGGAAATAGCAGCGTGTACATAACATGTTTCAAAAAATACAAATACATCAAAAATATTCAACTGTAGCTATCAAAAACATTGTCTTAAAAACCGGGAAGGACACTTAACTCCCCAAACTTGAATATCTTTTGAAGCATGTTCCAGAATGAAGCATGTTCCAGAATGAAGCATGTTCCAGAATGAAGCATGTTCCAGAATTATGGGGGGAAAAATCTTGTTTCCCCATATCAGTTCTAGACTTAGGAACAGACAAGGACGGCAGCTACTGAACGAAGACTGTATTGAGTGACTGACCTGGTCAGGAAGGAACAGAGACACAAAAGGGGCTGCCTTATCAATGCTTTCTATTTACACAAAAGTGCACCAGTGTGTTTGCACCATGGAGAGAGGTCCATTGCACCAGGCCATACCAATCACAGTGATGGGTGAGAGAGGAATCTGGCATTGGTGATACATCTTAAAAGCACCATGATACACTGTGTCCAGAGTTAAGGTACTTGCTAAGGCCTGCATATAGGCACTATAATCCAGCACCGATAACAAAGTGCTTTCAACAAGATCCTTTCTGACTAACATTGAAAAACAAGTTTTGTTCCTAAAAGAGAAACCCATTTTAAACTTCAGTTCTCTGGTGAAGTTATCAATGTGCTGTTTAAAATGCAGCTTTTCTTCTAACCAATTCCCAAGATACTTATAGGTGACCTTATCAGTTTCCTGACTTTTTAGAGTTGAAATCTGCAAGTGACTCCATGTGTCTACTTTCAAAGAGAAAACTCTAAATGTAGCTTTCCTTGCATTAAGCACAAGTTTAAATTCAAACAGCATCAAAAGCCAACTGTAAATCCTGAAAAGCCTTCAAGATGTACTAGAATAAATCATTCTGTCATCAGCATACAGTCTTCGCTGTATCATTTATATGCATTGTAAAAAAAAGGATCAGACCTAAAATTGAGCCCTGGGGAAATGAGCCTTTGAAGCTCAGATGTATTACCCTCTGTGCTACACACTGCATTCTGTCAGAAAGGTCGGTTTGGAACCAATCCAATGCTTCAACACATAAACCAACCTTTTTTTGTCAGGGATTGGTCAACAAAGGCCTTTGATAAGGCAATCAAAAATGAAACACAGTGATGTTTCTTGTCCTGAGCATCTAGGATATCACCTACAACCTTAAGTTACTGCAGTAATTGTACTATGCTTGGCTCTAAAACCTGACTGGAATTTAGATCAAATTAAATATTATACAGAAAGTCTTTAAATTGTGAGTTCAACCAGCTTTTCCAAAGATGTTTCCAGTGCAGACAGTTTACAAACGGGACTATAGTTATCCAACGTTATCCAATTGACCCGCACAACACATTGCCTGAATACATCAATCGACCAAGATGTATAAGGGTAAGCTGCTTTCCAGACTTTTGGAATCGTATCACTCGCCAATGAAGGATTGAATATATGCGTGAGAAGGACAGCAAAGATCTCTGCACCAATTTGGGGAAAATAAATGTTACATTGGTCCGGGCCGGTCGATTTCTTAATATTAATAGATTTTGAGTGTCATTACGATTTCTGAAAGTGTAATCTGGGTAAAATGAAGTAGATAACCGTAGGCCGGCTTCCGGAGTTGGCAACCTTCTCAAACTCTCTATATGAACGAAGAAAATACACATTCAAATATGCTTATCTTTATTTATAAAGTACTGTCTACTTGCAATTCATTATATCGTCGCAGTTACAGCTCAACTTGTGCGGCCTTACGCATTAAGTAATCTCCAATAACGCATTGAATATCTTCAATCGACCATTTCTCGACATCTAATGAGTTTTAGTAATTGATATCTAGCAAATTGACCCACACAATATATCAATCGACCAAGATGCTTAATTTATATTCTCTTTATTTCACATACATTGTAATGACCCTTTTACATTCAGCCATATATTCAGATACCACAACAGAAGCACTGATAACATATTAATAAGATCACATTTATTTCCATTTTCATGTACCAAAAATGTGTGCATTGGCTCTGAATGGCAATGTGTGAGCTTGAATGGAAGACAGAAGAAACATCTCAACATTCCAACAATGGGCATAATATCCACAGGGAATATGGACTTCGGTGTACTCTAAATTTGTGACTCTCTTATCTTAAAATCAACATGTAATCATTGCGCGCAAAGTTGACCAAGTACATGTCCTACCCATTCCAGTGCGTGCCAGGGACGCACCAAATTTCTGTAAATACTGCTTTTCACTCCGTTGGCCTACTCTGCGCAATTGGTGCCTCGTGGGTAATGACAACATTGGGAACTCAAGAACTCTGTCATTTATAGTTCCAAAATGCATGCGTAATTACAGCAAGTCGTTTCACAGAGTAAGTTAATTATGTCTGGTGGATGCACTGTGAATCTTCAGGTGCCATTCCGGGTAGACCCGGTATTGCGGGAAGATCCGGTCTGTCAATAAAGGACAGTCGACATTGTGTGGTGTCTAGAACATTCAATGGAATAACCCCTTGGTTGTCGTCGTGTGTTACACGTGTGTTGCACGTCCCCGTAAACGTACGTATTGTACAGGCTTTGGAGATGGCTGGTGAGGAAATTCTCCAAAACAAATCCTTCAGCATCTTTCTGAATTCACGTCGCATGAGACAATACAGAACTGGGTTCAAGCAGCTATTGGCATGCGCGAGGCACACAGTCACCGGGAATACATAGGTGTGGACCAAATAGTAGGATTTATCCCAATTGACAGCGTTAAATTTCACCAATACACCCCAGAATGTGATGGCGTGATTTGGCATCCAGCAAAGAAAGAAGGAGAGGACGACGATGGTGACAGATTTGGTCACCCTCGACCTCCTTTTGGGGTGGTTGTTGTTCATGCTCCTCAGACGGATAAACCGTAAGAGCATCAGATAGCAGACGGACACTATCAGCATGGGTATTACGAACGCTATGATGATTTTTTGGAGATGATAGAGCGCGAGCCAGTCATGTCCCTCAGGGAACCTGATGAGGCAGAGCTTCTCCCCCGCCACTACGGTCACTGAGGAGAAAATGGTAGTGGGTGCTGTGGCAATGGTTGCGGAGACCCACAGCACCGCGCACACCAATTTCACCGAACACGACCTCTGTCTCGACCGGTTCTTCAGAGCCGAGGCGACAGACCAGTATCTGGTCACACTCATAGCAGTCAGAAAGAACACGCTAGCGTACATGTTCATAACTGTTACGGAAAGGATGATTTTACACATGGCGTCTCCAAACGGCCAGCTGAAGTCCAGTGCGGTGTCCACTGCCCAGAACGGCAGAGTCAACACAAACTGGAAGTCCGTCACTGCCAAGTTGATGATGAAAAAGTTAATACTCGATTTCTTCCGGCCCTGTTTTAACCTCATTAGGAAAAAGACTAACAAGTTCCCAATTAACCCTACCGCGCACACAATGGAGTAAACAACGGAGATGATTATCCTTAGAATCGGAGTGCCGTCCGCGGTCACGTCAATATCCTCCAGACTGCCGAATTTGTCATCATCCATTAAAGTCCTGTTCAATGCCAAAATCCCGCTGTGGTTGAGTAGCTCGCCCATCCTCACAGATAAGAATGCAACACCGGTGCTTCTACTAGCATCAGGTCGCTTCTCGATGGCCTATCACAGAATAGTCCTCGCGCTCCATACAGTTGAGTGCTTATTTTAGCTGTTCATTTTATGTAATTGAAGCTTGTATGATAAAAGTTATCGTGTCTACAGTCCTATATAACGCCGCAATCAATGTGAAACTTTGCATCTTGACTGGAGTCTTATACAGGTGCGTAGTCGTGCGTGTTCACAGCGCCTGCCCCTGCATCGCGTGGATTGGTCGTTTGAGACATGATGGACCTTTCTGTGATGGACCTTTCTGTGATGGACCTTTGTGAATAAACTGCTGATAGGTCTCGACAAAAATATGAATTTTCAGATACCAAAATAAAATAAATTACACTATATGTATAAAAGAACGTGGACACCCCTTCAAATGAGTGGATCCAGCTATTTCAGCCATACCCTTTGCTGACAGGTGTATAAAACTGAGCACACAGCCATGCAATCTCCATAGACAAACATTGGCAGTAGAATGGCCTTACTGAAGAGCTCAGTGAATTTCAATGTGGATGCCATCTTTCCAACAAGTCAGGTCGTCAAATTTGGAAATGTCTAGGAGCATTAACGGCTCAGCTGGGAAGTGGTAGGCCACACAAGCTCACAGAACAGCACCGCCGAATGCTGAAGCCCATAAGAATCGTCTGGCCTTGGTTGCAACACTCAATACCGAGTTCCAAACTGCCTCTGGAAGCAACATCAGCACAAGAACTGGAGCTTCATGAAATGGGTGTCCATGGCAGAGCAGCCACACACAAGCCTAAAGTCACCATGCGCAATGCCAAGAGTCAGCTGGAGTGGTATAAAGCTCGCCGCCATTGGACTCTGGAGCAGTGGAAACATGTTCTCTGGAGTGATGAATCACGCTTCACTATCTGGCAGTCGGACAGACTAATCTGGGTTTGGCGGATGCGAGGAGAATGCTACCTGTCCAAATACATAGTGCCAACTGTAAAGTCTGGTGGAAGAGGAATAATGGTCTGGGGCTGTTTTTCATGGTTCAGGCTAGGCCTCTTAGTTCCAGTGAAGGGAAAACTTAATGCTACAGAAAACAGTGACATTCTAGACAATTCTGTTCTTCCAACTTTGTGGCAACAGTTTGGGAAAGACCCTTTCCTGTTCCAGCATGGCAATTCCCCCATGCACAAAGCGAGGTCCATACAGAAATGGTTTGTTGATCGGTGTGGAAGAACTTGACTGGCCTGCACAGAGCCCTGACCTTAACCACATTGAACACCTTTGGTATGAATTGGAACGCTGACTATGAGGAATCTCTAATCGCCCAACATCAGTGCCCAACCTCACTTATGCTCTTGTGGCTGAATGGAAGCAAGTCCCTCCAGCAATGTTCCAACATCTAGTGGAAAGCCTTCCCAGAAGAGTGGAGGCTGTTATAGAAGCAAAGGGGGACCAACTCCATATCAATGCCCATGATTTTGGAATGAGATGTTTGATGAGCAGGTGTCCACATAGAGTACTTGGTAGTTACAGTCCTTCGAAACACGACCCAGCCAAGCCGCACTGCTTCTTGACACCATGCCCGCTTGACCCGGAAGCCAGCCACAGCAATGTATCGGAGGAAACACCGTACACCTGGCGACGGTGTCAGCGTGCTTGCGCCCCGGCCCGCCACCGGAGTCGCGATGGGACAGGCTGCGTCGTCCATGGGGTCTCCCGGTCGCGGCGGGCTGCTGTTTTTATAGGGGAAAAAAGGTCCCTGACATTTAACAAAATATAATGAATTATGGGAGATTAGTTACTTGACCATTCGCCAATACTTTATGGTTTGAATAGGACCAATATAGTGTGGCAAAACAATGAAACAGTTGTTCCTCCCTTGTGCACGAAAGAATACCAAAACCTCCCCCTAGTCTAGCCTACTCATATCGGTTTCCTTATCGGCTTTAACATGGCAGACATTACATGTCTGTGTTTTTCCTTCTTCATTCTATGACATTTCCATATTTATTCTCGACATTTTGTGCCAAACTGACCGTCCTCTTCCGCTAGAGGGGGCAACATGATGGCTCAACCAGCAGTAGATCAGTGAAGGACGCTATGGGGAACGTGTCAATCTTGTTCCACGGAGGACCGTGTGTCTGCGGGTTTTTGCTCCTCCTTTGTACTCGATTAATTAAGGTCACTGATTAGTAAGGAACTCCCCTCACCTGGTTGTCTAGGTCTTAATTGAAAGGAAAAACCAAAAACCCAGCATAGGCCCTAGGTGGAATGAGTTTGACACATCATTTCCATAGGGGGATACACAGTATTCTGAGCTCCAAGATGAAAGTATAATTTTCACAAAGGAAACATAATGCAATTGATCGGTCGTGTTTATGATTTCCTTGGAGTTTGGGCTCCTCACAGTGCATAATGCACACAGGTCCCGTTATACATTGGTGCTCTGCGCAGTAACCATGCGAACGAGATTATACAGTAGGCTAAAGTGTCGCTGTATTCATATAATATACAAGCAATATTATTTAATATGGTGTTACAATCGTAATATTAGCCTTTATTGCGTGTCGGAAAGCCTATTTGACATCCGGTTAAATGTGTCAATTCGATTTTCCTCAACTATCCCACTTTATTTACAATTGCACACTATACGTATTTTTATTTTAACAGGCAATCCAAATAATGTAATGTAATAGTTTCCCCATCACCTACCATCCCCTGGGCTACTACTGAAAGGCATTCTATTCTCTCAAGTCCACCCACTAAACTGTATCGGAGAGGGAGGTTCTTCAGCAAAGTTTGGCTTGTTAGGGAAAGTTCCTAACTGTCAGGGCTGTCGAAGGGGCCTTGATGGAAGAAAGGAAGACATCGTCTTGTCAGCAAACGACACTTACAGTTTACAATTATTGGAACGCAAAAGACGCGTGTGAAAATCACTGAGGAAGGATACAACGTCTTACAGAAGTTAATTAAGTTTATATCGCCGGCGTCACGCTTTCTATGTCTAAAGTGCATGGTTCTAGCGGGATATAAGTGTTTCACTACAAAATTGAAAGTGTTTGAAATGACAGTCGGTACAGTGAGGATAAAGCATAATAACATATTGTCTTTCTTTACCTTCCAACAAGATGATTTACTTACACTGCGGACTTGCACAACCTTTCTCTCCAATTTACTTTCTGGTTGCAGCGGGGATCTTGGCGATGTTTAACAACAGTAAAACATTTGGATTTGAACAAGAGACGGGTAAGCCAGCCTCTTAAAATCAATGAATCATTCGTCTGACATATAACGTTACTTTTATTTTAAATAGTTTTATGCAATAGTTCAGCTATGCTGGCATTTTAAAATGTCAGTAACAAGGGGACCTCTGCAGACTATTGGCAACTGCTCAGCTCCACATAGACTGAACTCACACACACATAGCCTAGCGATGTGACTGATCTCCGCAGCCTCAACTCTCACACACATAGCCTAGCGACGTGACTGATCTCCGCAGCCTCAACTCACACACACATAGCCTAGCGATGTGACTGATCTCCGCAGCCTCAACTCACACACACATAGCCTAGCGATGTGACTGATCTCCGCAGCCTCAACTCTCACACACATAGCCTAGCGATGTGACTGATCTCCGCAGCCTCAACTCTCACACACATAGCCTAGCGATGTGACTGATATCCGCAGCCTCAACTCACACACACATAGCCTAGCGATGTGACTAATCTACGCACCCTTTACACACACAGACTAGTGATGTGACTTATCTACGCAGCCTCAACTCATGCAAACATAGCCTAGCGATGTAACTGATCTACGCAGCCTTTACACAAACAGCCTAGCGATGACTGATCTATGCAAGCAGTTCACTTGGGAAATATTGACACTTATAAAGGTTATGTTCTCCCATTTTATGCATTGAATGAGGTGCCGAAATCCCATGAGCACATGACTCAAAACAGACGTGATGTTCCCAGGCTATACCTATTTCCAGCTTGTATGAGAACAGCTACAGTATTTCCGTTTTTTTCTCCCCCACCAGAGAGATGCATAATTGAGCCGCCTCTAACGCTCCAGGCCATGCTTAAAATTCTAGTAGCCTAGCTGTAGTTTGCTACCCTAAACTTTACTTGGGTCATGCCTGAATATGTCATATAAACACGCTCATGCTTACCTATTGTGTCTGTACCTCACAGTGATAGTCACATTCATTCCACTAGTCAATTTAAACTGCCCTGCAAACAACATGAGTGAATGGCATCAGGATTAAATTGTGTTCAGTTCTTTAAAGTATTGGCTCCCGTTAGTCCAATAACTCATGCTGTGTTAGGATCAGTGGAGGCTGCTGAGGGGAGGACGGCTCATAATAATGGCTGGGACGGAGCGAATGGAATGGCATCAAACCATGTATTTGATGTATTTCATAACATTCCACCTAATCCATTCCAGTCATTACCACAAGCCGTCCTCTCCTATTAAGGTGCCACCAACCTCCTGTGTTTAGGATACTAGATACAGTAGTTAACCTAAAGTTGGCCTCTGAGCTGAAGTGTCTTGGTGTGAGAAAAAAGGGGGGTTGATTTAAAAAAAGAATTCCAGTACTACACTTACTTTTGAACAAATATTCCAGTTGTGCATCTCTCTCTTTCTCTCCCCTCTTCTCTCTCTCCTTCACCCCTCTCCCCTTGGTCTCCCTGTGTTCTGTATCAGTCTTAGTGAACAAGGGAAAGGCCTTCCATAAGCAGTCTAGATACACCCTTGGGCTGTTTGACACTCTACCGTCCATACAAATCAACCTTAGCGGGTGCTCTGGGGAGCCAAGGCTAAGTGTAATCGGTTTGCGAGGCGATGGACTGACACGGGGGAGATAGCTTGGTACTGCAGCAGTGGCATTTGGGATGGCGCCTGACTCTACTGGTGGGCACTGTCCTCTATCAAAGGATTCAACAGTCTCGGGGTTGGCATAACACATTCCCTGTGAGAGCAACTCTTAACACCCCAAATCAAAGAAAAAAAACAATCACTACCCTTCACTTCCTATATACCTCCACCGCATCTCACCCATTCAAATCAGCTCCCTGTTTACTCCTGTGAGACTGGTCTGACTTTTGAAGTGAAACCCGTTCTGAATTCCTCTTTGAATTTTAGGCAGAAATAAATATGGCTTACAGATCTTTCTGTTAGGTCTGTGTTTTATAGAAAGGATTAGTGCTGTTTTTATTCTCCTCTCCTTTGTGATGAATACATTTGTCACTGTCATAGCTTTTCAGGTAAAGAGATGAGAAAGTCATGATAAACAGTATACATTCCTGAAGTTAGTAGTATAGAGATATACAGTTATATTGCCATGGAGATTCAGACATGGAAAACCAGTGCTTTGACGAAGCCACTTTCACTATTCATTTAGCGTAATAGTTCATTTGGAGTTTTTCCACAAATCCTGGAAAATTTGCTTGCAGCAAACGTTTAGCCTAAGTACTATGTAACAACATGTACTTACACTGATTCCACTGTGACTACTGATGTAACTACTACCATGTGATTACACTGTGACTACTGATGTAACTACTACCATGGGATTACACTGTGACTGCCTATGTAACTACTACCATGTGATTACACTGTGACTGCCTATGTAACTACTACCATGTGAATACACTGTGACTGCCTATGTAACTACTACCATGTGATTACACTGTGACTGCCTATGTAACTACTACCATGTGAATACACTGTGACTGCCTATGTAACTACTACCATGTTAATACACTGTGACTGCCTATGTAACTACTACCATGTGAATACACTGTGACTGCCTATGTAACTACTACCATGTGAATACACTGTGACTGCCTATGTAACTACTACCATGTGATTACACTGACTGCCTATGAAACTACTACCATGTGATTACACTGTGGCTGCCTATGTAACTACTACCCTGTGATTACACTGTGACTGCCTATGTAACTACTACCATGTGATTACACTGTGACTGCCTATGTAACTACTACCATGTGAATACACTGTGGCTGCCTATGTAACTACACCATGTGAATACACTGTGACTGCCTATGTAACTACTACCATGTGAATACACTGTGACTGCCTATGTAACTACTACCATGTGAATACACTGTGGCTGCCTATGTAACCACTACCATGTGAATACACTGTGGCTGCCTATGTAACTACTACCATGTGAATACACTGTGACTGCCTATGTAACTGCTAGCATACTGCTAGGGCACCACTAGCATACTACTAGTGCACATCAAGCATACTACTAGGGCACATCAAGCATACTGCTAGGGCACCAGTAGCATACTACTAGGGTACATCAAGCATACTACTAGGGCACATCTAGCATACTGCTATTGCACATCTAGCATACTACTAGGGCACATCTAGCATACTACTAGGGCACATCTAGCATACTACTAGGGCACATCTAGCATACTACTAGGGCACATCTAGCATACTACTAGGGCACATCAAGCATACTACTAGGGCACATCTAGCATACTGCTATTGCACATCTAGCATACTACTAGGGCACCACTAGCATACTACTAGGGCACATCTAGCATACTACTAGGGCACATCTAGCATACTACTAGGGCGCATCTAGCATACTACTAGGGCAAATCTAGCATACTACTAGGGCACATCTAGCATACTGCTATTGCACATCTAGCATACTACTAGGGCACCACTAGCATACTACTAGGGCACATCTAGCATACTACTAGGGCACATCTAGCATACTACTAGGGAACAGAAAGCATACTACTAGGGCACCACTAGCATACTACTAGGGCACATCTAGCATACTGCTATTGCACATCTAGCATACTACTAGGGCACATCTAGCATACTACTAGGGCACATCAAGCATACTACTAGGGCACATCTAGCATACTGCTATTGCACATCTAGCATACTACTAGGGCACCACTAGCATACTACTAGGGCACATCTAGAATACTACTAGGGCACATCTAGCATACTACTAGGGCGCATCTAGCATACTGCTATTGCACATCTAGCATACTACTAGGGCACATCTAGCATACTACTAAGGCACATCTAGCATACTGCTATTGCACATCAAGCATACTGCTATTGCACATCTAGCATACTACTAGGGCACATCTAGCATACTACTAGGGCACATCTAGCATACTGCTATTGCACATCTAGCATACTACTAGGGCACCACTAGCATACTACTAGGGCACATCTAGCATACTACTAGGGCACATCTAGCATACTACTAGGGCGCATCTAGCATACTACTAGGGCACATCTAGCATACTACTAGGGCACATCTAGCATACTGCTATTGCACATCTAGCATACTACTAGGGCACCACTAGCATACTACTAGGGCACATCTAGCATACTACTAGGGCACCACTAGCATACTACTAGGGCACATCTAGCATACTACTAGGGCACATCTAGCATACTACTAGGGCGCATCTAGCATACTGCTATTGCACATCTAGCATACTGATATTGCACATCAAGCATACTGCTATTGCACATCTAGCATACTACTAGGGCACATCTAGCATACTGCTATTGCACATCTGGCATACTACTAAGGCACATCTAGCATACTGCTATTGCACATCTGGCATACTACTAAGGCACATCAAGCATACTGCTATTGCACATCAAGCATACTGCTATTGCACATCTAGCATATGATTAAAGTGCTGTGAGGTGCATGCTGCTATTAAAATTCATACCGTTCTTTGAACGGTGCTTGTGTGCGCGCGTACGTTTCTGTCTGTGTGTAAGTGAGGGCCTTAAGCCTCATCCGCTCATTGAAGGTGGCACAGCGGGCCAGCACGCCGCCGATCACCGTGATGATGCCCCCCTGCCAGGACCCGGGTGTAGGCAGACGTAGCGTAGGAGAGTACAGCAGACTGATCGACACTCCAGTCAGCTTCTATAGTAACCCGAAGCCCTAGTTAGTTAGCGCCCGTTGTGAGACCTCATCCACGACTCCACATGACTATTGCCTGCCATTGGTGGATACTGGGTCACATGCTCATCCTCAAATAAAAAAGACTGACATACTGTAGTCATATTCAAGTCCTGTTTAAATGATGGATAGTGTATGTGTGCCTTGTGCAGATGGAACTGTTTACAGCTTGCCAAGTTTGTTTACAACCTCACAGTCAATTAGTAGACAGCATGTTTTTATTTTCTCTCCCAACCAGAGAGCTTTCTACAGGGGCCTCCGGAGTACGAGGTCGTTCACCCCTACCGAGTGGACGCCAAAGGTCACTTCCTGTCCAACTTTGTGTCCTACCACGTCAGCCGGGTACAGCGGAGGGAAACCCAGGGGGAACCAGGAAACCCTACACGGGTGTTCTACCAGTTGCAGCATGGTGGCCACAATCTGCACTTCAACCTCACCCTCAACCCACACCTGCTGGCTCCTGGCTTCCTGACTGAGCGAAGGTACGGTGGCATGGAGGGGGCCAAAATACGCAGCAATGGCCCTTCGCTGTGCCACTTTATCGGGGACGTGTGGGACCAGGCAACCATGAAGGGGAGGGCGGCTATAAGCACTTGTGACGGCCTGGTGAGTGCGAGAGAGGGAGATAGACCGTCACTGCTAACCTACTGAGACCGTCACTGCTAACCTACTGAGACCGTCACTGCTAACCTACTGAGACCGTCACTGCTAACCTACTGAGACCGTCACTGCTAACCTACTGAGACCGTCACTGCTAACCTACTGAGACCGTCACTGCTAACCTACTGAGACCGTCACTGCTAACCTACTGAGACCGTCACTGCTAACCTACTGAGACCGTCACGTCACTGCTAACCTACTGAGACCGTCACTGCTAACCTACTGAGACCGTCACGTCACTGCTAACCTACTGAGACCGTCACTGCTAACCTACTGAGACCGTCGCTGCTAACCTACTGAGACCGTCGCTGCTAACCTACTGAGACCGTCGCTGCTAACCTACTGAGACCGTCACGTCACTGCTAACCTACTGAGACCGTCACTGCTAACCTACTGAGACCGTCACGTCACTGCTAACCTACTGAGACCGTCACGTCACTGCTAACCTACTGAGACCGTCACTGCTAACCTACTGAGACCGTCGCTGCTAACCTACTGAGACCGTCGCTGCTAACCTACTGAGACCGTCGCTGCTAACCTACTGAGACCGTCGCTGCTAACCTACTGAGACCGTCGCTGCTAACTTACTGAGACCGTCGCTGCTAACCTACTGAGACCGTCGCTGATAACCTACTGAGACCGTCACTGCTAACCTACTGAGACCGTCGCTGCTAACCTACTGAGACCGTCGCTGCTAACCTACTGAGACCGTCGCTGCTAACTTACTGAGACCGTCACTGATAACCTACTGAGACCGTCACTGCTAACCTACTGAGATATCTGTTTTTACTTTCACATCCTAAAGGGTCATGCAAAACGTTTAACTTCTAGAACTTCTCTGTTCCTAGGGTAACAAGTCAAAGTAGAAATACAATTGATCAAAAACATAATGTTGATCAATGCCAATGACTGGTCCTAGCCCGTTTTTGTTTTCCGCTTTGGTTCTGTGCATGAGACTGGATAAAAGTGTTTGCTAAATTGCATATATTATTATCATTATACAAAACCAAAGAAGATTTATTACATTTTTAGGTGAAATTGTAAATGACGATTCATTAGAGGTATATTTAATTCCTCTAGCTCTGATAAAAATATGCTAATGTTTTGCAATAAGCAGTAAGTACTACTGTATAATGTTGTATGCCACACTGGCTTCAACTTAGTTTCAATATTTAAACACACGTCTGAACAGATGATGTTTATTAAGTATTATTTTTTATAGTTGTCTCTGAATTCATTACGTGCTGTTGGCCTCATTCCTGTTCTGTTAGTGTAGTTATATTATTAGATTGTACCATCCATGGAAAGCCAGTGACTGGTTGGTGAAGGGAGCTGTGCTTGAGAGGATGCGTTTGATACATCACAAGTGTTAGAGCGCCTTTCATCTAAAATCAGGCTGGATGTCATCGATGACATGTGGGTGTGAAAAACATCATCATGCTTCCATGAACAGAACAAGCGATGGAGCCTGTGTTGTGATTACGCATGATCAATTTACCTCTCATTGTCTTACCTATCCACTAGTGTAGGTAACTCAAACTGAATCATAAAGCATGTGTTCACTGTCACATCTGTGACCGCTGTCCACATACCACCTCTCCTCTGTGACAGCTGTCCACATACCACCTCTCCTCTGTGACCGCTGTCCACATTCTACCTCTCCTCTTTGTTCACTGTCACATCCCATCTATCCTCCGTGATTGCTGTCCATGTCCCATCTCTACTTTGTGACTGCTGTCCATGTCCCATCTCTCCTCTGTGATTGCTGTCCATGTCCCATTTCTCCTCTGTGATTGCTGTCCACGTCCCATTCCTCCTCTGTGATTGCTGTCCACGTCCCATCTCTCCTCTGTGACTGCTGTCCACGTCCCATCTCTCCTCTGTGACTGCTGTCCACGTCCCATCTCTCCTCTGTGACTGCTGTCCACGTCCCATCTCTCGTCTGTGACTGCTGTCCACGTCCCATCTCTCCTTTGTGACTGCTGTCCATGTCCCATCTCTCGTCTGTGACTGCTGTCCACGTCCCATCTCTCCTCTGTGACTGCTGTCCACGTCCCATCTCTCCTCTGTGACTGCTGTCCACGTCCCATCTCTCTTCTGTGACTGTTGTCCACATCCCATCTCTCGTCTGTGACTGCCGTCCACGTCCCATCTCTCCTTTGTGACTGCTGTCCATGTCCCATCTCTCGTCTTTGATTGCTGTCCACGTCCCATCTCTCCTCTGTGACTGCTGTCCACGTCCCATCTCTCCTTTGTGACTGCTGTCCACGTCCCATCTCTCCTCTGTGACTGCTGTCCACATCCCATCTCTCGTCTGTGACTGCTGTCCACGTCCCATCTCTCCTTTGTGACTGCTGTCCATGTCCCATCTCTCCGTTGTGACTGCTGTCCACTGTTCTGTGAACTAAGATAACAGATGGCTAGACCACGTCCCATCGTCACAGAGGAGAAATGGGACGTGGTCTAGCCATCTGTTATCTTAGTTCACAGAAGGAAAAAGCCTTAATTTTCCAACTGATCTTGCTGTAATAAATGTTTCACAATGCCAGAGTCACATTAAACGCTTTAGGACATTTCTGATGAAACTGCAGTAGGAAACCACAAGCCCTATCCAACAATATCATACTGTTCATTATTACTGTATTCCTTTCTCCATACAAGCCCTATCCAACAACATCATACTGTTCATTATTACTGTATTCCTTTCTCCCTACAAGCCCTATCAACAACATCATACTGTTCATTATTACTGTATTCCTTTCTCCCTACAAGCCCTATCCAACAACATCATACTGTTCCATTATTACTGTATTCCTTTCTCCCTACAAGCCCTATCCAACAACATCATACTGTTCATTATTACTGTATTCCTTTCTCCCTACAAGCCCTATCAACAACATCATAATGTTCATTATTACTGTATTCCTTTCTCCCTACAAGCCCTATCCAACAACATCATACTGTTCCATTATTACTGTATTCCTTTCTCCCTACAAGCCCTATCCAACAACATCATACTGTTCATTATTACTGTATTCCTTTCTCCCTACAAGCCCTATCAACAACATCATAATGTTCATTATTACTGTATTCCTTTCTCCCTACAAGCCCTATCCATCAACATCATACTGTTCATTATTACTGTATTCCTTTCTCCCTACAAGCCCTATCAACAACATCATACTGTTCATTATTACTGTATTCCTTTCTCCCTACAAGCCCTATCCAACAACATCATACTGTTCATTATTACTGTATTCCTTTCTCCCTACAAGCCCTATCAACAACATCATACTGCTCATTATTACTGTATTCCTTTCTCCCTACAAGCCCTATCCAACAACATCATACTGTTCATTATTGCTGTATTCCTTTCTCCCTACAAGCCCTATCCAACATCATACTGTTCATTATTACTGTATTCCTTTCTCCCTACAAGCCCTATCAACAACATCATACGGTTCATTATTACTGTATTCCTTTCTCCCTACAAGCCCTATCCAACAACATACTGTTCCATTATTACTGTATTCCTTTCTCCCTACAAGCCCTATCCAACAACATCATACTGTCCCATTATTACTGTATTCCTTTCTCCCTACAAGCCCTATCAACAACATCATACTGTTCCATTATTACTGTATTCCTTTCTCCCTACAAGCCCTATCCAACAACATCATACTGTTCCATTATTACTGTATTCCTTTCTCCCTACAAGCCCTATCAACAACATCATACTGTTTATTCATTATTACTGTATTCCTTTCTAATAATATATCTCTCAATTTCTGCCTTTTTTCCATTTGTTCTAGAAATTCAAACATTTGCATGCAAAGCTAAATATTTGTGATACTTCTAAGTTTAAGTGACTGTAAATGCTTGTTTTCCCCACAATAAGGGACTTTTGGCCAATGGGGAAACTTTCTCAGAGTGTCCTCTTAAATGTCCATGTTCTTGACCAGTCAACTTCTAGTTGAATCCAAGGTCTATATACTGTATAGTGAATCTGTCCTTTTAAACTCTTTCAACCTGGAGGAGGGGAACTTACTGGACTGGAAATGTTGTTTATTTAAAATGATAGCAATTGGATATATCATTTGGCACAATGCCACATCTCGCTCTAAGTTCCACAGCTACGGCTGAGCCAGAAGCCCAGAGGCCAGACTGCTGGGTTGAAGACTGTCATAAGTCTAAATCATTGTTGCGGAGCATTCGCGATTTAGCCATTATAGTTATGACTCAATTTCAGTTGGTGCGTTTTCTCTCATATGTCCTTGTTTTGCTCCCAAAGGGAAGGGAAAATAATCACATGATAAATCCCAAGATAACTTGCGTTTATGTAATACTGTAACCTAATGGCACATTTTCATGAAGCTGATTGCATTTATTTCTCTCTGAAGCAATTTTGACCCATCTCTCACCCAGTAGAATGTGCTAACTGTGTTCTTCCCATATCAAACCAGTTGTGATCCCTTGTTCTCCCAGTAGAATGTGCTAACTGTGTTCTTCCCATATCAAAGCAGTTGTGATCCCTTGTTCTCCCAGTAGAATGGGCTGTGTTCTTCCCATATCAAAGCAGTTGTGATCCCTTGTTCTCCCAGTAGAATGTGCTAACTGTGTTCTTCCCATATCAAAGCAGTTGTGATCCCTTGTTCTCCCAGTAGAATGGGCTGTGTTCTTCCCATATCAAAGCAGTTGTGATCCCTTGTTCTCCCAGTAGATTGTGCTGTGTTCTTCCCATATCAAAGCAGCTGTTCTCCCAGTAGAATGTGTTTTACTGTTTTATTCCCCTCTTTCTACCCAAACAATGTGCTTGCTTAGGACTGTATTTTTTTGTATGAATAAAGCATTTCTGACCAACTTTCTCCCTGTACAATAGGATCACTATATTTCTCATATACTGTATAATACATTTTGACCTCACTTTCACTCCATAGAATGTCCTTGCTTAGGACCATTTAAATAAATAAAATAATAATAACGCAATTCTGACGCCCTTTCTCCCTGTACAATATGATCACTATATTTGTCTCATAACAAAAGCAACACTGACCTACCTCCCTCTGTAGACTGGGCTGTTCAAGCTGTCCCAGGAGGAGTTCTTTATCCGGCCATTGGAGCGGTCTAGTGATGAGTTGACGGCACCACAAGTCCACATTATCTACAAGCGCCACACCTCCCCCACCCAAAGCCAGTTGGTACAGCCCATCTCTGGAGACCATACCACCAACGGTACCTGTGGGGTCAAAGGTGAAGCCTCCCGTCGTGACCTGGCATCACACACTCCATTATAGAGGCCTTAGAGGATGTGACTGTTCCAATACTTTAAAGATGCACCTTTCCTTCCCTTCCTTGAACTAATCACCAATCTCATCAGGTCGGATTGGACAAAACAAAGATCCCACTTCTGACAACAACTGATTTTGCATGTCAGATCCAACCAGACCCATCCAGATGGTGCCAGATCAGTCATGCTTTATGGAAGGGAGGATGCATTTTCTAAGTATTCAAACAGGGCCGATGCACTGAGCGATCCCTATGCCAACCTGGATCTATCACACATACACACACACTGAATTCCACTCTCTAGAGGTGGAGGAAGACGGCCTAGGAACAGTTGGGCTGGCAATGGGGCCTGTTTGAAATACCAGGAGCCTTAATTAAGCCCTGAAACACATTGCCGGATGAAATATCCGAGAGGCAGTATTATGCAAGAGAGATATGTAAATATGCCATTAGGAATTCATTGCAGGCCCCGGGACTTGAACTATTTTGAAAATAACTCTTTGGAACTCACTTGAACGTGCACTTCACTGGAGTCTTGGTTGACTTCACCCACAGGGAATAGGTCAAGAGAATTGTTGGAATATCCTGCAGATGGCTGGGGATGCTAGAGAGAACCAGGAAAGATCATCTGGCTTACCAGGCATTTTAGGGGGGAAATAAAACCTCTTCCACCAGACTGTAAACTTCTGTCTCAAGCATGCATAAAATCCCCACTTCCTCTCTCACAGGGTTAAGCGTGCGTAACGCTCACTTGAATTCCCTCAAGACATTTAGAAAAGACTGAATTGTCTCTGTTGTATGTTTCTTTATAGAGTACATGTTATGTTCAACACAATGCATCAGTGTGTACTGTATAGGGTTCTAACGCTGTTGCCACTTAGCTGACTTTTCACACATATGATGTACAGTTTTGGATAAATTCACTATTGTCTATAGTTGGAGTAACTGACCTGATCAAACACATAACATGTTTTACGTAAACATCCCTTACTAATATATGGTGTATCGAAGTTCAAACCAATCAAGGATAACACAAAAAATGTCTGACTTATTCCATGCTATTTTTAAACACAATACTAAAGCTACAACTCTACAACCACAATATTTGTCATGGCTCCGCACTCAGATCCCGCTGCGGCGTTGGAGCGTGTGGAGAGGCAACGGGAGCGCTGGGAGAGACGCCAGCGGAGGAAGAGGAGGATACGCCAGCGTTCCATCAGCAGGGAGAAGTGGGTGGAAACGCTGGTGGTGGCCGATTCCAAGATGGTGGAGTACCACGGCACCAAGGGCGTGGAGAGCTACGTACTGGCTGTCATGAACATCGTAAGTGTCTGCTAGCCGTCTGTACTGACTGTCATGAACATCGTTAGTGTCTGCTAGCCGTCTGTACTGACTGTCATGAACATCGTTTGTGTCTGCTAGCCGTCTGTACTGACTGTCATGAACATCGTAAGTGTCTGCTAGCCGTCTGTACTGGCTGTCATGAACATCGTTAGTGTCTGCTAGCCGTCTGTACTGACTGTCATGAACATCGTAAGTGTCTGCTAGCCGTCTGTACTGGCTGTCATGAACATCGTAAGTGTCTGCTAGCCGTCTGTACTGACTGTCATGAACATCGTAAGTGTCTGCTAGCCGTCTGTACTGGCTGTCATGAACATCGTAAGTGTCTGCTAGCCGTCTGTACTGACTGTCATGAACATCGTAAGTGTCTGCTAGCCGTCTGTACTGGCTGTCATGAACATCGTTAGTGTCTGCTAGCCGTCTGTACTGACTGTCATGAACATCGTAAGTGTCTGCTAGCCGTCTGTACTGGCTGTCATGAACATCGTAAGTGTCTGCTAGCCGTCTGTGTACTGGCTGTCATGAACATCGTTTGTGTCTGCTAGCCGTCTGTACTGACTGTCATGAACATCGTAAGTGTCTGCTAACCGTCTGTACTGGCTGTCATGAACATCGTTAGTGTCTGCTAGCCGTCTGTACTGACTGTCATGAACATCGTAAGTGTCTGCTAGCCGTCTGTACTGGCTGTCATGAACATCGTAAGTGTCTGCTAGCCGTCTGTACTGGCTGTCATGAACATCGTAAGTGTCTGCTAGCCGTCTGTACTGACTGTCATGAACATCGTAAGTGTCTGCTAACCGTCTGTACTGGCTGTCATGAACATCGTTAGTGTCTGCTAGCCGTCTGTACTGACTGTCATGAACATCGTAAGTGTCTGCTAGCCGTCTGTACTGGCTGTCATGAACATCGTAAGTGTCTGCTAGCCGTCTGTACTGGCTGTCATGAACATCGTAAGTGTCTGCTAGCCGTCTGTACTGTCTGTCATGAACATCGTGTCTGTTAGCCCTCTCTGTCTCACTGGGTTTTCTTTTGGTAGGGTGTCAGCAACACCAAAGTTGTGGGTTTGATTCCCACTATTACCAAATATGGGCTAGTGTGCTGGGTGTCAGCTGGAAGTAGCCTTTGGTCGGCTGAAATGGCCTTTCTTTTATTTCCAGTGCAAACTTCTTGACCCTACTCTAAATCCATCCCAGTAACTTGCTTATAGTTCTAGGGAACTAGGTTTCAAATAACTTGATTTACACATTAGCTTCTTTGCTTAGGTAGGCTGCAGCCTTGACAGTAATTCTGTTGTCACTGTATGTAGGCGATGTTATGTAACATCCATGTCAACAACATCATCCAAAACATCCCATCTTGGCTGGGTCAATACCTATGCTAGATGCTTCCATGTGTTTCACCCTCATCTCTGTTCTGTTAGTGTTGTGACATGTTTTGATTTATCGCTCCTTCCCCATGTCCTGTAGCCCTCATCCATCTCTTTTATCACTCCTTCCCCATGTCCTGTAGCCCTCATCCCTCTCTTATCGCTCCTTCCCCATGTCCTGTAGCCCTCATCCATCTCTTTTATCACTCCTTCCCCATGTCCTGTAGCCCTCATCCCTCTCTTATCGCTCCTTCCCCATGTCCAGTAGCCCTCATCCATCTCTTTTATCACTCCTTCCCCATGTCCTGTAGCCCTCATCCCTCTCTTATCGCTCCTTCCCCATGTCCTGTAGCCCTCATCCATCTCTTTTATCACTCCTTCCCCATGTCCTATAGCCCTCATCCCTCTCTTATCGCTCCTTCCCCATGTCCTGTAGCCCTCATCCCTCTCTTTTATCGCTCCTTCCCCATGTCCTGTAGCCCTCATCCCTCTTTTATCACTCCTTCCCCATGTCCTGTAGCCCTCATCCCTCTCTTTTATCGCTCCTTCCCCATGTCCTGTAGCCCTCATCCCTCTCTTTTATCGCTCCTTCCCCATGTCCTGTAGCCCTCATCCATCTCTTTTATCACTCCTTCCCCATGTCCTGTAGCCCTCATCCCTCTCTTATCGCTCCTTCCCCATGTCCTGTAGCCCTCATCCATCTTTTTTAATCGTTCCTTCCCCATGTCCTGTAGCCCTCATCCATCTCTTTTATCACTCCTTCCCCGTGTCCTGTAGCCCTCATCCCTCTCTTATCGCTCCTTCCCCATGTCCTGTAGCCCTCATCCATCTCTTTTATCGCTCCTTCCCCATGTCCTGTAGCCCTCATCCATCTCTTTTATCGCTCCTTCCCCATGTCCTGTAGCCCTCATCCATCTCTTTTATCGCTCCTTCCCCATGTCCTGTAGCCCTCATCCATCTCTTTTATCACTCCTTCCCCATGTCCTGTAGCCCTCATCCATCTCTTTTATCGCTCCTTCCCCATGTCCTGTAGCCCTCATCCCTCTCTTATCGCTCCTTCCCCATGTCCTGTAGCCCTCATCCCTCTCTTATCACTCCTTCCCCATGTCCTGTAGCCCTCATCCATCTCTTTTATCACTCCTTCCCCATGTCCTGTAGCCCTCATCCCTCTCTTATCACTCCTTCCCCATGTCCTGTAGCCCTCATCCATCTCTTTTATCACTCCTTCCCCATGTCCTGTAGCCCTCATCCCTCTCTTTTATCGCTCCTTCCCCATGTCCTGTAGCCTTCATCCCTCTCTTTTATCACTCCTTCCCCATGTCCTGTAGCCCTCATCCCTCTCTTTTATCACTCCTTCCCCATGTCCTGTAGCCCTCATCTCTCTCTTTTATCACTCCTTCCCCATGTCCTGTAGCCCTCATCCCTTTTTTTTATATATATATTTTTGTATTTATTTTCCAAATGACTACAACTTCCTGTGCACTGACCCTTGTGTTTTTAGCACTTCCTGGACGGAGGCCAGACCAAGTCATCTGACCTCGTCCTCGCTCTATTGCCGTTGAGCGCATTAGGAAACTTTTTTCCAAAAGACAGTAACTGTTGGGTCCGGCTGCAGCTGTCAAGGAGGGCTAGCACAGGACGGTGTATCAGGAAAGGGGATGTCAATAACAGAGAGCTCCCCTGGCTTCACCGGATCAAGTGGACAATAAGAAGAAGAGGAAACACACATTATCCTCCACATCCTCTCAGGTGTCTTGTTTTCAGCCCTGCAAACCTCTGCTTTCAACTCCACAGCCTCCTGTTATTGTGTCAAGGGAGACTGTAGTGATCATGCAGTGAGTGAAGCGCACTTCCACGGTAACGGAATTACACTGAGACTCCGATTTTTCACTTTTTAAATATATATCAAACAAAAAGCATTTGATTTTCAAAGTAAAAAAAACAACTCTATGCTGCACAACTACTTTTAACAATTTCCACTGAACATTTGACAAAAACACATTGCCAGTCCTTGTGCTTAGAGTTCTATGGTTTGTTAAACTTTGAAATCAATCGTTTTTGTTTAGTATACAGTCGTGGCCAAAACTTTTGATAATGACACAAATATTAATTTTCAACAAAGTCTGCTGCCTCAGTTTGTATGATGGCAATTTGCATATACTCCAGAATGTTATGAAAAGTGATTAGATAAATTGCAATTAATTGCAAAGTCCCTCTTTGCCATGCAAATGAACTGAATCCCCCAAAAACATTTCCACTGCATTTCAGCCCTGCCACAAAAAGACCAGCTGACATCATGTCAGTGATTCTCTCGTTAACACAGATGTGAGTGTTGACGAGGACATGGCTGGAGATCACTCTGTCATGCTGATTGAGTTCGAATAACAGACTGGAAGCTTCAAAAGGAGGGTGGTGCTTGGAATCATTGTACTTCCTCTGTCAGCCAATGGTTGCCTGCAAGGAAACACGTGCCGTCATCATTGCTTTACACAAAAAGGGCTTCACAGGCAAATATATTGCTGCCAGTAAGATTGCAATCAACCATTTATCGGATCATCAAGAACATCAATTAGAGCGGTTCAAATGTTGTGAAGAAGGCTTCAGTGCGCCCAAGAAAATTCAACAAGCACAAGGACCGTCTCCTAAAGTTGATTCAACTGCGGGATCGGGGCACCACCAGTACAGAGCTTGCTCAAGAATGGCAGCAGGCAGGTGTGAGTGCATCTGCACGCACAGTGAGGGGAAGACTTTAGGAGGATGGCCTGGTGTCAAGAAGGGCAGCAAAGAAGCCACTTCTCTCCAGGAAAAACATCAGGGACAGACTGATATTCTGCAAAGGGAACAGGGATTGGACTGCTGAGGACTGGGGTAAAGTAATCTTCTCTGATGAATCCCCTTTCCGATTGTTTGGGGCATCCGGAAAAAAGCTTGTCCGGAGAAGACAAGGTGAGCGCTATCATCAGTCCTGTGTCATGCCAACAGTAAAGCATCCTGAGATCATTCATGTGTGGGGTTGCTTCTCAGCCAAGGGAGTGGGCTCACTCACAATTTTGCCTAAGAACACAGCCATGAATAAAGAATGGTACCAACACATCCTCCGAGAGCAACTTCTCCCAAACATCCAGGAACAGTTTGGTGACGAACAATGCCTTTTCCAGCATGATGGAGCACCTTGCCATAAGGCAAAAGTGATAACTAAGTGGCTCGGGGAGCAAAACCGATATTTTGGGTCCATGGCCAGGAAACTCCCCAGACCTTAATCCCATTGAGAACTTGTGGTCAATCCTCAAGTGGCGGGTGGACAAACAAAAACCCACAAATTCTGACAAACTCCAAGCATTGATTATGTAAGAATGGGCTGCCATCAGTCAGGATGTGGCTCAGAAGTTAATTGACAGCATGCCAGGGCGGATTGCAGAGGTCTTGAAAAAGAAGGGTCAACACTGCAAATATTGACTCATGTAATTGTCAATAAAAGCCTTTGACACTTATGAAATGCTTGTAATTACACTTCAGTATTCCATAGTAACATCTGACAAAAATATCTAAAGACACTGAAGCAGCAGACTTTGTGGAAATTAATATTTGTGTCATTCTCAAAACTTTTGTCCACGACTGTACATTTTAAAGTGAAAAATCTGAGTTTCCTAATTCTGTTACCATGGAATTGCCCTGAAGCAAAACAAACAGAGATGTCATCATCTTCCTCGGGAGATGCAGGAGCTTTCCATTGTCTAAGTGTGTTGACTAGACTAGTGTGAGGACGGCCATGTTGAAACTCATGAAAAGGGTGAAGAAAGATGGTATTTCGACAGCTCTCACGTGATACTGTCCGTCTGTCTTCTGTGGGATGCTGTCCTCAAACTACATTGACATGCAGGATGACAGAGTATGTAAATATTCCCAAAATGATAATAGTGTTTTGGGTGAAAGGAAATGCAGCTAGTGAGAGAGCAATGTGTCTCGATGGTGATCTAAACTACTGGTCTTTTTATTCTCGGCATTACAACGACAGATACATTGGCGGTGTGCAGTTTCACTTCAAAACGCCTTTCATGTTGGGAACAGTTTGGACCGTACCTAGTATGATAGACCAGTTGTTTCAGTCGGGTACATGGCAGCAGGCACAATGCCTATTTGAGTTCCAGTGCAGTGCTATTTGTTCAGCTATGCGTTTCATCTCTTTTATACTGAAGGCTTTCCTGCCTTCGGCAGTGGAGCAAGTACTGGGACTCGGGGACAAATAGCATTTATGATGAAAGAGTCTCTTCATACATTGTGCTGGTGATATGCTGTCTGCAATGTCACTATGACGAAGCCCTGCCTGCAGAGTTAGAAGTTGGTTTGACACCAACAAGAGACGGTCATGGATTCCAATGTGACCAATGTCAGGATCATTTTTGAAAAAACGTTCACACAAAGTCAAAGTAAACATTTTAAAAAAATGTACGTTCATATTGTTTCCACGGAGGGGATCCCGATTTGACCAATGTCAGGGGAATTTTTTCAAATCCCTGAAACTCAGTTCATAATATCAGCTCAGCTCAAAAGTCCCAATATTATTCAATACCCACATAAGGTTACGGTTTGGTGTGGCTTTGTAAATTTCACTGGACCAAATTTTGGTCCTAAATCAGACGAAGTAGGCCTATAATTTGATACGTTTGACCACCACTGTAAATATTGGTAATGACTCATTTTCTCAAGCGTGAAATCCAAAAGCTTTGGTCCATGACCACAATGCATCACTCTGACCAATGATGACTCAATGGAGAAGGTAAATATTACTCAGTGTTGTTGTGAACAGATCAGAACACATCCAAACACATTAAACACCTTTGTATAGAGCACACATCTATGTTGCAAAGGACATACTAAGGTGTTATACACTGCTTTATTTTAGGGCTGTTCCTGGAGAGCTACTGTCCTGTAGCTTTTCACTCCAACCCTAATCTACTGCACCTGATTCTAATAATTACCTGGTTGATTAGCTGAATCCGGTTAGTTACAGCTGCGGTTGAAGTGAAAACCTACAGGAGGGTAGCTCTCCAGGAACAGGGTTGGAGTGAAAACCTACAGGAGGGTAGCTCTCCAGGAACAGGGTTGGAGTGAAAACCTACAGGAGGGTAGCTCTCCAGGAACAGGGTTGGAGTGAAAACCTACAGGAGGGTAGCTCTCCAGGAACAGGGTTGGAGTGAAAACCTACAGGAGGGTAGCTCTCCAGGAACAGGGTTGGAGTTAAAACCTACAGGAGGGTAGCTATCCAGGAACAGGGTTGGAGTGAAAACCTACAGGAGGGTAGCTGTCCATGAACAGGGTTGGAGTGAAAACCTACAGGAGGGTAGCTCTCCAGGAACAGGGTTGGAGTGAAAACCTACAGGAGGGTAGCTCTCCAGGAACAGGGTTGGAGTGAAAACCTACAGGAGGGTAGCTCTCCAGGAATAGGGTTGGAGTGAAAACCTACAGGAGGGTAGCTCTCCAGGAACAGGGTTGGAGTGAAAACCTACAGGAGGGTAGCTCTCCAGGAACAGAGTTGGAGTGAAAACCTACAGGAGGGTAGTTCTCCAGGAAAAGGGTTGGCTAGCCCTGCTTTATGTCTATGTCATTACAATGTGTGGTGCTTGTTCAAGGTTCATCAGTTCCTATGCTGCAGTGTGAGACTTCACACCGCCTTATTGGATAGGTCTAGCTTTGACAGCTACAAGTGGTTGTCTACCAACAGCTTCAAAATTATCCACACAATTCATTAGATGGATTACTTCAAGACAAGCCGTCCTTAACGCGTCTATTTTGAACGTCTGCTTCTTTCCGTCAGATAGGTCCGCTATTTTATCACACTCCAAGTCAGAACAGGAAAGGTGTCAGCATTGGGTCCTTGACTTCTAAACATAACGAGGACTAAGTAACCCTGAAAGAAGTTAGGGCTGATTAAACCAGTCTTAATGTATAAGTAACCCTGGAAGAGTTGGAGCTGATTAAACCAGTCTTAATGTATAAGTAACCCTGGAAGAGTTGGAGCTGATTAAACCAGTCTTAATGTATAAGTAACCCTGGAAGAGTTGGGGCTGATTAAACCAGTCTTAATGTATAAGTAACCCTGGAAGAGTTGGGGCTGATTAAACCAGTCTTAACGTATTAGTAACCCTGAAAGAGTTAGGGCTGATTAAACCAGTCTTAATGTATAAGTAACCCTGGAAGAGTTGGGGCTGATTAAACCAGTCTTAATGTATAAGTAACCCTGAAAGAGTTGGGGCTGATTAAACCAGTCTTAATGTATAAGTAACCCTGGAAGAGTTGGGGCTGATTTAAATCAGTCTTAATGTATAAGTAACCCTGGAAGAGTTGGGGCTGATTAAACCAGTCTTAATGTATAAGTAACCCTGGAAGAGTTGGGGCTGATTTAAACCAGTCTTAATGTATAAGTAACCCTGGAAGAGTTGGGGCTGATTAAACCAGTCTTAATGTATAAGTAACCCTGGAAGAGTTGGGGCTGATTAAACCAGTCTAAATGTATAAGTAACCCTGGAAGAGTTGGAGCTGATTAAACCAGTCTTAACGTATAAGTAACCCTGGAAGAGTTGGGGCTGATTTAAACCAGTCTTAATGTATAAGTAACCCTGGAAGAGTTGGGGCTGATTAAACCAGTCTTAATGTATAAGTAACCCTGGAAGAGTTGGAGCTGATTAAACCAGTCTTAATGTATAAGTAACCCTGAAAGAGTTGGAGCTGATTAAACCAGTCTTAACGTATAAGTAACCCTGGAAGAGTTGGGGCTGATTAAACCAGTCTTAACGTATAAGTAACCCTGGAAGAGTTGGGGCTGATTAAACCAGTCTAAATGTATTACCCAGCACTTGGCTCAAACACATTATTAGTCTGATGCCGTATGCCTCCCTCCTCCTGGAGAAGGGAAATAGTTCTTAGTGAAAATGAGCTCTCACTTTCTATTTAACCAGGCACCCTAGCACCCGTTCAGTGAGCCTCCTGAGCCCCTACTTAATGTAGGACTAGAAGCATAAAGCCAGCGTGTGTGTGTGTATTACAATGTGACCTGAAAACTGAGGTGTGTGTGTGTGGGCGGCTGCCTCCAAGATGTTGCTAATCAGCCCGGGTGAAAGCTGCTGCTGCTACTGCAGTGGTTGTTTGTTCTTACCAGAGAATCAAAGGAACCCTTAATTCACTACAACAGCTTGGGAGATAAGAGGGAGCAAGGGATGGATGAAAGGAATGAGGAGAGGGAGGGAAGGAGTGTGTGTGTGTGTATAGAGCTTTTCCAAATACCTAAAGGAAAATAAGTATTATACCCTCCTGAACCAGGTAATTGTGTAGTTCAGATAACCTGGCCATCTGTCTCCTAAACCTCAACTGGAAAGATGGAGCATGTTAATACTGTAATCTGCAGAAGTGAGACCCGTGGATGTTGTTTTCTGCATCACATTGTTGCTTTGGAGCAGGGAACAGAAAGTTTATTTTTTATTTTTAAATCTTTAAAAAAATTACCCCCTTTTTTCTCCCCAATTTCGTGGTATCCAATTGTTAGTAGCTACTATCTTGTCTCATCGCTACAACACTCGTACGGGCTCGGGAGAGACGAAGGTTGAAAGTCATGCATCCACAGGAGTCGCTGGTTTGCGATGAGACAAGGATATCCCTACCGGCCAAACCCTCCCTAACCCGGACGACGCTGGGCCAATTGTGCGTCGCCCCACAGACCTCCTGGTCGGTTACGACAGAGCCTCGGCGCGAACCCAGAGTCTCTGGTGGCACAGCTAGCGCTGCAGTACAGCGCCCTTAACCACTGCGCCACCCAGGAGGCAGGGAACAGAAAGTTGACCAAAGTTATCAATCGTTCATTTGTGTTTCTGAAGGGATTTTCCAGACAGACTCATGTATAACTAATCATCACTGTCTGCTTTGCCTTGCCAGTGTAGTAGGAAACATTCCTCAGTAGACAAGACAGTCCTTTATTTATAATTATTGTGATATACCTCATATGAACTGTATACCACACGTGGTCTCAGTGAAAGACAATACAACATAATGGTCCTGGATTGCCTATTTGTTGAGAAGGACAAGTTTTTGGCCCAACCCACTGAGTCTAAATCATGTCCATTCTGTTTCAGGTGTCGGGGTTGTTTCATGATGCCAGCATTGGAAACCCTATCAACATCGTAGTGGTTCGTCTGATCCTGCTGGAGAAGGAAGAGGTAAGAGAACCACAGCTCAGGCCTGCACGTTACAAAACACCATTAGCAAACCACTGTCAATGGAGCTCCGTTTTAAAGACACATTTACTGAATCAGTGTTGAAAGACTTACATAGGGTTCATTTGTGGCATAAAATGACTGCCAGATCTTTAATGACAATGACCATTAATCTTATCCTAAAACAAAACTGTCAGACTGACCACAACAAGATATTTTAATTCGATTTTAGCCATATAAAACACAACAACAAAAAAGGTAACACAAAAATAGCTAATTATGAATTGATCACAAATCCTAACACCAGTAGGCTGCAATAACAGATTCAAGTGGCTTGAGTCCCAGTGTCATACGAGGAAATGGAATATGTGACGCACATTGTAAAGATGTCGCAAAGTTACGTTTCTTTTGATGGCGTCGAGATTCCACTCTTGTTAAAACTAGTGTATGATCATGCATTGTCGCTTGAAACTAAGCAGTTATGCTCTTGGTAATTGGTCTAAACTAGTTCCAATGTAATTTTCCGTAAACAATAAAATAATATTATTAGTTTGTGTAATGATCTGAGGAAGTTCTGACTGCAGGCGATGACCGACTCCGTATGAGAGAGATTGAGACGGGGGAGCGAGAAATGGAGAAATAGAGAACGAGAGCGAGAGCCAGTACATTGCTACCTGCCTTTCTGTTTATTCAACTGTGAAGCAGTGTCTATTTCACTGTCCATCTTTGTAATGTTGTGCCATAATATCCTAGTCTTGGGGGAAAGGATTGTCTATTGCACTGCAACATTCTAGAGATTTACTTTGTTGGTGGAGGGGTGATAACAGAGAAGCTCATTAGCGAGAGAAGGCAAGCGAGAGCGAGAGAGTGAGAGATGGATAGCGCTAGCCCCATCTGACTACTGTCTCTATCCTCTTTCCCCTCCAGCCTTGTCGTCATCATCATAGCCAAGGCCTCAGTTACATCCTTCAGCCTTGTCATCATCACAGCCAGTTCTTCAGATACATCCTTCAAACAGCATTTTACATCAGAACACCACTGGCTCCCAGTGTAGGAAGTATAGGCCCCTACACCCTTCCCACAATGTGTTAGGAAGTGTAATGTGTAGCTAGTGCTGAAACAAATCTCTCTGAAGTCGTGGCTACTGGCTAATGGGAATGATGTAGTCTGAGAAAGGGCATGTAGGGTAAGTTTCCTAACCATTCCCTAACCAAATCGTCTGGAACTGGTCTAGAGGTCTCTGTTTCATGTCTATATTTTGAAAGAGGAATTGGCCTGATCAACTCAAAAGTTTGTAGTAGAAAAAAGTATTTGGGTGCCGATTTCAAAAGGCATACATTTGAAAAAAGGAAGAACCTGTTTTCTTTTAATTTGTAATGTATTTATTTAGCAGGTCAGAGGTCAGAGCAAACGGAGGCATTTCGGAAAGCCTTTGTCTAAAGCTGACTAAGCCTGTCGCCGAAACACGTTCGTTTGCACTGACTTTGCTAAAAACATTTTTTTTGAACTTATTAAAAGAAAACAGGTTTTTCCTTTTTTCACATATTCCACTGACACTGTAGTGTCTATACGTTGACACACAACCATATCGTTTAGGCTCACTTGTCCTATGGGTAGACTCCTAGACTGTCGATGTTTACATCCCTGCAGAGTAAAGTCTGTGGTTGGCCATAATATGGTTCTTAATGGGTTGTCATAATCATGCTTGAAAGTGCACATTTGAACCTTGAATGCAGTTTTGACTCCTGAAGGTGAATCTAACTCTTCATCAAGAGCTAATAGCTCAAAGCTATGATAATATGGCCAATTGTATTACTTTCTAGAATGGCTGTCTAGTAGACACAGCAACATCTTTTAAATGCCTATAAAGCAGTGATGTAGGGGTAAAACAAAATTGGTGGGAAAACTCTCTGGTTGTAATGCTTCCTATTCTTTCAATGCTTTTTCCCACAAAAGGTGTGTAACCTGTGTTTACTTGACTACTGCTCTACAACGACCAGATAAAGGTCTCACAACCAGAGAACCAGTTTACAAACAGGAAATTATGTCATTATGACATCAGATGCCATAAGCAACACAGCTTTGGGAAACCTCACCCCTGTTCATGAAGGTATCTGATGTTTCATTGTCTTACGTAACGATGACATCCCTGTGGTTGGCAGGAAGACCTGAAGATCACACACCACGCTGACAACAGCCTGAGCAGCTTCTGTAAGTGGCAGAAACGGCTTAACGTGAAGGGAGAAGAGCATGCGGTCCATCACGACGTGGCCGTCCTTCTCACCAGGTAATCCACTCCCACCAAGGCTGAATTCCATTTGCGGTCTATTGAAGAGAGGATGTATACTGAACAAAAATATAAAAGGCAATATGCAACTATTTCAAAGATTTTACTGAGTTACAGTTCATAAGAAAATCAGTCAATTGACATCTGTGGCATTTTGTTGTGTGACAAAACTGCATATTTGAGTGGCTTTTTATTGTCCCCAGCACAAGGTGCACCTGTGTAATGGTCATGCTGTTTAATCATCTTCTTGATACGCCACACCTGTCAGGTGGATAGATTATCTTGGCAAAGGAGAAATTCTCATTGACAAGGATGTAAACAAATTTGTGCCCAAACATTTTAGATAAATAAGCTTTTTGTGTGCATGGAACATTTCTGAGATATTTTATTTCAGCTCATGAAACACAGGGCCAACACTTTACATGTTGCATTTATATTTTTTGTTCAGTATACTTTCCTCTCTTTACTTGTGCTTTGTGAATAGTAGTACCTTTCGGTGCCGTCCTCGAATCTGAAGGAAGTGATCCTCCTCGTAAGCATTTGTCCTATTTTATTTATCTCGAAACGCCCAAAATGTATTTCTCCTCACCATTCAGTCATGGAGGACAGTCCTTTTAAAACGATGAACGGAATGAATGTGAGACATTACATGTAGAACACCATACTGGAACAAAACAGCCTTGAGATCCTTTGCCTACCTTCCCCTCCCATTGATGGCCTGACTGTTATTCGCTGTAGTTTACCACCAGAAACGAATTGTATTTTCCCTTCTTAATTGAGTAGACCTTTTTTTCCTCCCTCGCTCCATCTCTTTGATGAGACCGCTTTCCACTCAAAGACACTCATTAAACTACGACTCTTTTGTTTGACAAACGAGTGCAATTAGAGGCTCCACCAGAACTTTAATTTGAGCAGCGCCACAACAACAAGGATATTTCCAGAGATTTGGTGACATTCCCTGGACCTGTTTCAGAAGGTAGTTGGAGCTCCTGAGTTGTACTTTTCTGCAATTGTTTTAATTTAAGTAGCTTTTCCACAGAGACTCATCCCACCGGTCATGGTCTTGATAGATTCAGCACATTAAACACATGTCAAGAATAGGAAGTGATGATGTTAAAGGTCATTGTTGTGCTCCTTATTACAATGTCTCAGTCCTTCTCTCCCTCTGTCCTCTCCTTCTCTCCCTCTTTCCTCCTTTTCCATCTCCTTCCCTCATCCTCTCGTCTTCTCTCCCTCCCTCCTCCCCTCTCCTTCTCTCCTCCCTTTTCCTCTCCCTCCTCTCCTCAGAAAGGACATCTGTACGGCCATCAATAAGCCCTGTGAGACCCTGGGCCTGTCTCATGTGGCAGGAATGTGTCAGCCCCACCGCAGCTGCAGCATCAGTGAGGACACGGGCCTGCCGCTGGCCTTCACCGTCACCCACGAGCTCGGGCACAAGTAAGTGCATCGCATGTGGGTATGTTTGGCAGCATGAGTGAAGGATGCTTTGTTGCGAAATAGGAAGCTGATTCTAGATTTCATTTTGGATTGGAGATGCTTATTGTGAGCCTGGAAGGAGAGTTTACAGTCTAACCAAACACCTAGGTATTTGTAGTTGTCCACATATTCTAAGTCAGAACTGTCCAGAGTAGTGATGCTAGACGGGTGGGTAGGTGCGGGCAGCGATCGGTTGAAGAGCATGCATTTAGTTTTGCTTGCATTTAAGAGTAGTTGGAGGCCACGGAAGGAGAGTTGTATGGCATTGATTCTCGTCTGGAGGGTAGTTAACACAGTGTCCAAAGAATGGCCAGAAGTATACAGAATGGTGTCATCTGCGTGGAGGTGGATCAGAGAGTCACCAGCAGCAAGAGCGACATCATTGATGTATACAGAGAAAATAGTTGGCCCGAGGATTGAACCCTGTGGCACCCCCATAGAGACTGGCAGAGGTCCGGACAACAGGCCCTCCGATTTGACACACTGAACTCTGTCTGAGAAGTAGTTGGTGAACCAGGCGAGGCAGTCATTTGAGAAACCAAGAGTCTGCCGATAAGAATGTGGTGATTGACAAGAGTCGAAATCCTTGGCCAGGTCGATGAATACAGCTGCACAGTATTGTCTCTTATCGATGGCGGTTATGATATCGTTTAGGACCTTGAACGTGGCAGAGGTGCACCCATGACCAGCTTGGAAACCAGATTGCATAGCGGAGAAGGTACGGTGGGATTCGAAATGGTCGGTGATCTGTTTGTTAACTTGGCTTTCGAAGACCTTAGAAAGGCAGAGTAGGATAGATATAGGTCTGTAGCAGTTTGGGTCTAGAGTGTCTCCCCCTTTGAAGAGGGGGATGACAGCGGCAGCTTTCCAATCTTTGGGGATCTCAGACAATACAAAAGAGAGGTTGAACAGGCTAGTAAAAGGGGTTGCAACAATTTCGGAGGATCATTTTAGGAAGAGAGGGTCCAGATTGTCTAGCCCTGCTGATTTGTAGGGGTCCAGATTTTGCAGCTCTTTCAGAACATCAGCTATCTGGATTTGGGTGAAGGAGAAATGGGGAGGCTTGGGCAAGTTGCAGTGAGGAGTGCAAGGCTGTTGGGGTAGCCAGGTGGAAAGCATGGCCAGCCATAGAAAAATGCTTATTGAATTCCCAATCATTGCGGATTTATCGGTGGTGACAGTGTTTCCTAGCTTCAGTGCAGTGGGCAGCTGGGAGGAGGTACTCTTATTCTCCATGGTCTTGTCACATGGTCTTGTCACATGGTATGTCACATGGTTGGATGTGTCACATGGTTTGATGTGTCACTTGGTTGGATGTGTCACTTGGTTGGATGTGTTTGATTTGCCATCTCCTCTGTGATTATTGATTGAATGTTAACTTCTTGCGTCGAGCCATCCCGGATCCGGGATCGTGACTACAGCCTCAAGCCCATTACCATAACGCAACGTTAACTATTCATGAAAATCGCAAATTAAATGAAATAAATATGCTAGCTCTCAAGCTTAGCCTTTTGTTAACAACACTCATCTCAGATTTTCAAAAATATGCTTCTCAACCATAGCAAAACAAGCATTTGTGTAACAGCATTGATAGCTATTGATAGCTAGCGTTAGCATTTAGCGTTAGCATTCAGCAGGCAACATTTTCACAAAAACCAGAAAACCATTCAAATAAAATCATTTACCTTTGAAGAACTTCGGATGTTTTCAATGAGACTCTCAGTTAGATAGCAAATGTTCAGTTTTTCCTGAAAGATGATTTGTGCAGGAGAAATCGGTCCGTTTTCTGCGTCATGTTTGGCTACCAAAAAAACGAAATGCTTGTGCTTCTAGTTCCGACCATGCAGTAATATCTAACAAGTAATCTATCAAATTCACAACAACTACCTAATACACACAAGTGTAAAAGGATGGAATACGAATATGTAAATATATATAAATGGATGAGTGATGGCCGTGTGGCATAGGCAAGTTGAAATAGATGGTATGAAATACAGTATATATGAGATGAGTAATGTAGGATATGTAAACATTATTAAAGTGGTGTTATTTAAAGTGAATAGTGATACCTTTTGTTAAATCCATTTATTAAAGTGGCCAGTGATTTGGGTCTGTATGTTGGCAGCAGCCTCTCTATGTTAGTGATGGCTGTTTAACAGTGGCCTTGAAATAGAAGCTGTTTTTCAGTCTCTCGGCCCCAGATTTGATGCACCTGTACTGACCTCGCCTTCTGGATGATAGCGGGGTGAACAGGCAGTGGCTCGGATGGTTGTTGTTCTTGATGATCTTTTCGGCCTGCTTGTGACATCGGGTGGTGTAGGTGTCCTGGAGGGCAGGTAGTTTGCCCCCGGTGATGCGTTTTGCAGACCGCACTACCCTCTGAAGAGGAGGGCGGTGCAGTTGCCGTACCAGGCGGTGATACAGCCCGACAGATTGTGCATCTGTAAAAGTTTGTGATGTCTTACACGTCATTGAATACCTGTTGTTTTCCTTTCCAATTCAAAGTTGTTTCCAGTGATGAGTACCCACTGGGCACAAACTGGTTGAATCAATGTTTTTTCAACGTAATTTGTCAACTTATTGTAATGTGGAATCTACGTGAAAAATATATTGGATGTGAAAAAAGTAATCAACGCCAATTTGTATAGAGGTTGAAATTTCAACCACAGGATTATGTTATCGTGGTAACCAAATTTCAACATATTCAAACATATAAATATATTGAATGTGTACCTTTTCTAAAACAACGTCAGCTCTTCAATTTTATTTCTGCTATCAGAAGAAAAGAAAAAAACAGGCTGTGCAGCACCTCCTACTGGAGAATTGATCTAGCTACAAGCTACCCTTTGGATTCTAATCCAGGGTTTTAACCAAGCCCAGTTTAGCTAGGATAATTGTCACTGACTATTACCAATGCGCTATCCTGGGAATGATTGTTGAAATCTCCACTTAAAAACTAAATAGATTTACTGTTGCTATCAAACCTACTCTATGGAATTAGTTCAACAGTAAATTAAATGTGACCATACTTTATCACTCATATCTTCAATGATTCTATTGAGACCAAAATAGCATTTGCAAAGTCATCAACAGCTATTTTTTTTTAATTGAACCCAGAATTCAACTAAACATCGACAATACATAGGACTAGGATTTCACGCTCTGGTTGGTTTAAAATGGAATTATATTTAGTGATATTGAGTTGTTTGGTTGTTAACGCAACCAAATATCAACATTTGAAGGGGTTTCATTGTCCGCTTGTTTAGTTCCATCTTTGCAACTGACTTAGTCTGGCTATCCAAGTTAAAAAAATCAAAAAGCTAAATCAGTTCAAATTTTTTCAAGTTTGGTTTGATTCAGTCCTATTCTTTAACTTAGATTTTCAGTCAAGATGGAGATTCGAATCCTACATATCAATTAATAATTTGTAGACAAACTGGAGTTCAAGCCAGACTAAGTCACTGGCACATATGGAACTATCCAAGCAGAAGATGCATCTCCTTCCAATGTTGATATTTGGTTTTGTTGACAGCCAAACGAGTCAATATCACTTTTGAAATACAATAACAATCCTATTAACTTGTCAACAAGTTCAAATTATATGTTGGATTCACGTCTTCAACTCAGTTAAAGAATGTGATTAAGCCAGTGGCTCAGATGGAACTACCCCTGCAGCAGATTCATCTTCTTTAAATGTTAATATTTTGATGCCTTGTCAACCAAACACAATTCAATATTACTTTTGTAAAATGGCCTTGCGTTACAACCTAATGTAACAATCAACCTTAAAATTAGTAACACATCCATGGCCACATTGTGAGGTTACTGCAACTATAGAAATGTCTTCCTATTGTCACGATCATTGTATTGAGGAGACCAAAGCGCAGCGTGAATGCATGATAAGACAGAAAAACACAAAGTACAACAAACAAGCAAGCAAACAAGCAAGCAAGCAAACAAGCAAGCAAACAAGCAAAAAAAAAATAGAAACTGAGTGCTAACATGCAACATCACATAGACAATAACTCACCAACCACAATACAAAACAGGCTACCTAAATATGGTTCCCAATGAGAGACAACGACAAACACCTGCCACTGATTGAGAACCATATCAGGCCAAAACACATAGAAATAGACAAACTAGACATACAACATAGAATGCCCACTCATGTCACACCCTGACCAAACAAAACATAGAAACAAACAATGCAAATCATGGTCAGAGTGTGACACCTATGTAATCATATAAAGTGTGTAAGTTCAAGATAGCATGAATAGGTCATCGCAGGTCAGGTGGAAATCTTCACAATTCCTGTAATAATCTGACCAGAATCTCCAACAGTATTGATCACTTTTTAATGTAATACTTTTTAATGTAATCTCAACTGTAATCCAGGTCATTTGGTTCTACTATTAGATGAAGCACAGTGATTTAATTTTTATTTATTTTTTCACCTTTATTTAACCAGGTAGGCTAGTTGAGAACACCTTTATTTAACCAGGTAGGCTAGTTGAGAACACGTTTTCATTTGCAACTGCGACCTGGCCAAGATAAAGCGTAGCAATTCAACACATACAACAACACAGAGTTACACATGGAATAAACAAAACATAGTCAATAATACAGTAGAACAAAATAAAACAAAAAGTCTATATACAGTGAGTGCAAAGGAGGTAAGTTAAGGAAATAAATAGGCCATGGTGGCGAAGTAATTACAATATAGCAATTAAACACTGGAATGGTAGATCGGCAGAAGATGAAATGCAGGTAGAGATACTGGGGTGCAAAGGAGCAAAATAAATAAATACCAGTATGGGGATGAGGTAGGTAGATGGGCTGTTTACAGATGGGCTATGTACAGGTGCAGTGATCTGTAAGCTGCTCTGACAGCTGGTGCTTAAAGCTAGTGAGGGAGATGTGAGTCTCCAGGTTCAGAGATTTTTGTCATTCGTTCCAGTCATGGGCAGCAGAGAACTGGAAGGAAAGACGACCAAGGGAGAAATTGGCTTTGGGGGTGACCAGTGAGATATACCTGCTGGAGCGAGTGCTACGAGTGGGTGCTGCTATGGTGACCAGTTAGCTGAGATAAGGCGGGGCTTTACCTAGCAGAGATTTGTAGATAACCTGTAGCCAGAGGGTTTGGCGACGAGTATGAAGCGAGGGCCAGCCAACGAGAGCGTACAAGTCGCAATGGTGGGTAGTGTATGGGGCTTTGGTGACAAAACGGATGGCACTGTGATAGACTGCATCCAGTTTGTTGAGTAGAGTGTTGGATGCTATTTTATAGATGACATCACCGAAGTCGAGGATCGGTAGGATGGTCAGTTTAACGAGGGTATGTTTGGCAGCATGAGTGAAGGATGCTTTGTTGCGATATAGGAAGCCAATTCTAGATTTAATTTTGGATTAGAGATGCTTAATGTGAGTCTGGAAGGAGAGTTTTCAGTCTAACCAGACACCCAGGTATTTGTAGTTGTCCACATATTCTAAGTCAGAGCCGTCCAGAGTAGTGATGCTGGACGGTCGAGCAGGTGCGGGCAGCGATCGATTGAATAGCATGCATTTAGTTTTGATAACGCAATCTGTTGTATAAATAAATAAATAACATATCTGACATTGTATTTCCATTTGAGCTTTGCTGTCCTTTTAAGTGGTTGAAGCGCAGGGATAGACATTTGGGTGACAACTTTTCCATTGTAATTGGTTGTGCTTTTAGATGGTTGATAGAATAGTGATAACACATTGGAAATTCAACAACATTTTAGCTGTATTTTTTGAGTGAGTGAATCTCATTTATCCAACGTCTCACACCAAATTTTAACCAATTATCCAGGTTGAAGTGAGGTGGTGTGCTCAGTGGGTAGTGAAGAGTAGTCTACACCAAAAATGGCTTCTCTTTTGGAAGATTGCAAAGAGGAAAAACAGACCCAGGTGGCCCAAACAAAGCTTTAAAGCTTCTGTCTGATATCTCATGTCTCTCTGCTACCAATTACAGTTATCCAACACCTTTTGATCTTCTTTGTTGACAACATCACACTACGATATTGTTCTTCACACGTACAGTAAACCACATGCGCCAACCTACTCAGATATTGAGTTCTTCACACTAACACTGATGTCATACGAAGCAACCTGGATGCAATTAATGTCCACCTGTCGCCCTCAAACTGCCTGCAACATAGTTGCATTGAATCATCACGAGATAGAAACTGACTGGATACAATGTCCAGTCAGTAAGCAGAAACAAGTTTACATGACTCGTCATATCGTTCCGTTCCAGTTGTCATCTTTATTTTGTATTCATTTTTTTAACTTTTACCCCTTTTTCGTGATATCCTATTGGTAGTACAGACTCGGGAGCAGCGAAGGTCGAGAGCCAATGGTCCTCCGAAACACAACCCTGCTAAGCTGCACTGCTTCTTTACACAATGCTTGCTTAACCCGGAAGCCAGCCGCACCAATGTGTCGGAGGAAACACTGTACACCTGGCAACCGAAGTCAGCTTGCAGGCGCCCAGCCCGCCACAGAGTCGCTAGAGCGCAATGGGACAAAGACATCCCGGCCAGCCAAACCCTCCCCTAACCAGGACGATGCTAGTCCAATTGTGCGCCGCCTCATGGGTCTCCCGGTCATGGCCAGCTGTGATACAGCCTTGGATCGAACCTGGGTCTGTAATGACGCCTCAAGCACCACGATGCAGTGTCTTAGACCGCTGCGCCACTCAGGATGCCTAATAAATGTAATTTTATAAGTGAACTCATACTTTTCCCTGTCCAGTTTCAAATGAAATTGTACAACAAGAACTGCACTAGCTAGCTTAGCTCGTCGCTATCTTGGTTAGCTAGCTAGCATGGTTGGTAAATAGACAACATTTTGGCTAGCTACATTTTACAGCCAGAATTTTGTCTATATCAATGCTGTTACAATTACCAAACATTTGGATAAACAAATAATTTATGAAAAATTCTGTGATGTATGAAAGGATTGCATGTTCTGTTTGAATTGCTTTGCCTTTGTGTATCAGCAAGGTCGCTTGAGATGTCACAGCTTGCAACTTGCTGCAACAGAAATTGTCCAAATTGATTCGTGTTACACAGGCGTCGCACAGGCAGCCCACTTCTGATATTTTTCCCACTAGTTGGTCTTTGACCAATCACATCAGATCTATTTACATCAGATCTTTGTCAGAGCTGATCTGATTGGTCAAATGACCAATTAGTGAAAAAAATATCAGATTTGGGCTGCCTGTCTAAACGCAGCCGTAGAGTAATCCGCATGGTGTTTCATCTCCATTGTGTGATGTGATGAACAAAAATAGGTGGTTCTTTCATGTTTTAGGTCTAGCCTTATAAATACCCTGCTGACAAACACAGCTATACAAATACATTGTCCCCAAATACCCTCAGTAATGACAATGCATTGTTCCCAGACACCTGCAATTCGGATACATTGTACACAAACACCCATGGAGAACATATCCTAATTAAATAATAATAACAGGCAGGTGTTGGATTTATGTACCGCCCATCCCACCCTTGTGTTGCTTAGTTATAATGTGTGGCAGAGGGAATGCAACATGTTAAGTATTTGATAAATATTCAATGCACACCTGAATGAAAGAGGAGCTGTGGAATGTGATACCATGGGACATTGCTCTGGTCCCTCCACCCCTTTAGAACCTATTAATGATGTTCTTTGTCCTCAGTGTTCTGTTGTTGTTGAGGCAGACACTATGGCTTTGTCCTCAGTGTTCTGTTGTTGTTGAGGCAGACACTATGGCTTTGTCCTCAGTGTTCTGTTGTTGTTGAGGCAGACACTATGGCTTTGGAAATATGGTCTGTTGTTGTTGAGGCAGACACTATGGCTTTGGAAATATGGTCTGTTGTTGTTGAGGCAGACACTATGGCTTTGGAAACATGGTCTGTTGTTGTTGAGGCAGACACTATGGCTTTGGAAACATGGTCTGTTGTTGTTGAGGCAGACACTATGGCTTTGGAAACATGGTCTGTTGTTGTTGAGGCAGACACTATGGCTTTGGAAATATGGTCTGTTGTTGTTGAGGCAGACACTATGGCTTTGGAAACATGGTCTGTTGTTGTTGAGGCAGACACTATGGCTTTGGAAATATGGTATGTTGTTGTTGAGGCAGACACTATGGCTTTGGAAACATGGTCTGTTGTTGTTGAGGCAGACACTATGGCTTTGTCCTCAGTGTTCTGTTGTTGTTGAGGTAGACACTATGGCTTTGTCCTCAGTGTTCTGTTGTTGTTGAGGCAGACACTATGGCTTTGGAAATATGGTCTGTTGTTGTTGAGGCAGACACTATGGCTTTGTCCTCAGTGTTCTGTTGTTGTTGTTGAGGCAGACACTATGGCTTTGGAAATATGGTCTGTTGTTGTTGAGGCAGACACTATGGCTTTGGAAATATGGTCTGTTGTTGTTGAGGCAGACACTATGGCTTTAGAAACATGGTCTGTTGTTGTTGAGGCAGACACTATGGCTTTGGAAATATGGTCTGTTGTTGTTGAGGCAGACACTATGGCTTTGGAAATATGGTCTGTTGTTGTTGAGGCAGACACTATGGCTTTGGAAATATGTCTGTTGTTGTTGAGGCAGACACTATGGCTTTGTCCTCAGTGTTCTGTTGTTGTTAAGGCAGACACTATGGCTTTGTCCTCAGTGTTCTGTTGTTGTTGAGGCAGACACTATGGCTTTGGAAATATGGTCTGTTGTTGTTGAGGCAGACACTATGGCTTTGGAAATATGGTCTGTTGTTGTTGAGGCAGACACTATGGCTTTGTCCTCAGTGTTCTGTTGTTGTTGAGGCAGACACTATGGCTTTGGAAATATGGTCTGTTGTTGTTGAGGCAGACACTATGGCTTTGGATATATGGTCTGTTGTTGTTGAGGCAGACACTATGGCTTTGTCCTCAGTGTTCTGTTGTTGTTGAGGCAGACACTATGGCTTTGTCCTCAGTGTTCTGTTGTTGTTGAGGCAGACACTATGGCTTTGTCCTCAGTGTTCTGTTGTTGTTGAGGCAGACACTATGGCTTTAGAAACATGGTCTGTTGTTGTTGAGGCAGACACTATGGCTTTGGAAATATGGTCTGTTGTTGTTGAGGCAGACACTATGGCTTTGGAAATATGGTCTGTTGTTGTTGAGGCAGACACTATGGCTTTAGAAATATGGTCTGTTGTTGTTGAGGCAGACACTATGGCTTTGTCCTCAGTGTTCTGTTGTTGTTGAGGCAGACACTATGGCTTTGGAAATATGGTCTGTTGTTGTTGAGGCAGACACTATGGCTTTGGAAACATGGTCTGTTGTTGTTGAGGCAGACACTATGGCTTTGTCCTCAGTGTTCTGTTGTTGTTGAGGCAGACACTATGGCTTTGGAAATATGGTCTGTTGTTGTTGAGGCAGACACTATGGCTTTGGAAACATGGTCTGTTGTTGTTGAGGCAGACACTATGGCTTTGGAAACATGGTCTGTTGTTGTTGAGGCAGACACTATGGCTTTGGAAACATGGTCTGTTGTTGTTGAGGCAGACACTATGGCTTTGGAAACATGGTCTGTTGTTGTTGAGGCAGACACTATGGCTTTGGAAATATGGTCTGTTGTTGTTGAGGCAGACACTATGGCTTTGGAAACATGGTCTGTTGTTGTTGAGGCAGACACTATGGCTTTGGAAATATGGTCTGTTGTTGTTGAGGCAGACACTATGGCTTTGGAAACATGGTCTGTTGTTGTTGAGGCAGACACTATGGCTTTGTCCTCAGTGTTCTGTTGTTGTTGAGGCAGACACTATGGCTTTGTCCTCAGTGTTCTGTTGTTGTTGAGGCAGACACTATGGCTTTGGAAATATGGTCTGTTGTTGTTGAGGCAGACACTATGGCTTTGTCCTCAGTGTTCTGTTGTTGTTGAGGCAGACACTATGGCTTTGGAAATATGGTCTGTTGTTGTTGAGGCAGACACTATGGCTTTGGAAATATGGTCTGTTGTTGTTGAGGCAGACACTATGGCTTTAGAAACATGGTCTGTTGTTGTTGAGGCAGACACTATGGCTTTGGAAATATGGTCTGTTGTTGTTGAGGCAGACACTATGGCTTTGGAAATATGGTCTGTTGTTGTTGAGGCAGACACTATGGCTTTGGAAATATGGTCTGTTGTTGTTGAGGCAGACACTATGGCTTTGTCCTCAGTGTTCTGTTGTTGTTAAGGCAGACACTATGACTTTGTCCTCAGTGTTCTGTTGTTGTTGAGGCAGACACTATGGCTTTGGAAATATGGTCTGTTGTTGTTGAGGCAGACACTATGGCTTTGGAAATATGGTCTGTTGTTGTTGAGGCAGACACTATGGCTTTGGAAATCCTCAGTGTTCTGTTGTTGTTGAGGCAGACACTATGGCTTTGGAAATATGGTCTGTTGTTGTTGAGGCAGACACTATGGCTTTGGATATATGGTCTGTTGTTGTTGAGGCAGACACTATGGCTTTGTCCTCAGTGTTCTGTTGTTGTTGAGGCAGACACTATGGCTTTGTCCTCAGTGTTCTGTTGTTGTTGAGGCAGACACTATGGCTTTGTCCTCAGTGTTCTGTTGTTGTTGAGGCAGACACTATGGCTTTAGAAACATGGTCTGTTGTTGTTGAGGCAGACACTATGGCTTTGGAAATATGGTCTGTTGTTGTTGAGGCAGACACTATGGCTTTGGAAATATGGTCTGTTGTTGTTGAGGCAGACACTATGGCTTTGAAATATGGTCTGTTGTTGTTGAGGCAGACACTATGGCTTTGTCCTCAGTGTTCTGTTGTTGTTGAGGCAGACACTATGGCTTTGGAAATATGGTCTGTTGTTGTTGAGGCAGACACTATGGCTTTGGAAACATGGTCTGTTGTTGTTGAGGCAGACACTATGGCTTTGTCCTCAGTGTTCTGTTGTTGTTGAGGCAGACACTATGGCTTTGGAAATATGGTCTGTTGTTGTTGAGGCAGACACTATGGCTTTGGAAACATGGTCTGTTGTTGTTGAGGCAGACACTATGGCTTTGTCCTCAGTGTTCTGTTGTTGTTGAGGCAGACACTATGGCTTTGTCCTCAGTGTTCTGTTGTTGTTGAGGCAGACACTATGGCTTTGGAAACATGGTCTGTTGTTGTTGAGGCAGACACTATGGCTTTGGAAACATGGTCTGTTGTTGTTGAGGCAGACACTATGGCTTTGGAAATATGGTCTGTTGTTGTTGAGGCAGACACTATGGCTTTGGAAATATGGTCTGTTGTTGTTGAGGCAGACACTATGGCTTTGGAAACATGGTCTGTTGTTGTTGAGGCAGACACTATGGCTTTGTCCTCAGTGTTCTGTTGTTGTTGAGGCAGACACTATGGCTTTGTCCTCAGTGTTCTGTTGTTGTTGAGGCAGACACTATGGCTTTGTCCTCAGTGTTCTGTTGTTGTTGAGGCAGACACTATGGCTTTGTCCTCAGTGTTCTGTTGTTGTTGAGGCAGACACTATGGCTTTGGAAATATGGTCTGTTGTTGTTGAGGCAGACACTATGGCTTTGGAAATATGGTCTGTTGTTGTTGAGGCAGACACTATGGCTTTGTCCTCAGTGTTCTGTTGTTGTTGAGGCAGACACTGGCTTTGGAAACATGGTCTGTTGTTGTTGAGGCAGACACTATGGCTTTGGAAACATGGTCTGTTGTTGTTGAGGCAGACACTATGACTTTAGAAACATGGTCTGTTGTTGTTGAGGCAGACACTATGGCTTTGGAAATATGGTCTGTTGTTGTTGAGGCAGACACTATGGCTTTGTCCTCAGTGTTCTGTTGTTGTTGAGGCAGACACTATGGCTTTAGAAATATGGTCTGTTGTTGTTGAGGCAGACACTATGGCTTTGTCCTCAGTGTTCTGTTGTTGTTGAGGCAGACACTATGGCTTTGGAAACATGGTCTGTTGTTGTTGAGGCAGACACTATGGCTTTAGAAATATGGTCTGTTGTTGTTGAGGCAGACACTATGGCTTTGTCCTCAGTGTTCTGTTGTTGTTGAGGCAGACACTATGGCTTTGTCCTCAGTGTTGTGTTGTTGTTGAGGCAGACACTATGGCTTTGGAAGTATGGTCTGTTGTTGTTGAGGCAGACACTATGGCTTTGGAAATATGGTCTGTTGTTGTTGAGGCAGACACTATGGCTTTGGAAATATGGTCTGTTGTTGTTGAGGCAGACACTATGGCTTTGGAAATATGGTCTGTTGTTGTTGAGGCAGACACTATGGCTTTAGAAATATGGTCTGTTGTTGTTGAGGCAGACACTATGGCTTTGGAAATATGGTCTGTTGTTGTTGAGGCAGACACTATGGCTTTGGAAACATGGTCTGTTGTTGTTGAGGCAGACACTATGGCTTTGGAAACATGGTCTGTTGTTGTTGAGGCAGACACTATGGCTTTGGAAATATGGTCTGTTGTTGTTGAGGCAGACACTATGGCTTTAGAAATATGGTCTGTTGTTGTTGAGGCAGACACTATGGCTTTGTCCTCAGTGTTCTGTTGTTGTTGAGGCAGACACTATGGCTTTGGAAACATGGTCTGTTGTTGTTGAGGCAGACACTATGGCTTTAGAAATATGGTCTGTTGTTGTTGAGGCAGACACTATGGCTTTGTCCTCAGTGTTCTGTTGTTGTTGAGGCAGACACTATGGCTTTGTCCTCAGTGTTCTGTTGTTGTTGAGGCAGACACTATGGCTTTGTCCTCAGTGTTCTGTTGTTGTTGAGGCAGACACTATGGCTTTGTCCTCAGTGTTCTGTTGTTGTTGAGGCAGACACTATGGCTTTGTCCTCAGTGTTCTGTTGTTGTTGAGGCAGACACTATGGCTTTGGAAACATGGTCTGTTGTTGTTGAGGCAGACACTATGGCTTTGGAAATATGGTCTGTTGTTGTTGAGGCAGACACTATGGCTTTGGAAACATGGTCTGTTGTTGTTGAGGCAGACACTATGGCTTTGTCCTCAGTGTTCTGTTGTTGTTGAGGCAGACACTATGGCTTTGTCCTCAGTGTTCTGTTGTTGTTGAGGCAGACACTATGGCTTTGGAAATATGGTCTGTTGTTGTTGAGGCAGACACTATGGCTTTGTCCTCAGTGTTCTGTTGTTGTTGAGGCAGACACTATGGCTTTGGAAATATGGTCTGTTGTTGTTGAGGCAGACACTATGGCTTTGGAAATATGGTCTGTTGTTGTTGAGGCAGACACTATGGCTTTAGAAACATGGTCTGTTGTTGTTGAGGCAGACACTATGGCTTTGGAAATATGGTCTGTTGTTGTTGAGGCAGACACTATGGCTTTGGAAATATGGTCTGTTGTTGTTGAGGCAGACACTATGGCTTTGGAAATATGGTCTGTTGTTGTTGAGGCAGACACTATGGCTTTGTCCTCAGTGTTCTGTTGTTGTTAAGGCAGACACTATGGCTTTGTCCTCAGTGTTCTGTTGTTGTTGAGGCAGACACTATGGCTTTGGAAATATGGTCTGTTGTTGTTGAGGCAGACACTATGGCTTTGGAAATATGGTCTGTTGTTGTTGAGGCAGACACTATGGCTTTGTCCTCAGTGTTCTGTTGTTGTTGAGGCAGACACTATGGCTTTGGAAATATGGTCTGTTGTTGTTGAGGCAGACACTATGGCTTTGGATATATGGTCTGTTGTTGTTGAGGCAGACACTATGGCTTTGTCCTCAGTGTTCTGTTGTTGTTGAGGCAGACACTATGGCTTTGTCCTCAGTGTTCTGTTGTTGTTGAGGCAGACACTATGGCTTTGTCCTCAGTGTTCTGTTGTTGTTGAGGCAGACACTATGGCTTTAGAAACATGGTCTGTTGTTGTTGAGGCAGACACTATGGCTTTGGAAATATGGTCTGTTGTTGTTGAGGCAGACACTATGGCTTTAGAAATATGGTCTGTTGTTGTTGAGGCAGACACTATGGCTTTGTCCTCAGTGTTCTGTTGTTGTTGAGGCAGACACTATGGCTTTGGAAATATGGTCTGTTGTTGTTGAGGCAGACACTATGGCTTTGGAAACATGGTCTGTTGTTGTTGAGGCAGACACTATGGCTTTGTCCTCAGTGTTCTGTTGTTCTTGAGGCAGACACTATGGCTTTGGAAATATGGTCTGTTGTTGTTGAGGCAGACACTATGGCTTTGGAAACATGGTCTGTTGTTGTTGAGGCAGACACTATGGCTTTGTCCTCAGTGTTCTGTTGTTGTTGAGGCAGACACTATGGCTTTGTCCTCAGTGTTCTGTTGTTGTTGAGGCAGACACTATGGCTTTGGAAACATGGTCTGTTGTTGTTGAGGCAGACACTATGGCTTTGGAAACATGGTCTGTTGTTGTTGAGGCAGACACTATGGCTTTGGAAATATGGTCTGTTGTTGTTGAGGCAGACACTATGGCTTTGGAAATATGGTCTGTTGTTGTTGAGGCAGACACTATGGCTTTGGAAACATGGTCTGTTGTTGTTGAGGCAGACACTATGGCTTTGTCCTCAGTGTTCTGTTGTTGTTGAGGCAGACACTGGCTTTGTCCTCAGTGTTCTGTTGTTGTTGAGGCAGACACTATGGCTTTGTCCTCAGTGTTCTGTTGTTGTTGAGGCAGACACTATGGCTTTGTCCTCAGTGTTCTGTTGTTGTTGAGGCAGACACTATGGCTTTGGAAATATGTTCTGTTGTTGTTGAGGCAGACACTATGGCTTTGGAAATATGGTCTGTTGTTGTTGAGGCAGACACTATGGCTTTGGAAATATGGTCTGTTGTTGTTGAGGCAGACACTATGGCTTTGGAAATATGGTCTGTTGTTGTTGAGGCAGACACTATGGCTTTGGAAATATGGTCTGTTGTTGTTGAGGCAGACACTATGGCTTTGGAAACATGGTCTGTTGTTGTTGAGGCAGACACTATGGCTTTGGAAACATGGTCTGTTGTTGTTGAGGCAGACACTATGGCTTTGGAAATATGGTCTGTTGTTGTTGAGGCAGACACTATGGCTTTGTCCTCAGTGTTCTGTTGTTGTTGAGGCAGACACTATGGCTTTAGAAATATGGTCTGTTGTTGTTGAGGCAGACACTATGGCTTTGTCCTCAGTGTTCTGTTGTTGTTGAGGCAGACACTATGGCTTTGGAAACATGGTCTGTTGTTGTTGAGGCAGACACTATGGCTTTAGAAATATGGTCTGTTGTTGTTGAGGCAGACACTATGGCTTTGTCCTCAGTGTTCTGTTGTTGTTGAGGCAGACACTATGGCTTTGTCCTCAGTGTTGTTGTTGTTGAGGCAGACACTATGGCTTTGGAAGTATGGTCTGTTGTTGTTGAGGCAGACACTATGGCTTTGGAAATATGGTCTGTTGTTGTTGAGGCAGACACTATGGCTTTGGAAATATGGTCTGTTGTTGTTGAGGCAGACACTATGGCTTTGGAAATATGGTCTGTTGTTGTTGAGGCAGACACTATGGCTTTGGAAATATGGTCTGTTGTTGTTGAGGCAGACACTATGGCTTTGGAAATATGGTCTGTTGTTGTTGAGGCAGACACTATGGCTTTGGAAACATGGTCTGTTGTTGTTGAGGCAGACACTATGGCTTTGGAAACATGGTCTGTTGTTGTTGAGGCAGACACTATGGCTTTGGAAATATGGTCTGTTGTTGTTGAGGCAGACACTATGGCTTTAGAAATATGGTCTGTTGTTGTTGAGGCAGACACTATGGCTTTGTCCTCAGTGTTCTGTTGTTGTTGAGGCAGACACTATGGCTTTGGAAACATGGTCTGTTGTTGTTGAGGCAGACACTATGGCTTTAGAAATATGGTCTGTTGTTGTTGAGGCAGACACTATGGCTTTGTCCTCAGTGTTCTGTTGTTGTTGAGGCAGACACTATGGCTTTGTCCTCAGTGTTGTGTTGTTGTTGAGGCAGACACTATGGCTTTGGAAGTATGGTCTGTTGTTGTTGAGGCAGACACTATGGCTTTGGAAATATGGTCTGTTGTTGTTGAGGCAGACACTATGGCTTTGGAAATATGGTCTGTTGTTGTTGAGGCAGACACTATGGCTTTGGAAATATGGTCTGTTGTTGTTGAGGCAGACACTATGGCTTTGGAAATATGGTCTGTTGTTGTTGAGGCAGACACTATGGCTTTGGAAATATGGTCTGTTGTTGTTGAGGCAGACACTATGGCTTTGGAAACATGGTCTGTTGTTGTTGAGGCAGACACTATGGCTTTGTCCTCAGTGTTCTGTTGTTGTTGAGGCAGACACTATGGCTTTGTCCTCAGTGTTCTGTTGTTGTTGAGGCAGACACTATGGCTTTGTCCTCAGTGTTCTGTTGTTGTTGAGGCAGACACTATGGCTTTGTCCTCAGTGTTCTGTTGTTGTTGAGGCAGACACTATGGCTTTGGAAATATGGTCTGTTGTTGTTGAGGCAGACACTATGGCTTTGGAAATATGGTCTGTTGTTGTTGAGGCAGACACTATGGCTTTGTCCTCAGTGTTCTGTTGTTGTTGAGGCAGACACTGGCTTTGGAAACATGGTCTGTTGTTGTTGAGGCAGACACTATGGCTTTGGAAATATGGTCTGTTGTTGTTGAGGCAGACACTATGGCTTTGTCCTCAGTGTTCTGTTGTTGTTAAGGCAGACACTATGGCTTTGTCCTCAGTGTTCTGTTGTTGTTGAGGCAGACACTATGGCTTTGGAAATATGGTCTGTTGTTGTTGAGGCAGACACTATGGCTTTGGAAATATGGTCTGTTGTTGTTGAGGCAGACACTATGGCTTTGTCCTCAGTGTTCTGTTGTTGTTGAGGCAGACACTATGGCTTTGGAAATATGGTCTGTTGTTGTTGAGGCAGACACTATGGCTTTGGATATATGGTCTGTTGTTGTTGAGGCAGACACTATGGCTTTGTCCTCAGTGTTCTGTTGTTGTTGAGGCAGACACTATGGCTTTGTCCTCAGTGTTCTGTTGTTGTTGAGGCAGACACTATGGCTTTGTCCTCAGTGTTCTGTTGTTGTTGAGGCAGACACTATGGCTTTAGAAACATGGTCTGTTGTTGTTGAGGCAGACACTATGGCTTTGGAAATATGGTCTGTTGTTGTTGAGGCAGACACTATGGCTTTAGAAATATGGTCTGTTGTTGTTGAGGCAGACACTATGGCTTTGTCCTCAGTGTTCTGTTGTTGTTGAGGCAGACACTATGGCTTTGGAAATATGGTCTGTTGTTGTTGAGGCAGACACTATGGCTTTGGAAACATGGTCTGTTGTTGTTGAGGCAGACACTATGGCTTTGTCCTCAGTGTTCTGTTGTTCTTGAGGCAGACACTATGGCTTTGGAAATATGGTCTGTTGTTGTTGAGGCAGACACTATGGCTTTGGAAACATGGTCTGTTGTTGTTGAGGCAGACACTATGGCTTTGTCCTCAGTGTTCTGTTGTTGTTGAGGCAGACACTATGGCTTTGTCCTCAGTGTTCTGTTGTTGTTGAGGCAGACACTATGGCTTTGGAAACATGGTCTGTTGTTGTTGAGGCAGACACTATGGCTTTGGAAACATGGTCTGTTGTTGTTGAGGCAGACACTATGGCTTTGGAAATATGGTCTGTTGTTGTTGAGGCAGACACTATGGCTTTGGAAATATGGTCTGTTGTTGTTGAGGCAGACACTATGGCTTTGGAAACATGGTCTGTTGTTGTTGAGGCAGACACTATGGCTTTGTCCTCAGTGTTCTGTTGTTGTTGAGGCAGACACTATGGCTTTGTCCTCAGTGTTCTGTTGTTGTTGAGGCAGACACTATGGCTTTGTCCTCAGTGTTCTGTTGTTGTTGAGGCAGACACTATGGCTTTGTCCTCAGTGTTCTGTTGTTGTTGAGGCAGACACTATGGCTTTGGAAATATGGTCTGTTGTTGTTGAGGCAGACACTATGGCTTTGGAAATATGGTCTGTTGTTGTTGAGGCAGACACTATGGCTTTGTCCTCAGTGTTCTGTTGTTGTTGAGGCAGACACTGGCTTTGGAAATATGGTCTGTTGTTGTTGAGGCAGACACTATGGCTTTGGAAACATGGTCTGTTGTTGTTGAGGCAGACACTATGACTTTAGAAACATGGTCTGTTGTTGTTGAGGCAGACACTATGGCTTTGGAAATATGGTCTGTTGTTGTTGAGGCAGACACTATGGCTTTGTCCTCGGTGTTCTGTTGTTGTTGAGGCAGACACTATGGCTTTAGAAATATGGTCTGTTGTTGTTGAGGCAGACACTATGGCTTTGTCCTCAGTGTTCTGTTGTTGTTGAGGCAGACACTATGGCTTTGGAAACATGGTCTGTTGTTGTTGAGGCAGACACTATGGCTTTAGAAATATGGTCTGTTGTTGTTGAGGCAGACACTATGGCTTTGTCCTCAGTGTTCTGTTGTTGTTGAGGCAGACACTATGGCTTTGTCCTCAGTGTTGTGTTGTTGTTGAGGCAGACACTATGGCTTTGGAAGTATGGTCTGTTGTTGTTGAGGCAGACACTATGGCTTTGGAAATATGGTCTGTTGTTGTTGAGGCAGACACTATGGCTTTGGAAATATGGTCTGTTGTTGTTGAGGCAGACACTATGGCTTTGGAAATATGGTCTGTTGTTGTTGAGGCAGACACTATGGCTTTAGAAATATGGTCTGTTGTTGTTGAGGCAGACACTATGGCTTTGGAAATATGGTCTGTTGTTGTTGAGGCAGACACTATGGCTTTGGAAACATGGTCTGTTGTTGTTGAGGCAGACACTATGGCTTTGGAAACATGGTCTGTTGTTGTTGAGGCAGACACTATGGCTTTGGAAATATGGTCTGTTGTTGTTGAGGCAGACACTATGGCTTTAGAAATATGGTCTGTTGTTGTTGAGGCAGACACTATGGCTTTGTCCTCAGTGTTCTGTTGTTGTTGAGGCAGACACTATGGCTTTGGAAACATGGTCTGTTGTTGTTGAGGCAGACACTATGGCTTTAGAAATATGGTCTGTTGTTGTTGAGGCAGACACTATGGCTTTGTCCTCAGTGTTCTGTTGTTGTTGAGGCAGACACTATGGCTTTGTCCTCAGTGTTGTGTTGTTGTTGAGGCAGACACTATGGCTTTGGAAGTATGGTCTGTTGTTGTTGAGGCAGACACTATGGCTTTGGAAATATGGTCTGTTGTTGTTGAGGCAGACACTATGGCTTTGGAAATATGGTCTGTTGTTGTTGAGGCAGACACTATGGCTTTGGAAATATGGTCTGTTGTTGTTGAGGCAGACACTATGGCTTTGGAAACATGGTCTGTTGTTGTTGAGGCAGACACTATGGCTTTGGAAGTATGGTCTGTTGTTGTTGAGGCAGACACTATGGCTTTGGAAGTAAACTAATTAGACAATCAAAAACACATACAGCCAAACACCAATGCATTGATACAAACACATTGTTGATGTGGGCACAATGACATTGACATTTGTGAATAATAACAGAATATGTCTATGAAATTATCCCCCTCTCAAATAAGTATTTTGAAAATTAAAAGCATATACAGCCACACACAAATGCAATGGCAGCACACTCAAGAACACAAACAAACAAATCTCTATTGTGGTCTTTAATAGCAAAATGATCCAGGACTAATACAATTTTGATTTGAGAGAGAGAGAGCGAGAGAGAGCGAAAGAAAGAGAGCGTGATTTCAAGGATGTGCTTTTATTGAGCAGAAAAAGCAGTTGAGAAAAAAAATCACAACCAGAAGAAACTTTGTTCCAAATTGAATTTGTCACGTTTGCCAAATACAATGCACAATACATTTTTTACAATGTAGTCATTATCAGACTTATAATTTGTGCATTCATCTTAACATAGCTAGGTGATACTTTGACTGTGGTATGTGGTTGTAAGTACTTTATTTTGAAAAACTGTTTTATAAAAAGAAAATGTGTTGTGCTTGTGAAGGATTGATTGATAGGATAGGATAGGATAGGATAGGATAGGATAGGATAGGATAGGATAGGATAGAATAGGATAGGATAGGATAGGATAGGATAGGATAGGATAGGATAGCCTCATCATGTAACAGTTGGTTTGATGTCTCTAGCTTGAATGGTTAAAGAGTTACTGTCAGTAGGTTATTTTATGCTAATTAATGCACGTTTATATAGTTATAGTTGATAAACATTTGAAAGAATTTGAAGTTAGGATAGCCTGAACATGAGAAAGTTGGTTTGGTGTCTCTAGCTTGAATGATTTAAACCCCATAAGGTCGCTGTCCTCTCCCCCTGCTGAAGTCTAATTAGCATAATAGAAAACATTTAATCATCTGTCAGTTTCAACTAGAGATCTGGTGTTGTTTTGCATTGGATGCATCTCAATCCACCACATCCACTTAAGTAACACTTCTGCATCTGCTGTGAAAGGTGACAGAGCTAGAGCGGTGTTTATCAGACCAGGAGACATCTGCTGTGAAAGGTGACAGAGCTAGAGCGGTGTTTGTCAGACCAGGAGACATCCCATCTGCTGTGAAAGGTGACAGAGCTAGAGCGGTGTTTATCAGACCAGGAGACATCCCATTTGCTGTGAAAGGTGACAGAGCTAGAGCGGTGTTTATCAGACCAGGAGACATCCCATCTGCTGTGAAAGGTGACAGAGCTAGAGCGGTGTTTATCAGACCAGGAGACATCCCATCTGCTGTGAAAGGTGACAGAGCTAGAGCGGTGTTAATCAGACCAGGAGACATCCCATCTGCTGTGAAAGGTGACAGAGCTAGAGCGGTGTTTATCAGACCAGGAGACATCCCATCTGCTGTGAAAGGTGACAGAGCTAGAGCGGTGTTTATCAGACCAGGAGACATCCCATCTGCTGTGAAAGGTGACAGAGCTAGAGCGGTGTTTATCAGACCGAAAATGGAAAGATGAGACTCACACGTACATGTGGGTTGTTTTGCTCTAGGACGACCACAGGCCACACAAGACTCATCTGAAGTCGGTTCAACCGACCTGCCAACTTCTGTCTGTAGCATCCCAATAGTTGGGGCTACACACTAATATGACCCATCTGTGTAAAGGTGAGACTCTCACCAACATGTATAGTTCCAGTCAAAAGTTTGGACACACCTACTCATTCAAGAGTTTTTCTTTATTTTTACTATTTTCTACATTGTAGAATAATAGCGAATACATCAAAACTATTAAATAACTACATTATTCTATGTGTGTTTTGATGTCTTCCCTATTATTCTACAATGTAGAAAATAGTAAAAATAAAGAAAAACTCTTAAATGAGTAGGTGTGTCCAAACTTTTCACTTTTAACTTTTTACATGTCGGTTGTTTTTGCTCTAGGACACCCACATGCCCCACAAGACAAAAATAAATGAATGGAAGTACAGTATATATGGAGACACTTTAGTGACAAACAATTTCCTGATCTTTCTCATGTCACACTTCGAACAAACTTCGTTTTGATATTTATTTGAGGACTATCTGTTTACGCATGTAGTGAATCTGTTTTCAATGCGTTTTTATGGGTCAATAGCAGTAGAGGGGTGAGTTATTTTATGCAAATGTAAAGCCGTGGCCAAAAGTTTTGAGAATGACACAAATATTAATTTTCACAAAGTTTGCTGCCTCAGTGTCTTTAGATATTTTGGTTAGATGTTACTATGGAATACTGAAGTATAATTACAAGCATTTCATAAGTGTCAAAGTCTTTTTATTGACAATTACACGCAGTTGATGCAAAGAGTCAATATTTGCAATGTTGACCCTTGTTTTTCAAGACCTCTGCAATCCGCCCTGGCATGCTGTCAATTAACTTCTGGGCCACATCCTGACTGATGGCAGCCCATTATTGCATAATCAATGCTTGGAGTTTGTCAGAATTTGTGGGTTTTTGTTCACCCACCTCTTGAGGATTGACCACAAGTTCTCAATGGGATTAAGGTCTGGGGAGTTTCCTGGCCATGGACCCAAAATATCGATGGTTTGTTCCCTGAGCCACTTAGTTATAGGTGCTCCATCATGCTGGAAAAGGCATTGTTCGTCACCAAACTGTTCCTGGATGGTTGGGAGAAGTTGCTCTCGGATGATGTGTTGGTACCATTTTTTATTCATGGCTGTGTCCTTAGGCAAATTTGTGAGTGAGCCCACTCCCTTGGCTGAGAAGCAACCCCATATATGAATGGTCTCAGGATGCTTTACTGTTGGCATGACGTAGGACTGATGGTAGCGCTCACCTTGTCTTCTCCGGACAAGCTTTTTTCCGGATGCCCCAAACAACCGCTCTCCTTGATGATCCGATAAATGGTTGATTTAGGTGCAATCTTACTGGCAGCAATATCTTTGCCTGTGGAGCCCTTTTGTGCAAAGCAATGATGACTCCACATGTTTCCTTGCAGGTAACCATGGTTGACAGAGGAAGACAATGATTCCAAGCACCACCCTCCTTTTGAAGCTTCCAGTCTGTTATTCGAACTCAATCCACATGACAGCGTGATCTCCAGCCTTGTCCCCGTCAACACTCACACCTGTGTTAACGAGCGAATCACTGACATGTCAGCTGGTCCTTTTGTGGCAGGGCTGAAGTGCAGTGGAATTTTGGGGGGGGATTCAGTTCATTTGCATGGCAAAGAGGGACTTTGCAATTAATTGCAATTCATCTGATGACTTCATAACATTCTGGAGTATATGCAAATTGCCACCATACAAACTGAGGCAGCAGACTTTGTGAAAATAAATTGTTGTGTCATTCTCAAATTTTGGCCATGACTGTATGCACATTTTATATAATTATAGTTGATAAAGCTTTGAAATAATTTTATGTTAAAATAGCTTGAACATATATGTTAAGTTGGTCTTGTAGCTTGATTGGCCAAGGAGCAGGACCACTTTTAACATCTACCTCTGTATTCCTATGGTACTCATTCAAACTAATGTTAAGTTATGCAAATGTTTTATGGTTATAGTTCAGAAGTAAATAGTATAAAAAAATCATTTGACAAGCAATAGAAGGATAGTGTAGAATTAGAATACTGTGATGCAAGTTAGTTAAGTCAGAAAACAAGTCGTGCAGCACACAAGTTAAATGAATTCGCTATGTGGTGCGTAGATCCAAATGCCCAATAAGAAAATGAAGGTCCACTCTTTTTGGATGAAGGTGATTGAAGATACGTCTGTTTATTCCGTTAGGGACAAACGTCTCACCCCGTCAGGTTTCATCAGTGTCAATGTCAAAGCCTTAATTCAAAGGGAGTGGACCTTATCAATGCTGTGTATGAATGCAAAACCTAATAGAGTTTGATAGTAGGTGAGGTCAACTCCAGTCAATGTATAGCATGTCTCTATACGTGTCACACTTTCTTTTTTAAAGAGCTCTAACTGAACCAGTACTGACTTAGGCATTTGTTGGAAAGGGGCCCTTTACTACATACAACAACAGGGTATGTAAATACAATTAAAAGTGAGTTTGCCTCGTCTTTGAGGCTTCAGCCCTCGCCTTGGAGTCTTTAGACCATCACAGAGTGAAGCTGTGATATTGGTTGTTGGTGCCATATATTGCTAAGCCCCCTAGTGGGATTCAGATTGGTTTCTAAATACTCCGCTCAGTGGCCATAGGGGGTAAATGGGACTGGGTCGGTTAACGCTTGTGTGAGATCCGGAAGTCCGACGACTGATGAAAGCAATGTGTCGCATTAGCTTAGCGGGCTATGCTACCCACTACAAAGACACCAAGACTGCTGCCAGACATGTTTGTCAAAGGATTTTGTGCGCTTTCCAAGGCAGGCTCTGGCAGCATTTGATGTGTATACAGTACATGTCTGTCTCTTTGGTCTCTCTCTACTGTGTGAATGTGTACGTTCATACATGTGCTTATTAAAGTGTGTGTCTAGGCAGCCTGTCTAGGCAGTGGCCTCTCAATATACACTGCATCAGCTGTGTGTGTATATATTGAGTGGACAAAATATTAGGAATGCCTGTTCTTTCCATGACGAATTGACCTGGTGAATCCAGGATCCCTTATTGATATTACCTGTTAAATCCACTTCAATCCATTAGTTGGGTGTTCCTAATGTTTTGTCCAGTTGGTGTATACTGTATATTTGAGAATGGATATTATATTGTATAGTTGTCCACTCACTGTGTTGTGTGTGTGTGTGTGTTTGCATTTGTGTGTGTGTTGTGTGTGTGTGTGTGTGTGTGTGTCTATATATTCCTATATATCTGTATACATGTCAAATTGTCCATGCAGGGCCCACTCACTCTCCCTTCTCTCTGTGGGATGTGCTTCTATGCCGCAGCTTTGGGATTCAGCATGATGGGAACGGCAATGACTGTGAGCCGATTGGGAAAAGACCTTTCATCATGTCTCCACAGCTCCTGTATGGCACCTCCACCCCCAGCTGGTCGCGCTGCAGCCGCCAGTATATCACCCGCTTCCTCGAGTGAGTTCTATTGTCCCGCACTGATGACCTCATCATTCTGTCTAAGTTTCTCCCTGTTTCTCTCTCACACTTTGTAATGATAATGCAAATGATAGTATGTAGAAAACCATACAATGTGTCACTCAATCAGGCTTAATGCAATGTTCCCAAAGGAAAACAGAATGCAAACATAGTGAGAAAATGATCTGTTGTTCTCTTTCTGCCTCTCTCTCCGTCTCCATCTGTCTTTCTCTCTTTTATTCTCTCTCGCTCTTCTCTCCTCATCCCCTTCAAACCACTTTACCTGTCTCTTTCCCGTCTCTAACTCCCTATTCTACAATTCCACTCATCATTTGTGCCACTGATGGCCCTTGAATCCATAATACAACTACACCCCAATAAGGACCTAATGGAATATGTACCGGATATATGCACTGATTTATGAGTGCATTCTAATTGTCCCATGGTCTCTTTGTTCCATGTTGCTTGATGCTTTCAAATTGAGCAGTTCCACCAATGATGTATCCACTTTCAATCTACCATCTACCCAAATAGCCTGGATATGAGAGGGTTGTATGTGGATGGTACTTAGAATGTTTCAATCTACCATCTACCCAGATAGCCTGGATATGAGAGGGTTGTATGTGGATGGTACTTAGAATGTTTCAATCTACCATCTACCCAGATAGCCTGGATATGAGAGGGTTGTATGTGGATGGTACTTAGAATGTTTCAATCTACCATCTACCCAAATAGCCTGGATATGAGAGGGTTGTATGTGGATGGTACTTAGAATGTTTCAATCTACCATCTACCCAGATAGCCTGGATATGAGAGGGTTGTATGTGGATGGTACTTAGAATGTTTCAATCTACCATCTACCCAGATAGCCTGGATATGAGAGGGTTGTATGTGGATGGTACTTAGAATGTTTCAATCTACCATCTACCCAGATAGCCTGGATATGAGAGGGTTGTATGTGGATGGTACTTAGAATGTTTCAATCTACCATCTACCCAGATAGCCTGGATATGAGAGGGTTGTATGTGGATGGTACTTAGAATGTTTCAATCTACCATCTACCCAGATAGCCTGGATATGAGAGGGTTGTATGTGGATGGTACTTAGAATGTTTCAATCTACCATCTACCCAAATAGCCTGGATATGAGAGGGTTGTATGTGGATGGTATGTGGATAGTGTGGATGGTATGGAATGTTTCAGTCACAGATCAATAGACAAAACCTCCATCACTGCTTACTACCATCCAATCTATCTGAGACTCAGAGACAAGTGTCAGAGATGTGTTTGGTTCCTAAGTAAACCAAGATAAAGGATCTATTTCAATACATCATACACCCTTTCCGGTCATAGGTTTGTGTCCATAAAATATGTTATTTGTTATTTTCTAAGACATGACTGTGTCTCCGTCTTAATGCAAACATGCTGAAAGATGTCACACTACAACAGACATGCTTTCTGCTTTATTTGTGATTTTGCAGTGTGAAAAATACCTCTTGTCAGCTCCATCAGCTTCACAGCGTACGCGCTGCGCTTTCTGAGGCTTAGACAGACACAATAGTCTCTTGTAGTGATGATGCATGCCTCTTATATAGAACCCTAGATAGCAGTGCCAAATAGAACCCTAGCTAGCAGCGCCATATAGAACCCTAGTTGGCAACGCCATATAGAACCCTAGCTGGCAACGCCATATAGAACCCTAGTTGGCAATGCCATATAGAACCCTAGTTGGCAACGCCATATAGAAACCTAGCTGGCAGCACCATATAGAACCCTAGCTAGCAGCGCCATATAGAACCCTAGCTAGCAGCGCCATATAGAACCCTAGCTAGCAGCGCCAAATAGAACCCTAGCTAGCAGTGCCAAATAGAACCCTAGCTAGCAGCGTCATTTGGAATCCTAGCTAGCAGCGCCATTGGAACCCTAGCTAGCAGCGTCATATGGAACCCTAGCTAGCAGCGTCATTTGGAACCCTAGCTAGCAGCGTCATTTGGAACCCTAGCTAGCAGCGCCATATGGAACCCTAGCTAGCAGCACCATATGGAACCCTAGTTAGCAGCGCCATTGGAACCCTAGCTAGCAGCGTCATATGGAACCCTAGCTAGCAGCGTCATATGGAACCCTAGCTAGCAGCGTCATATGGAACCCTAGCTAGCAGCGCCATATGAAACCCTAGCTAGCAGCGTGATATGGAACGCTAGCTAGCAGCGCCATATAGAACCCTAGTTAGCAGCGCCATATAGAACCCTAGCAAGCAACGCCAAATAGAACCCTAGCTAGCAGCGCCAAATAGAACCCTAGCTAGCGGCGCCAAATAGAACCCTAGCTAGCGGCGCCAAATAGAACCCTAGCTACCAAATAGAACGCTACCTAGAACCCTAACCCTAGCTAGCTAGCGGCGCCATATGGAACCCTCATTCTTCTCTGCGGATCCTCTCAAGCTCTGTCAGGTTGGATGGGGAGCGTTGCTGCACAGCTATTTTCAGTCCGGGCTCTGGCTGGGCCACTCAAGGACATTCAGAGACTTGTTTCTCATGGTCTGAGAGTGCCTTTTGGTCATGTGCCTTTTACTGAGGAGTGGCTTCTGTCTGACCACTCGACCATAAAGGCCAGATTGATGGAGTGTTGCAGAGATGGTTGGAACTCTGGAGCTCTGTCAGAGTGACCACCAGGTTTTTTGTCACCTCCCTGACCAAGGCCCTTCTCCCCCTACTGCTCAGTTTGTCCGGGCGGCCAGCTCTGAATACTTTCAGAATGCGCTGTAGCTGATGCTGTCAGGACAAAAGATTATGGCTTGTCATACTTTTTTGGCCAGACTGCATCAGATACATGGGCTACATGTAGTAAAACAGAGGGGAGCTATTTCGCTCGCTCAGATTCTTTCTCCAGTGAGATAGTTTCAGCCACTTGCGAATTGAAGGAAAGTTGGTGGGTGCACAGTGCACTCTTCAGATGCTGGAATGATTTTGGATGAACATGCGAAAACACTGTAGCAAGCCAATATATGAGATACTTTTTAAAATTAATTTGTTTGACAATCAGATGAAAACGTCATGGTTGTGTTCATGGCACATTAAAAGGTAATGCATTTGACAGTTAAATGATGTCTTTACTATACATTCCATACAAAATGTGAGGAGAGGGGTGCCTCAGACTGGCCCCTGCCTGGGGCCTCCAAGTGTGTGTGGGTTTGTGTGGACCTAGGCAGGATCTAGGCCTGGGTTGACTAATTGATTTATCTTCATGCCTGCTAAAATTTTTTCCTAAAATGTGTTTGGTTGCATGTGCTCTCATATATTGGCTTGCGACAGTGTTAGTCTCTTGCTCCAAAATGCTCTGATAACATTGTTTGGATCGCTGCACTGGCACCAACCGGAAAGAAAGGCAGAAAACCAGTGTAAAAGGTAACTAATGAGCATGTCTGGAAACATGGTCCAGATTTACATGAGAAGTGTTTGCACCAATACAGAACTTGCACCTGTTTTCTCTTTGTCTGAGTGAATATGGCATCAAGTAAAGAATCAAGGTTACAAATAGGAAAATGAGTGTATGGTAAAATGTATGACGATGGTTTAATGTTTTAGCTTTGTTTACTTGACTTTAAAGTCACGTGAAAATGTTGCACCCGTACGTACAAACATTAAATCAATTGGCGTGCATCTGACATGCACCAGCAAGCCTACAATGACTGTCTTTCTTTAGTTTTAGTTTCTTTGTCAGAGTGAAGCTGTATGTATGACTCAGAATGTCTTTTTCTTTGCTGAAATGACCTATTTACATGCTATAGCCTACCTTATCTAATGCAGGCAAACCATCACTTGAGAGTTGGCAGTCACAAGTTTAGCTTGCACTCTTCCTTCTACTTGTTTGTACATTTGTACTTCTTGCTCTACTTGTTGTTTTGGTGTGACGAAGTATAATTATTTCAGTATGTTTTCATTCAGACACAGTCGTGTCCTTGAAAATAACATTCACACATAATGTGAGGTTAACGTCTCATCAGCACAGACCTATGACCGGAAAGGGTGTATGATGTATCTTTAATTTCCCTCAAGTAAACCAAGATGAAGGGTCTCTTTCAATAAATAATAAATCCTTTCCAGTCATATGTCTGTGCTGATGAAATTTTCACCTCACATTATGTGTGAATATTATTTTCTAGGACATGACTGTGTCGGGTAGGAGTGTTGTGCCAGTAACCGAAAGGTTGCTGGATCAAATCCCAGAGCTGACAAGGTAAAAATCTGTCGTTCAGCCCTTGAGCAAGGCAGTTAACCCACTCTTCCCCGGGCGCCTCTCTGATCCAGAGGAGTTGGTTTAAATGCAGAAGACACATTTTAGTTGAATGCATTCAGTTGTAAAACTGACTAGGTATCCCCCTTCCCCTTAATGCAAACATACTGAAAGATGTATACTTTGTGACACTACAACAGTCATGCTTTCTGCTTTATTTTTCATGCTTTCATGCTTTCTGCTTTATTTTTCATACTTTCATGCTTTCTGCTTTATTTTTCATGCTTTCATGCTTTCTGCTTTATTTTTCATACTTTCATGCTTTCTGCTTTATTTTTGGTTTTTTTGCAGCGTGAAACACAATTGAAATACCTCTTGTAAGCTCCATCAGCTTCACAGGAGGATTGTACGCTGTGCTTTCTGAGGCTAAGACAGACTTAATATAATATTTTAGTGAGGATGCATGCCTCTCAGACTTGAATGAGGATAGCAATGAAATAAATATTCACCTGACATTCACAGAATTCAGGTTCATAATCAGGCTTCATTAGTATTGTTGCTCAGATTTTATTTACCTTTATTTACCTAGGCAAGTCAGTTTAGAACAAATTCTTATTTACAATGACGGTCTACCCCGGCCAAACCCGGGGCCAATTGTGCGCCGCCCTATGGGACTCCCAATCACGGCCAGATGTGATGCAGCCTGGATTTGAACCAGTGAGACCTCTGGCACTGAGATGCAGTGCCTTAGACCGTTGCACCACGTTGCACCCACACCTGAAGGTAAAAGGATTATTTCGAATTGTGACACTAAATTAATTGTGACACGAATTGTGACACTAAATGGAGCGGCGGGGTAGCCTAGTGGTTAGAGCGTTGGACTAGTACTAGCATTGAAAATAAGAATTTGTTCTTAACTGACTTGCCTAGTTAAATAAAGGTAAAAAAATGTCAGAAGTGATGTTATGAGGTTTTCTATAGGAAGGCAATATCATGGTTGAATCCATTGCAAATCCCAGAGACTGCTACATTTGAAATGTGAATAAATGCATGTTCTGTCCAGTTGTCCACTCCATATGCAAGACAACTGGCCACCCCCCTGTGCTAGGTTTCTGTCTAGGTTCCTGCCTTCTAGGAAGTTTTTCCTAGCCAATGGGCTTCTGCCTCTGTATTGCTTGCTCTTTAGGGTTTAGGCTGAGTATCTGTAAAGCACTTTGTGACAGCTGCTGATGTAAAATGGCTTTATAAAATCCATTTGATTGATGGAGCATTATAATGTCATGAGCTCACCTTAAGGATATGGTTTATCCTCCAGTTCTGCTCAAAGCTCAGTGCCTTCAAAAATTATTCATCCCCCTTGGCGTTGTTCCTGTTTTGTTGCATTATTTTGTTCCACAACCTGTAATTTAAATGGTTTTTATTTGGATTTCATGTAATGGACATACACAAAATAGTCCAAAATTGGTGACATGGAATGAAAAAAAATTACTTGTTTCAAAACATTCAAAAAAATGTCAAACCAAAAGTGGTGCGTGCATATGTATTCACCCCCTTTGATATGAACCCCATATATAAGATATGGTGCAACCAATTACCTTCATGAGGTCACATAATTAGTTAAATAAAGTCCACCTGTGTGCAAGTGTCACATGATCTCAGTATATATACACCTGTTCTGAAAGGCCCCAGTGTCTGCAACACCACTAAACAAGGGGCACCACCAAGCAAGTGGCACCATGAAGACCAAGGAGCTCTCCAAACAGGTCAGGGACAAAGTTGTGGAGAAGTATAGATTAGGGTTGGGTTATAAAAAATATCAGAAACTTTGAACATCCCACAGAGCACCATTAAATCCATTATTAAAACATGGAAAGAATATGGCACCACAACAAACCTGCCAAGAGAGGGCCGCCCACCAAAACTCACGGACCAGGCAAGGAGGGCATTAATCACATAACCCTGAAGGAGCAGTAAAGCACCACCACGGAGAATGGACTTTCTGTCCATAGTTCCGCTTTAAGCCGTACACTCCACAGAGCTGGGCTTTACAGAAGTGGACAGAAAAGCCATTGCTTAAAGAAAAAAATAAGCAAACACGTTTGGTGTTCGCCAAAAGGGATGTGGGAGTCTCCCCAAACATATGGAAGAAGGTACTCTGGTCAGATAAGACAAAAATGTAGCATTTTGGCCATCAAGGAAAACGCTACGTCTGGTGCAAACCCAACACCACATCACCCCGAGAACACCATCCTCACAGTGAAGCATGGTGGTGGCAGCATCATGCTGTAGGGATGGTTTTCATTGGCAGTGACTGGGAATCTGGTCAGAATTGAAGGAATTATGGATGGCGCTAAATACAGGGAAATTCTTGAGGGAAACCTGTTTCAGTCTTCCAGAGATTTGAGACTGGGATAGAGGTTCACCTTCCTGCAGGACATGACCCTAAGCATACTGCTAAAGCAACACTCGAGTGGTTTAAGGAGAAACATTTAAATATCTTGGAATGGCCTAGTCAAATCCCAGACCTCAATCCAATTGAGAATCTGTGGTATGACTTAAAGATTGCTGTACACCAGGGGAACCCATTCAACTTGAAGGAGCTGGAGCAGTTTTGCCTTGAAGAATGGGAAAAAAAATCCCAGTGGCTAGATGTGCCAAGCTTGTGGAGACATACCCCAGAGACTTATTGTAATTGCTGTTGTAATTGCTGCAAAAGGTGGCTCTACAAAGTATTGACTTTGGGGGGGTGAACAGTTATGCACGCTCAAGTTTTCTGTTTTTTTGTCTTATGTCTTGTTTGTTTCACAATAAAACATATTTTGCATCTTCAAAGTGGTAGGCATGTTGTGTAAATCAAATGATACAAACCCCCAAAAATTAAATTCCAGGTTGTAAGGCAACAAAATTGGAAAAATGCCAAGGGGGTGAAAACTATATTTCACAAGCCACTGTAGGACTGTTTCATAATGGTAGCTCATATTGTCAGAGTACGAGCAGGGTTAGGAGAATGAGCTGGCATTCAGGCAATCAGGCGGTTCATTGTACTCCCCCTCTGTCCTGCTGCTGAATGGGAGAGGGTAGTAGCCCCTCCTTCCAGCTGGCACTAGCCATGGGCCCATGTACGCCTCTCCTATCTCTCCTCATCTTTTCCTAATTTTCTCTCCATCTCACTTTTTCTTTATATATATATCTCGTTCTCTCCTATCTCTTCATATATGTTTCTCTCTCCTATCTCTTCATATATGTTTCTCTCTCCTATCTCTTCATATATGTTTCTCTCTCCTATCTCTTCATATATGTTTCTCTCTCCTATCTCTTCATATATGTTTCTCTCTCCTATCTCTTCATATATGTTTCTCTCTCCTATCTCTTCATATATGTTTCTCTCTCCTATCTCTTCATATATGTTTCTCTCTCCTATCTCTTCATATATGTTTCTCTCTCCTATCTCTTCATATATGTTTCTCTCTCCTATCTCTTCATATATGTTTCTCTCTCCTATCTCTTCATATATGTTTCTCTCTCCTATCTCTTCATATATGTTTCTCTCTCCTGTCTCTTCATATATGTTTCTCTCTCCTATCTCTTCATATATGTTTCTCTCTCCTATCTCTTCATATATGTTTCTCTCTCCTATTTCTTCATATATGTTTCTCTCTCCTATCTCTTCATATATGTTTCTCTCTCCTATCTCTTCATATATGTTTCTCTCTCCTATCTCTTCATATATGTTTCTCTCTCCTATCTCTTCATATATGTTTCTCTCTCCTATCTCTTCATATATGTTTCTCTCTCCTATCTCTTCATATATGTTTCTCTCTCCTATCTCTTCATATATGTTTCTCTCTCCTATCTCTTCATATATGTTTCTCTCTCCTATCTCTTCATATATGTTTCTCTCTCCTATCTCTTCATATATGTTTCTCTCTCCTATCTCTTCATATATGTTTCTCTCTCCTATCTCTTCATATATGTTTCTCTCTCCTATTTCTTCATATATGTTTCTCTCTCCTATCTCTTCATATATGTTTCTCTCTCCTATCTCTTCATATATGTTTCTCTCTCCTATCTCTTCATATATGTTTCTCTCTCCTATTTCTTCATATATTTCTCTCTCTCCTATTTCTTCATATATTTCTCTCTCCTATTTCTTCATATATTTCTCTCTCATCCTATTTCTTCATATTTCTCTCTCCTATTTCTTCATATTTCTCTCTCCTATTTCTTCATATTTCTCTCTCCTATTTCTTCATATTTCTCTCTCCTATTTCTTCTGATTTCTCTCTCCTATTTCTTCATATATTTCTCTTTCAGCTGGAACCATCCAATTGCCTCCCTCTAACACTTTTTACATCCCATCTTCTCCTCCTCTTCCTCCATTTGTCATCTTTCCCTCCCTCCTCTTCCTCTCATCTCTTCCTGCTCCCACCACAAGGGCACCATTGTGCGCTAATGGCAGAGAGGTTCCTCAGGGCGCCGTACTCAGTCCTATTTGTCTGACTTTGAGCTGTAGGTGTTAGTTAAATGTGGAATGTGGAAGGGCAGGCTGAGCCATGGGGTTCAGATGGTTATCCTACAGATGGGCTGAGGACAGAGAGAGTAGCTCTCCAACAATGTCTAGACTAGATTGTTTGAAGGGGGGTTGGAGGTTGGAAGGAGAGGCGGGGGTTACAAAAAAGCCCCAAAGCTTTTCATGTGTGTAATTGCAATGAAAAGGAATCTGCAAATTGCAGCGAGGACAATGATTGCCTTCTGCTTGATTGTGAGTGGGCAAGACTTCTAAGACTTAAGCTGTAAATTAACACGCACCATGCAGTGTGTCAATTGTTTTACTGTTTGAAAGGTGAATGACGTTTTCACTGGTGTTACATAAGTTCAGACATTCGTATTGTTGACGCTGATCGATTTGGATTTATTTTAGCTAGCGACTTGACTATTGAAAATATTAGCATTCTTTGTGTGGAATCTTCTCAAAAGAATAGAGTTTATAAATCACCACGGCATAAACTTCTCCTGGACAGCACAAGTGTTTTTCTTTCACAAAGGCATCAGATGTCAGTTCTCCCTCTAAACCTCTATTCAGTGGACCTCTGCAGCCATAGTCACTCATGGAGAACAATTTAATTGCTGTTGCATAGTGGTCAATATTATGTCATCCCAAATGTGTCATCATTATATGTATGCATCATTAAACTCCTGGCTATTGAAGTCTCATTGAAGAGGTGTACTGTACTGTAGGTTAAGCAGCTGTTAACAGATGCTGAGTCAAATATTCTCCTCCTTTTTGGAATACTGCATCTAAAGTTACAAATAAAAGCTTTGCCCTTGGATGAACCAGTTTAATCAAGGTTTGCATTTTAGAATCAAGGACAATAATAAGTATTAGGGGATTTTTAGTACTATTGTACTATTGTCCATTATTGGATGCACAGCAAAAACTTTACACAGAAATGCTAGAGCCTTCTATCATACATTTCATTAGCTAGCTGTTAAATGGTCTTTAGTTTAGATGACTTGATATTTTTAAACAAAACACATACCAAAGTATGCAGTTGATTAAGAATCAGTAGATAAACACAAAGTTTCTGACTTATTTTCATGTGTTCCTCTATCATGATAGTGTTTGGCAGGATACATTTTTTTTATTTAAATAAACTAAAATGGCAAGTTCGTCTTCAGTCGTCGCTACTGTGGTCCAAAGTCTAATATAGGGTCATTTGTTCAGCTCTGAAAGCATTCTGTGGAATTCTCCCCAACTACATTACTAGGCATGTTGTGATTTTTCCTGCAGCTGTGAGGTGCAGCTGGCCAACGCCTCCTTATAGCTCCTCCAGATGATCTAGGCCCTGTGTTCATAATGTGATTCAGAGTAGGAGTTCTGATCTACGATCAGTTTGTCCTTTTAGATAATGCTGACTAAGACCAGGTGGACCTGATCCTAGATCAGCAGTCCTATTTTGAGACACTTGGGAATACAGGCCCTAAACTTTGTAGGCGTAATCCATCTCGCCAGCTTTACCTTTTTTATGATATTTTACCAGATCATCTCAGCTTTCAAGCTCACAGCTCCAAAGTGGCCATTTTGTTTCTCGACTGGGTGTATGGGTTCATTGAATGTACATTTGAACTCAAATTGAACTCAAATCTATGGAATATGTTGATTGCCTGATAGTGAAATAAGTCATTTTCATATTTTGCGTGTGAATCTGGCTGTTGCTAGGTAGAAGAAATTCCAATGGATTGCTTAGTTTCAGTTCAGCCTTATTCATCGCTAGTCACAACAAAATCAGTTGTATAAGCGTATTTATCATGAATGATGTCATAATCTGTTATATCAGATTAGCAGGGGCGGCAGGTAGCTTAGTGGTTAGAGCGTTGGGCCAGTAACTGAAAGGGTGTTAGATCGAATCCCCGAGCTGACAAGGTAAAAATCTGTCGTTCTGCCCCTGAACAAGGCAGTTAACCCACTGTTCCTAGGCCGTCATTGTAAATAAGAATTTGTTCTTAACTGACTTGTAAAAAAAATAGCATGTTATTGTATTGGTTTGGATTGATGTGGCGTCTACACTGTGAAGTACTTTCAAATGCGTCATTGTATAAATGTTACTTCAGAAATGCAAAAAATCTTTGTTAGAGTTGAAATCACAAGCATATATTCATAGGTTATTTCAGGTGAAATACTACGTAAGTGGACCAGACAGAATTTACTGAAGCAGGATATTGTAAAGGCCTTTAGCCATAGTTTCATAAATTAATTGCAAAGACACCTGTTGTAAAAGTAATGGTTTAAACATTCTTTGCCGAATCTGTCTGGCTCAAATGTAATAACCCACCATACTGCAGGCAATAAAACACGTGAACTTGAACTACCCTAGTGCTCCAGTAGGCTCCAATATGACTGAATAGTGTCTGAGGGATGAAATTGGACATCAGAGTTGAGTTTTGCTCACTGAGTTCCACACAGCTTTTTACATTGTTAGGAGAGAATCTAGCCTGGTCTTAGATCTTTGTACCGTCTTGCCAACTCCTGTGGTCATTGTTTAGCGTGACAATGACCATACAAGTCGGCGATACAGCACAAACAGATCTGGGACCATGCTTGAGAGAAAGAGGCCTGCTGGGAGGATTTGATAGCAGTTCCACTTGCTGCTATGATCACACCTCACCAATTACTGGGTCAGAATCAGTGGCCTGGGCTGTGATGCAGAGAGAACCTAATTCAGTCAAATAACATGCTAGCCTGCCACGGGTAGACATGATCCTTTTCTCTATTCACAAAGCTGTCAGACTAATCAGTGTGACTGAAAGCAGAACAACTGGTCTTGATTGAACACTTCAATAGTTTTATTGAATACCTTTACCCTCTCTCTCGATGGAGTTGTGTTCTGGCCGTCTCAGGATCTCTTCTAATCTGTTATTGTGTTGCTTGATGGCAGTCATTTGAAAGCAGTTGAACAGACGCCAGTCACAGTCACTTATGATCATGTGTTTTTTTTATATACTTTAAGTAAACAGGAAAGTCCTGTTGCTTTAGAAGTTTATTTTATTTGGCCTGGTCAAGGGTCACGCATCTTGTTATATTGTCCATATTTTTGGTCAATTGGACAAGCAGCTGGACTTCTGCTTATGAGAACAGCAATGTGTGTTCTTCTGTAAAAGCTCAGCTGTGCCTTACCGTTGCTGTGGAGTTGTGACCTCATTGTCCTTGTCTACTCTCTCCCTTTGCTGCATGTTGGATTATGTGGAAATGTACTACTGTACCTAAAACTATCTGCCCATATTTGAATGAGACTTCCTCCCGTCCAGTGTTTCCTCTGGAAACATATGTAGCAGTGGGGGGAAAGGTCACCACACCCACCCCCTATTTTGGGTCATTTTTATGTTGGACTGAGAAGCTTCGTTCTGGTGACTTTTTAAAAGGACATTCTACTCTAAAATGAATGAAAATACATTGAATAATGCACACTCCATATAAAATATAATTTCCACCTCCAGAAATGAGACAAATAATGTATTGGTCAAATTGTTAAAAAAAAATCATTTTACCTTATTGGTCCATGCATATAGCCCATGCACCGTCCATATTATTAGGTATGCTATTAGCAGTAAGCATAATCTCCTGTAGCCCATCTGATGCAGCATTGTGACTATAAATAAATAGGCTGAAGCATGGGGTTGCCTACAGTATCTGCATTTACCCTATTGGGCTAATCATTGGGCGAGTTCGTTTTGCATGGTCCGGTGCCCGGGTAGGCAGAGTTTGTACATTTTTACACCATTCCAATAGCTCTCCACTCCCTCGGGGCAGCCATGCAAAACGAACTCGCCTATGAGTAGAGTCTCAGGTGTGCCGCAAGAAAATTAGCTGGCGGGTGAAATGAAAACATTCTTTCAACGCAATGGTTGGCTCGTGGTTCAGAACAATTACATTGGTTGGCTCGTGGTTCAGAACAATTACATTGGTTGGCTCGTGGTTCAGAACAATTACATTGGTTGGCTCGTGGTTCAGAACAATTACATTGGTTGGCTCGTGGTTCAGAACAATTACATTGGTTGGCTCGTAGTTCATAACAATTACATTGGTTGGCTCGTGGTTCAGAACAATTACATTGGTCTGAAACATTTTCAATCAAGATAATACACTTTTAAAAATGTTAATCAATATCATACACTTAAAATAGTTTAAATCAAGATAATACACTTTTAAAAACAGGAGCTTGTTGTGTAGCATTGTTTTGTGAATTCCATTATGTGAGCAGCGAGGCAGACATAAGGCTACCAACCATGCATTGAGAGTGTGGAGCCGGGAACAGTCTGTTATTTGTGTGGTGTGAAAACATTCTAATTTGTCCAAATGCAGAGCTTATGTTCCCTCTTCCCACGTGAGAATACGACATGTTGACTTTCCCTGGATAACCTAGCTCACCCTTAAATGGCTAACACAGGCCTCTCCGGATAAATAGAAATAAAGGTTATGATCAGGGCAGGGGTGCAACTTTGGTTTTAGAAATGGGGGGGGGGGGGCATAACTATATTATTATAATTATTATTTGTGTTTAAAAAATACAAATGTTGGCCTCCCGGGTGGCGCAGTGGTTAAGGGCGCTGTACTGCAGCGCCAGCTGTGCCATCAGAGTCCTGGGTTCGCGCCCAGGCTCTGTCGTAACCGGCCGCGACCGGGAGGTCCGTGGGGCGACGCACAATTGGCCTAGCGTCGCCCGGGTTAGGGAGGGCTTGGTCGGTAGGGGTGTCCTTGTCTCATCGCGCACCAGCGACTCCTGTGGCGGGCAGGGCGCAGTGTACGCTAGCCAAGGTGGCCAGGTGCACGGTGTTTCCTCCGGCGCATTGGTGCGGCTGGCTTCCGGGTTGGATGTGCGCTGTGTTAAAGAAGCAGCGGCTTGGTTGGTTGTGTATCGGAGGACGCATGACTTTCAACCTTCGTCTCTCCCGAGCCCGTACGGGAGTTGTAGCGATGAGACAAGATAGTAGCTACTACAACAATTGGATACTACGAAATTGGGGAGAAAAAGGGGTAAAATTCAAAAAAAAAATTAGAATGTGGGGGGGGCATGTGCACCCCTGGATAAGCCTTATAGGCTACAGCACCATTGTGGAAACTGGTGCTGCGAGAGTGAAATCAACACGGTAGATTATTACACAGCCTGCACTAAGTGATTATTACACAGCCTGCACTAAGTGATTGTTACACAGCCTGCATGCACTAAGTGATTGTTACACAGCCTGCACTAAGTGATTGTTACACAGCCTGCACTAAGTGATTGTTACACAGCCTGCACTAAGTGACTGTTACACAGCCTGCACTAAGTGACTGTTACACAGCCTGCACTAAGTGATCGTTACACAGCCTGCACTAAATGCAAGCAAGGTAAGACAATTTTTTTCAGATAAGTGTGGCACTCGTAACTTGAATGCGCCTGTAAAGGAATATTTATCTTGCATAGAACACACAGCAACAAGCCGACTGGTACTGCTTTCAAACATGATTTATGCTATATTGCCTCCCCCTTTCATCCATTACAAACATATGTTGGGCATCTATTTTAATAAATCCATTATTCATTTGTTTAGGCAGGTCCTAAGAAACATTAAAAGACAAATAAAATGTATTTGTAAAAATAAATGTTACGGCATATTTTGAGTTTCATTATGTTAGGCTGCTGGTTTGTGGCATGCACACAAAATCAATAGTTTTGTCCATTAAAAAGACACACTTAGGCTACCCTGATCACAGTCAATACACATATATGTTATAGAGTCTAGGAGTATAATGAAATATAACAGAATCAAATACAAATATTTTTCCCACACAACTTGCATCATGGCAATGTGTGGAACTGCTGTCATATAAAAACAGGGTGATATTTTAAAACATTTTAAAATGTTTGGAGTGTTTAACGCAAGCCCATGCCTTTTTGCTCTCTTTCCTAATCTGGTTGTCAGGGAGCAGGGAGCAGGGAGCAGGGAGCAGGCGCAGGGAGCAGGGAGCAGGCGCAGGGAGCAGGGAGCAGGCGCAGGGAGCAGGGAGCAGGCGCAGGGAGCAGGGAGCAGGAGCAGGGAGCAGGGAGCAGGGAGCAGGCGCAGGGAGCAGGCGCAGGGAGCAGGGAGCAGGGAGCAGGCGCAGGGAGCAGGCGCAGGGAGCAGGGAGCAGGAGCAGGCGCAGGGAGCAGGGAGCAGGCGCAGGGAGCAGGAGCAGGGAGCAGGGAGCAGGGAGCAGGGAGCAGGCGCAGGGTCTTACATTGAGAGTATCTTCATCATGTTACCCATAGAAAATAATAGCAATCTATATATTTTCAAAAGCATTTGAAAATTCTAGTGTTCATATTTCACAACCTTTGCAGGCTTTTGGAGTTGCCTATATCCAACACCAGAGGTATTCAACTCTTACCTTATGAGGTCCAGAGCCTGCTGGTTCTCTGTTCTACTGTACCTGATAATGAATTGCACCCACCTGGTGTCCCAAGTCTAAATCAGTCCCTGGTTGTCAGACTTTTCTAATCATTACTCGTTTTGTTGGCAGATGTGGACCGTTCCAGCATCTTAAAAGTGTGCCCGGGCAGAGATGATGCATACTAATATAAAATCAATCACTTAGAATTAAAACTGTTCCAATACTAGGATTTGTAAATGTTCCTTATGGAGATAGATTGGATCCCCATAAAAGGGGGATTGACTCATTGATCTTTTTGTTCATGTGATAGAATGCCTGCTGTACTCATGTGGTTCCAGCTTGGCATTTTGACTGAGCTGGAGTTGACTTCTAACGACTGGTTTGACTGTGACGCCTGCTTGATTCTGTGTCATGCAGACAGACAGCTCTCTAAATTCTGTTAGCACCCTGTCAGCTTTTTTACATGAAGACCTTGTCAAAGCCGTCACTGTCTACTCAGTCACATACAGCCCTGTCAACTATGAAATATATGGCCCAATATATGGCCCAAATTAGGCTCAATCATATTTAAGCCCCCTCCATTTTGTTCCAGCCTTAAAGGGATAGTTTGGGATTTGTCAATTGTATTTATCCTTTTTTTAACTAGGCAAGTTTGTTACGAAAATATTCTTATTTACAATGATGGCCTACCCCGGCCAAACCCTAACCCGGACAACACTGGGCCAATTGTGCGCCGCCATATGGGACTGCCCATCACGGCCGGTTGTGATACAGCCTGGAATCGAACCAGGGTCTGTAGTGACACCTCTAGCAATGAGATGCAGTACCTCAGACCATTGCGCCACTTGGGAGCCCCAAAACAAGAGGACTGATAATGAAGCATGTTATCTATTTTACCAGAGTCCAATGAAGTCTTGGATACCATTTTTATGTCTGTCTAGTATGAAGGAAGTTAAGAGGTACTTTCACGAGCCAATGCTAACTAGTGTTAGCACTAGCTTAGCCAGGCTATCAGTTTTTTCACTAAGCTAGTAAGCATTGGCTCGCAAAACGGTCTCTAACTTCCTTCATACTGGACGCAGAGTCATAAAAATGGTATCCAAGAGTTCATCTGATCTGGGGAAGTAGATAACATGCTCGTTGCCAAAATCCTAAACTATACATTTAATAACATACTTTTTCAGGATCTCGATGTGTGCATGTTTCACTATAATGCGTTTGTCTGACCACCCTGTTGTTGTGGTTGTTCCTCCTCAGTCGAGGCTGGGGCTGGTGCCTGGATGACCCCCCCATGCGGGACGTGCTGGATCTGAACTCTGTTCCCCCCGGGGTCCTGTACAGTGCTGCCCACCAGTGCCGCCTACAGTACGGCTCTGGATCCCTGCTCTGTGACGACGTGGACGTAAGACCCCTGAATCTGAACCAATACTTGTCTTTTTCTTCAGCATACTCCTGCTATCTGCATATCCCTCCATGGTGTGTCCTCTCTGTCCTACAACCCTCATCACAGATCTCCCCTTCTCACTTCTCCTCTTATCCTCTCTGTCCTACAACCCTCATCACAGCTCTCCCCTTCTCACTTCTCCTCTTATCCTCTCTGTCCTACAACCCTCATCACAACTCCTCCCCTCATCCTCATTCATTCTCATTACTCCTCCCCTCATCCTCATTCATCCTCATTACTCCTCATCCTCATTACTCCTCCCCTCATCCTCATTAATCCTCATTACTCCTCATCCTCATTACTCCTCATCATCATTATTCCAACACTCCTCGTCCTCTTTACTCCTCATCCTCTTTACTCCTCCACTCCTCATCCTTATTGCTCCTCATCCTCATTACTCCTCATCCTCTTTACTCCTCCACTCCTCCTTCTCATTACTCCTCATCCTCATTACTCCTCATCATCATTATTCCAACACTCCTCGTCCTCTTTACTCCTCATCCTCTTTACTCCTCCACTCCTCATCCTCATTACTCCTCATCCTCATTACTCCTCATCCTCTTTACTCCTCCACTCCTCATCCTCATTACTCCTCATCCTCATTACTCCTCATCATCATTATTCCTACACTCCTCGTCCTCTTTACTCCTCATTCTTTTTACTCCTCCACTCCTCCTTCTCATTACTCCTCATCCTCATTACTCCTCATCATCATTATTCCTACACTCCTCGTCCTCTTTACTCCTCATTCTTTTTACTCCTCCACTCCTCCTTCTCATTACTCCTCATCCTCATTACTCCTCATCATCATTATTCCTACACTCCTCGTCCTCTTTACTCCTCATTCTTTTTACTCCTCCACTCCTCCTTCTCATTACTCCTCATCCTCATTACTCCTCATCCTTATTGCTCCTCATCCTTATTACTCCTCATCCTCTTTACTCCTCCACTCCTCCTTCTCATTACTCCTCATCCTCATTACTCCTCATCCTTATTTCTCCTACACTCTTCCTCTTTACTTCTCCACTCGTCGTCCATATTACTCCTCATCCACATTACTCCTCATCCTCATTACTCCTCATCCTCATCCTCTTTACTCCTCCACTCCTCATCCTTATTGCTCCTCATCCTCATTACTCCTCCACTCCTCCTTCTCATTACTCCTCATCCACATTACTCCTCATCCTCATTACTCCTCATCCTCATCCTCTTTACTCCTCCACTTCTCATCCTCATTACTCCTCATCCTCTTTACTCCTCCACTCCTCATCATCATTACTCTTTATTCGTATTACTCCTCATTCTCATTACTCCTCATTCTCTTTACTCCTCATCCTCTTTACTCTTCATCCTCTTTACTCCTCTACTCCTCATCCTCTTTACTCTTCATCCTCATTACTCCTCTCCTCTTTACTCCTCTACTCCTCATCCTCATTACTCCTCATCCTCATTGCTCCTCCACTCTTCATCCTCTTTACTCTTCATCCTCTTTACTCATCATCCTCTTTACTCCTCCACTCCTTATCTTCTTTACTCATCCTCATTACTCATCCACTCCTCATTCTCTGTCACTCAGTTATGTTCTTCTCCTCTCTATACTCACATCACCCCTATAACCTCTTAACAGACTGCTGTCTGCTCCATTAAAACATCTCACCTATAACCTCTCAACAGACTGCTGTCTGCTCCATTAAAACATCACCCCTATAACCTCTCAACAGACTGCTGTCTGCTCCATTAAAACATCATCCCTATAACCTCTCAACAGACAGCTGTCTGCTCCATTAAAACATCACCCCCATAACTTCTCAACAGACTGCTGTCTGCTTAAAACATATATGAGACATGCTCTCTAGGTGGCCACCAATCGTATCAATACACACAGCTTCCTGCGTCAGTACACACTGTGCAGCAATGCTCCGGTAATTGTCCATGTGATTGGAGTGACCGAATTTAAAGGGCAACAAATTGGAACAAAAGCATTTCATCTTTAAAGCCCAGATGTGTTGGCAAACGAGCTACAAGCCAATACATGCATATAAGGTTCAAAGTGGCAAGCTTTATGGTTTAGGACACTCAAGCCTATTGGATTCGCAAGTCTTTGTTTGTCTAAAAGTGTTTACAAAAAAAGGCGCAAAGAGTTTTAGACAAACAAGCATATGTTGTCTTGGTTCGAGTCGCGCTACTGAAGGCGATTTTCCAGGTTTGATTCCGTTTACATTTCATCATGAAGGGGAAGACCCACAGAAGAACATACACAGAATCTGTGTAAACAGCATACGTTCATCCCCGGCTGTCTTCTCAAAACATTAATGAGAGAAAACGGTTCAATGAGTTCATCTGTACGTTAATGAACAGTCATGATTCCAATAGTACCCTTTTGATAGAAAATGCTTGCCTGCTGACAGTTGATTGCCGTAGGCTTCGCTGTAATGTGAAAAAGATGCCGTGAGCGATAATACACTGGTCTCACATTTTAAACAGTACATACATAAACAGCCTATAGGTTCACCGTATTTACCTAATACACCCCTCGGGAATTCCTCACTTGCCACTTGATTGAATAGCGTCCCCCTTAACTGTAACAGTTTTTGACAGAATCTGAGGGGGCCTATATGTGTTGGGTTAAAGGAAAATGGGGTGATTTGCTCGAATTACCAGCGAGCTACTGCGAGGGCCAGAAAGATAAACTCGCAGCCGCCTCGGGAGGCGGAAATAGAGCCGCCGAATGTGTATCCATTTATCACTTCTGGAATTATGGCGATTTGAGCTGGAATTACACCAGTTCCCCCTGTCAAAATGGATGTTTGGTATATCCGGCGCTTGGAAACCGTCAAGGTTTAAGTAGTTAGAACAACTGGCGTGAGACAGCGGGGAGGGTAGCTGATTAACAAGCCCCTTGCTGGGCACTGAGCTCATAATTTGAGCTCATTGAGGAGTTATGCAGTGAAGTCAGCTGGAACAGGATGGATGGTGGCACAGGACTGTGTTCCTGCAGACTTTACATAGAATTCCTCTGGTAGGGTGTTATGTTGTGGAAACCACGTAGTTTACACCAAAACCTCTGCTTTCTAAACTGCCCTGTAAGGTTGAGAAAAATTGGCATTTCAATAGAGAGAGGGAGTAGAGAGGGAGGGAGTGGGGAGAGAGAGGGAGGGAGTGGGGAGAGAGAGAGAGGGAGGGAGTGGGGAGAGAGAGAGAGAGAAGCAGTGGGGAGAGGGAGGGAGTGGGGAGAGAGAGGGAGGGAGTAGGGAGAGAGAGAGAGAGAGAGGGAAAGAGTGGGGAGAGAGAGAGAGGGAGGGAGTGGGGAGAGAGAGGGAGGGAGTGGGTAGAGAGAGGGAGGGAGTGGGGAGAGAGAGAGAGAGAGGGAGGGAGTGGGGAGAGAGAGAGGGGGAGTGGGGAGAGAGAGAGGAGTGGGGAGAGAGCGAGGGAGTGGGGAGAGAGAGCGAGGGAGTGGGGAGAGAGAGAGAAAGAGGGAGGGAGTGAGGAGAGAGAGGGAGGGAGGGAGAGAGAGAGACCACACACCAACATTCTCATCCAGGGTTGGAGTTACTACAGCCCTTTGTATGAATAACATTAGCTGCTCACTCCGTGTGCTTGGGTTTACAGGAAGCCCACCAGGGCAGGAAAGCAAGCGTGGGATAGATCATCTCCTTCAACCCTTTTTGGTGCTATTGCCAGGACTGAAACAGGAAACCTGAATGGAATTAGGGAATCATTGGTTTCCTCCTCCCCTTTCGATCGTGGTTGGGAGGAGGACTATTTCTTTCTTAGTCTGTGTTTTGTAAACAACTCTGGAACAAAACATTCCCAATCAAATAAATGAGTGAGAATGTGACACTTTTCCCCACGGGCAAATCTTGTTGAAATGACGACATTCCAAGATTAGAACCAAGTGGTTGTTGAAATGACGACATTCCAAGATTATAACCAAGTGGTTGTTGAAATGACGACATTCCAAGATTAGAACCAAGTGGTTGTTGAAATGACGACATTCCAAGATTAGAACCAAGTGGTTGTTGAAATGACGACATTCCAAGATTAGAACCAAGTGGTTGTTGAAATGACGACATTCCAAGATTAGAACCAAGTGGTTGTTGAAATGACGACATTCCAAGATTAGAACCAAGTGGTTGTGGGTTAAGGCTGAATCATAACTTCAGGTCTGAATTGACATTTATGTGTGATTTAGCAGGATTTAGTTATTCGGAGTTAGGATGTAATTTACTAGCTCGTTAGTAAGTAAGCGTTTCGTATACAACGAGGATACATGTTTAACATTCACTAATTGGCTGATGGAGGGATGAAGATATTAGATCAAATGAAGGGATGAATTGTAGTTGTATGGAGATTTAATAATGAGTGCCCAAATAAAGAACCAAGGTGTCATTATTAAATGTAACGTGGACAAGCTGTATGATGTAGTAAAGTACATGAGGACCGTCAAATACAGAAACTATAAATCACTTTTGATAGCAGCACTAATATATCAAATGCTCATTAATATACTGTATGCGCACACACACACACATGGTTGGGCCCGAAGACTGTAAGAAGTGTGCATAGCAATAACTCAATTCCCTTGTGAAACACTAACCAGGTTTCCATCTTACCTTTTTAATGTGAGTAAAGTACATGTCGTCTGATGGACACCGCTAATTTGCGGGTAAACTTTCCAAATTCTCACAAAGCAAAATACCTTAGACAAGGTGGGATCTTTTTGTGTCTGTAAAATGAATTATGCTAGAAATGGAGGTTATTTACATAACCATCATATCGAAGTAAACTTGGAGTCACGTGATATGTTGTGTGGTCCTCCTACTACGACTCAGGAAAGCATGCAGTTTATTAGGCTACGGATGAAATAAGTTATGATGAACTTCACAGGGTGATGAAAGTGCACGGTGATGAACTTCATAGGGTGGTGAAAGTGCACGGTGACGAGCTTGATGCTCCTTTCCTATCAATATCCAGGGTCTTATTCTGGTGACATGATGATTGACGCTTGGCTGCTGCTTATTTTTATTTGTCAATCTTGCTCTTTTGTTTCTAATAATGTCATCATGCAGGTTATACCCTCTGTATGTGTGAGCTGTTGGCTAGAGCACATGTACCAAAACCAGAGTGGGCACCTCGCTGTATCACGCAACACACAGAGTGTAAAATGGGATGGAAACCAGAGTGGGCACCTCGCTGTATCAACACACAGAGTGTAAAATGGGATGGAAACCAGAGTGGGCACCTCGCTGTATCACGCAACACACAGAGTGTAAAATGGGATGGAAACCAGAGTGGCACCTCGCTGTATCAACACACAGAGTGTAAAATGGGATGGAAACCAGAGTGGGCACCTCGCTGTATCAACACACAGAGTGTAAAATGGGATGGAAACCAGAGTGGGCACCTCGCTGTATCAACACACAGAGTGTAAAATGGGATGGAAACCAGAGTGGGCACCTCGCTGTATCACGCAACACACAGAGTGTAAAATGGGATGGAAACCAGAGTGGCACCTCGCTGTATCAACACACAGAGTGTAAAATGGGATGGAAACCAGAGTGGGCACCTCGCTGTATCAACACACAGAGTGTAAAATGGGATGGAAACCAGAGTGGGCACCTCGCTGTATCAACACACAGAGTGTAAAATGGGATGGAAACCAGAGTGGGCACCTCGCTGTATCAACACACAGAGTGTAAAATGGGATGGAAACCAGAGTGGGCACCTCGCTGTATCAACACACAGAGTGTAAAATGGGATGGAAACCAGAGTGGGCACCTCGCTGTATCAACACACAGAGTGTAAAATGGGATGGAAACCAGAGTGGGCACCTCGCTGTATCAACACACAGAGTGTAAAATGGGATGGAAACCAGAGTGGGCACCTCGCTGTATCACGCAACACACAGAGTGTAAAATGGGATGGAAACCAGAGTGGGCACCTCGCTGTATCAACACACAGAGTGTAAAATGGGATGGAAACCAGAGTGGGCACCTCGCTGTATCAACACACAGAGTGTAAAATGGGATGGAAACCAGAGTGGCACCTCGCTGTATCAACACACAGAGTGTAAAATGGGATGGAAACCAGAGTGGGCACCTCGCTGTATCAACACACAGAGTGTAAAATGGGATGGAAACCAGAGTGGGCACCTCGCTGTATCAACACACAGAGTGTAAAATGGGATGGAAACCAGAGTGGCACCTCGCTGTATCAACACACAGAGTGTAAAATGGGATGGAAACCAGAGTGGCACCTCGCTGTATCAACACACAGAGTGTAAAATGGGATGGAAACCAGAGTGGGCACCTCGCTGTATCACGCAACACACAGAGTGTAAAATGGGATGGAAACCAGAGTGGGCACCTCGCTGTATCAACACACAGAGTGTAAAATGGGATGGAAACCAGAGTGGCACCTCGCTGTATCAACACACAGAGTGTAAAATGGGATGGAAACCAGAGTGGGCACCTCGCTGTATCAACACACAGAGTGTAAAATGGGATGGAAACCAGACTGGGCACCTCGCTGTATCAACACACAGAGTGTAAAATGGGATGGAAACCAGAGTGGGCACCTCGCTGTATCAACACACAGAGTGTAAAATGGGATGGAAACCAGAGTGGCACCTCGCTGTATCAACACACAGAGTGTAAAATGGGATGGAAACCAGAGTGGGCACCTCGCTGTATCACGCAACACACAGAGTGTAAAATGGGATGGAAACCAGAGTGGGCACCTCGCTGTATCAACACACAGAGTGTAAAATGGGATGGAAACCAGAGTGGCACCTCGCTGTATCAACACACAGAGTGTAAAATGGGATGGAAACCAGAGTGGCACCTCGCTGTATCAACACACAGAGTGTAAAATGGGATGGAAACCAGAGTGGCACCTCGCTGTATCAACACACAGAGTGTAAAATGGGATGGAAACCAGAGTGGGCACCTCGCTGTATCACGCAACACACAGAGTGTAAAATGGGATGGAAACCAGAGTGGCACCTCGCTGTATCAACACACAGAGTGTAAAATGGGATGGAAACCAGAGTGGGCACCTCGCTGTATCAACACACAGAGTGTAAAATGGGATGGAAACCAGAGTGGCACCTCGCTGTATCAACACACAGAGTGTAAAATGGGATGGAAACCAGAGTGGGCACCTCGCTGTATCAACACACAGAGTGTAAAATGGGATGGAAACCAGAGTGGGCACCTCGCTGTATCAACACACAGAGTGTAAAATGGGATGGAAACCAGAGTGGGCACCTCGCTGTATCAACACACAGAGTGTAAAATGGGATGGAAACCAGAGTGGGCACCTCGCTGTATCAACACACAGAGTGTAAAATGGGATGGAAACCAGAGTGGCACCTCGCTGTATCAACACACAGAGTGTAAAATGGGATGGAAACCAGAGTGGCACCTCGCTGTATCAACACACAGAGTGTAAAATGGGATGGAAACCAGAGTGGGCACCTCGCTGTATCACGCAACACACAGAGTGTAAAATGGGATGGAAACCAGAGTGGGCACCTCGCTGTATCAACACACAGAGTGTAAAATGGGATGGAAACCAGAGTGGGCACCTCGCTGTATCAACACACAGAGTGTAAAATGGGATGGAAACCAGAGTGGCACCTCGCTGTATCAACACACAGAGTGTAAAATGGGATGGAAACCAGAGTGGGCACCTCGCTGTATCAACACACAGAGTGTAAAATGGGATGGAAACCAGAGTGGCACCTCGCTGTATCAACACACAGAGTGTAAAATGGGATGGAAACCAGAGTGGGCACCTCGCTGTATCACGCAACACACAGAGTTTAAAATGGGATGGAAACCAGAGTGGGCACCTCGCTGTATCAACACACAGAGTGTAAAATGGGATGGAAACCAGAGTGGGCACCTCGCTGTATCACGCAACACACAGAGTGTAAAATGGGATGGAAACCAGAGTGGGCACCTCGCTGTATCAACACACAGAGTGTAAAATGGGATGGAAACCAGAGTGGGCACCTCGCTGTATCAACACACAGAGTGTAAAATGGGATGGAAACCAGAGTGGCACCTCGCTGTATCAACACACAGAGTGTAAAATGGGATGGAAACCAGAGTGGGCACCTCGCTGTATCAACACACAGAGTGTAAAATGGGATGGAAACCAGAGTGGCACCTCGCTGTATCAACACACAGAGTGTAAAATGGGATGGAAACCAGAGTGGGCACCTCGCTGTATCACGCAACACACAGAGTTTAAAATGGGATGGAAACCAGAGTGGGCACCTCGCTGTATCAACACACAGAGTGTAAAATGGGATGGAAACCAGAGTGGGCACCTCGCTGTATCAACACACAGAGTGTAAAATGGGATGGAAACCAGAGTGGCACCTCGCTGTATCACGCAACACACAGAGTGTAAAATGGGATGGAAACACATTTCATTTGTATTTCTTGTATTCGGTACATGGGATTTTAACCTCATAAGTTATATTTATGTGCACTATGTCATCACGCAACAAATCAACAAGCTCATTTGGTGGAAACACATCTCTGGTGGGAAAAATGAGCATATTGTTTTTCTGCAGATGTTAGAATTTTTCAATTCAAATTTGTCAACAATTGTATGGAGACCTAGCTACTGACACATCCATCATATCATTCCCCACAGAGGCTTACACACAAAGGCACAAGCACAGCATGCAGGGCTACTGACACATCCATCATATCATTCCCCACAGAGGCTTACACACAAAGGCACAAGCACAGCATGCAGGGCTACTGACACATCCATCATATCATTCCCCACAGAGGCTTACACACAAAGGCACAAGCACAGCATGCAGGGCTACTGACACATCCATCATATCATTCCCCACAGAGGCTTACACACAAAGGCACAAGCACAGCATGCAGGGCTACTGACACATCCATCATATCATTCCCCACAAAGGCTTACACACAAAGGCACAAGCACAGCATGCAGGGCTACTGACACATCCATCATATCATTCCCCACAGAGGCTTACACACAAAGGCACAAGCACAGCATGCAGGGCTACTGACACATCCATCATATCATTCCCCACAGAGGCTTACACACAAAGGCACAAGCACAGCACGCAGGGCTACTGACACATCCATCATATCATTCCCCACAGAGGCTTACACACAAAGGCACAAGCACAGCATGCAGGGCTACTGACACATCCATCATATCATTCCCCACAGAGGCTTACACACAAAGGCACAAGCACAGCATGCAGGGCTGACATTATTTTTCTGTTCACTTCTTGTTTTATCTCCATTTTGATAACCACAACAGTCTTCCGAGTAGGACCGACTCGACCAGCCAATCTGTCTGCGATATTTGTCGAGTAATTGAAAAAGAAGGGCATCAGCTCTCTCACAGTTCGATAGATGTTTGTTCATTGTCCTCGTTCTAAAGCCGAACAGCTTCAAGAAGGTCAATGCTAACGTCAGAATCAGACACCGCTGACCATTCTGCCTCTTCACAAACAAAATGTCAGTCCCTCCCCAAAAAATACACACAAGTCTATCTCCATCGTCCCAATCTCCCGGCACCAGTCCGATAAACCCTGAAATCGTCCTTTTGGAGCTCTTATCTCAAGTCTCCACATTCAGCAATGGAGTAGATGGTGAAGTCCCAGTCGCCCCCCTCTCTCCTTGGTGTTGTGTGAGGGAGCAGACCATGTCTCTCTCCAGAGAGGCTTGTAGTAGCTTCCCAACGTGTCGTCCCATGCCACCAGCTTGTACTTATCGCAGCACCAGGACGCCAGACCAGAGTCACTGTCTCTGACCTAGGGTCAATCTTTAAGAGTGCTCTCTAATGGAATCAGACGCACCTCTGGACACCCGCCTCAGGGCTCAGACACAAGAGATCTTCCTCATGATAAGAAAGCTTTACGGCGGGATAAAATGCTGAGCAGTGAACTCGGTACCATTTTGCCAGTGCAAAGGTTAAGACTTGGCTTGTGTATCAGCAAAGATTATGTAGGGGGCTCGGTGGGTGGTGTAGGGGGCTCGGTGGGTGGTGTAGGGGGCTCGGTGGGTGATGTAGGGTGCTCGGTGGGTGGTTTCGGGGGCTTGTGGGTGATGTAGGGGGCTCGGTGGGTGGTGTAGGGGGCTCGTGGGTGATGTAGGGGGCTCGGTGGGGGGAGTAGGGGGCTCGGTGGGTGATGTAGGGGGCTCGGTGGGTGGTGTAGGGGGCTCGGTGGGTGACGTAGGGGGCTCTGTGGGTGACGTAGGGGGCTCGGTGGGTGACGTAGGGGGCTCGGTGGGTGACGTAGGGGGTTCGGTGGGTGGCGTAGGGGGCTCGGTGGGTGATGTAGGGGGCTTGGTGGGTGGCGTGGGGGCTCGTGGGTGAGATAGGGGGCTCGTGGGTGACGTAGGGGGCTCGGTGCTGACGTAGGGGGCTCTGTGGGTGACGTAGGGGGCTCGGTGTAGGACACCTACACCACCCGATGTCACAGGAAGGCCATAAAGATCATCATCAAGGACAACAACCACCCTAGCCACTGCCTGTTCACCCCGCTATCATCCAGAATGCGAGGTCAGTACAGGAGCATCAAAGCAGGGACTGAGAGACTGAAAAACAGCTTCTATCTCAAGGCCATCAGACTGTTAAACAGCCACCACTAACATTGAGTGGCTGCTGCCAACACACTGACTCAACTCCAGCCACTTTAATAATGGGAAATGATGGAAATTTATGTAAAATATATCACTAGCCACTTTAAACAATGCTACCTAATATAATGTTTACATACCCTACATTACTCATCTCATATATATATACCGTACTCTATATCATCTACTGCTTCTTTATGTAATACATGTATCACTAGCCACTTTAAACTCTGCCACTTTGTTTACATACCCTACATTACTCATCTCATATGTATATACTGTACTCGATACCATCTACTGCATCTTGCCTATGCCGTTCTGTACCGTCACTCATTCATATATCTTTATGTACATATTCTTTATCCCGTTACACTTGTGTGCATAAGGTAGTAGTTTTGGAATTGTTAGGTTAGATTACTCGTAGGTTATTACTGCATTGTCGGAACTAGAAGCACAAGCATTTCGCTACACTCGCATTAACATCTGCTAACCATGTGTACGTGACCATTAACATCTCCTAACCATGTGTACGTGACCATTAACATCTCCTAACCATGTGTATGTGACCATTAACATCTCCTAACCATGTGTACGTGACCATTAACATCTCCTAACCATGTGTATGTGACCATTAACATCTCCTAACCATGTGTATGTGACCATTAACATCTGCTAACCATGTGTACGTGACCATTAACATCTCCTAACCATGTGTATGTGACCATTAACATCTGCTAACCATGTGTACGTGACCATTAACATCTGCTAACCATGTGTATGTGACCATTAACATCTCCTAACCATGTGTATGTGACCATTAACATCTGCTAACCATGTGTACGTGACCATTAACATCTGCTAACCATGTGTATGTGACCATTAACATCTCCTAACCATGTGTATGTGACCATTAACATCTCCTAACCATGTGTACGTGACCATTAACATCTGCTAACCATGTGTATGTGACCATTAACATCTCCTAACCATGTGTATGTGACCATTAACATCTGCTAACCATGTGTATGTGACCATTAACATCTCCTAACCATGTGTACGTGACCATTAACATCTGCTAACCATGTGTATGTGACCATTAACATATCCTAACCATGTGTATGTGACCATTAACATCTGCTAACCATGTGTATGTGACCAATAACATCTCCTAACCATGTGTACGTGACCATTAACATCTGCTAACCATGTGTATGTGACCATTAACATCTCCTAACCATGTGTATGTGACCATTAACATCTGCTAACCATGTGTATGTGACCATTAACATCTGCTAACCATGTGTATGTGACCATTAACATCTGCTAACCATGTGTATGTGACCATTAACATCTGCTAACCATGTGTATGTGACCAATAACATCTGCTAACCATGTGTATGTGACCATTAACATCTGCTAACCATGTGTATGTGACCATTAACATCTCCTAACCATGTGTACGTGACCATTAACATCTGCTAACCATGTGTATGTGACCATTAACATCTCCTAACCATGTGTACGTGACCATTAACATCTGCTAACCATGTGTATGTGACCATTAACATCTGCTAACCATGTGTATGTGACCATTAACATCTCCTAACCATGTGTATGTGACCATTAACATCTGCTAACCATGTGTATGTGACCATTAACATCTGCTAACCATGTGTATGTGACCATTAACATCTGCTAACCATGTGTATGTGACCATTAACATCTGCTAACCATGTGTACGTGACCATTAACATCTGCTAACCATGTGTATGTGACCATTAACATCTGCTAACCATGTGTATGTGACCATTAACATCTGCTAACCATGTGTATGTGACCATTAACATCTGCTAACCATGTGTATGTGACCAATAACATCTCCTAACCATGTGTATGTGACCATTAACATCTGCTAACCATGTGTATGTGACCATTAACATCTCCTAACCATGTGTATGTGACCATTAACATCTGCTAACCATGTGTACGTGACCATTAACATCTGCTAACCATGTGTACGTGACCATTAACATCTCCTAACCATGTGTATGTGACCATTAACATCTGCTAACCATGTGTATGTGACCATTAACATCTGCTAACCATGTGTATGTGACCATTAACATCTGCTAACCATGTGTATGTGACCATTAACATCTGCTAACCATGTGTATGTGACCATTAACATCTGCTAACCATGTGTATGTGACCATTAACATCTCCTAACCATGTGTATGTGACCATTAACATCTGCTAACCATGTGTATGTGACCATTAACATCTGCTAACCATGTGTATGTGACCATTAACATCTCCTAACCATGTGTATGTGACCATTAACATCTCCTAACCATGTGTATGTGACCATTAACATCTGCTAACCATGTGTAGGTGACCATTAACATCTGCTAACCATGTGTATGTGACCATTAACATCTGCTAACCATGTGTACGTGACCATTAACATCTGCTAACCATGTGTATGTGACCATTAACATCTGCTAACCATGCGTATGTGACCATTAACATCTGCTAACCATGTGTATGTGACCATTAACATCTCCTAACCATGTGTATGTGACCATTAACATCTCCTAACCATGTGTATGTGACCATTAACATCTCCTAACCATGTGTATGTGACCATTAACATCTCCTAACCATGTGTATGTGACCATTAACATCTGCTAACCATGTGTAGGTGACCATTAACATCTGCTAACCATGTGTAGGTGACCATTAACATCTCCTAACCATGTGTATGTGACCATTAACATCTGCTAACCATGTGTATGTGACCATTAACATCTCCTAACCGTGTGTACGTGACCATTAACATCTGCTAACCATGTGTATGTGACCAATAACATCTCCTAACCATGTGTACGTGACAAATAAATATCTTTTGATTTGAAGCGTGTAATATAGTATTCTAGCAAAGACCAACACAGTACTAACTGTAAATAAATCAATAGTTTAATTCCACAAGATGGTTGGCCAAGATGGTTACCTAGTTAAAGTTGTGGCTAGCTAGCTAACTAAATTACCAACTCATTTTGCGAACTGCACATCACTACCCATGAAGCATCGTTACCCAGCACTCCACAAAAACTGTCTCAGAGCGAGTGACATCACCTATTGAAACACTACTAACTCGCACCGCTAACTAGCTAGCCATTTCACACCGGTTACAACAGCATGGAATGTTCTTTTGAAATATGCCCTCCTGTGACTGTGGGGCTCAACATTGATTCATGAAGTAACATCCCCAGATAGTGTAGAGAGAAATGACATCCTTAATGCCAGAGAGCATTACTTCACAGATGGCTACAGTACATATCATTTGATTCTGTAATGGTTTTCTTGGAACATACCATATTAATCCTCGCTGTATGTCTCTGTCGTGTTTTAAACCCGGTAATGTTTGCTGTTCCAAATCCTTTCCTGAGCTAAACCTCTCGGGAAATAACCAGAGTAAATCAGATGTACTGTATGTTTTTGGATATGGCAGACGTGTGCCTCTCGCTTAATACCTAATTTTTATACACACATCGCCGCTACATGTCTACAGTAACTAGAAAATAATTAGTCACAGTTCACTACATTTTCATAATTGGTTTCACAATACTATATACAGTACCAGAACTGGATTGAAATAGTATAATAGTATATGAAATCGCTCAAATACTTTTAGCCGCTGTTTGAGCCAGCCTGGAGTGCCAGAAGGTCAAACTTTGCAGTGAAAGTGTCCGTCAGTTGGAATCCATAGTAATTCATAAGGCGACCTTATTTCGAGATCAACTGCTCATTACAACTTACTTCAATGTTCTTCTATTGAAAAATGTACATGTCAGCTACACATTATTTAGATGTGTCTTCATGAAATGATGTCAGCCATCTCTCTGTACTGGGGCCCTGCCTCAGAAGACAGCTGGCTCTCATGCCCTTAGCAACTGTTCCCAGGGATGTTTTAATGTTTAATTCATCATGTTGGAGGCATAATTGAGTTGATGTGGGCAGGAAGTAACTACGACTCTTTGTCCCTTCCCTGTAGAACGTCTGCAGTACGTTGTGGTGCACTGTGGGGACAACTTGTCACTCAAAGCTGGATGGTGCAGTCGACGGGACCAGGTGTGGTGAGGACAAGGTGAGTGTAGACACTTCCTGGGACCAGGTTGGGTGAGGACAAGGTGAGTGTAGACTCTTCCTGGGACCAGGTGGGGTGAGGACTAGGTGAGTGTAGACTCTTCCTGGGACCAGGTTGGGCGAGGACAAGGTGAGTGTAGACACTTCCTGGGACCAGGTGGGGTGAGGACTAGGTGAGTGTAGACTCTTCCTGGGACCAGGTTGGGCGAGGACAAGGTGAGTGTAGACACTTCCTGGGACCAGGTGGGGTGAGGACTAGGTGACTAGACACTTCCTGGGACCAGGTGGGGTGAGGACTAGGTGAGTGTAGACACTTCCTGGGACCAGGTTGGGTGAGGACTAGGTGAGTGTAGACACTTCCTGGGACCAGGTGGGGTGAGGACTAGGTGAGTGTAGACACTTCCTGGGACCAGGTGTGGTGAGGACTAGGTGAGTGTAGACACTTCCTGGGACCAGGTGGGGTGAGGACTAGGTGAGTGTAGACACTTCCTGGGACCAGGTGGGGTGAGGACTAGGTGAGTGTAGACACTTCCTGGGACCAGGTGGGATGAGGCCTTGGTGAGTGTAGACACTTCCTGGGACCAGGTGGGATGAGGACTAGGTGAGTGTATTTTATTCTCTTGATTTTCCTCCTCGTTACCAGGATGACATGAGGAGTTAGGTAAAAAACCTATACATTTTAGAATTGCTAGCCCAATGTTGCTGTTTTTGGTAGTATGTTTGTAATCGTGCACTGGATACTGTGTTTTTGTACCCCCAAAACATAAGGAAATGATGAGTTAGTTCATGAAGACCTAGAAGATTATAAATCACAATGCTTCACTGAGCATCCAAATGAAGTATTGAAATGTGTGATTGTCAGTGGTGCTTTGACGGGGAGTGTGTGGCGGTGGGACACCAGCCTGAGAGCGTCAAAGGGGGCTGGGCTCCATGGAGCGAGTGGTCGGCCTGTTCCAGAACCTGTGGGGCCGGAGTTCAGAATGCCCAGAGGGACTGCGTCAACCCAGTGTAAGTCCTAATGGATTAGTCTACGCACCTGCACCGGAGAATTAGAATTAGTAGAACGCACATTCAAATTCAAAGCAATATTCTGTGGTGTGAACGCCGGCGGGTACACTATCTTGTGTTATTATCTGGTTTCAGATGTATTTTTAAAGCAGAACACCAAGGGGCTCTCCCAGGAGGGGCACCGCTTACTGTTAGTATATAGTTTATGCTGTTGACTCATCAGTACTAAACAGGGACTTAAATAACCCTTAAGGTACACTCTTTAATCTCTGTTTTCACCCACTATGAGGCCCTAACATTACTATTTGTAAATAGTTGTTGGGTACTTGCAAATGTAACTACCTCTGAGTATTTTAATTCTGTGTGATACTGTACGTATCAGATATTCCAGTGGACTATACATGCAGACCATGCTCCATCAGACCATGCTCCATCAGACCATGTTCCATCAGACCATGCTCCATCAGACCATGCTCCATCAGACCATGTTCCATCAGACCATGCTCCATCAGACCATGCTCCATCAGACCATGTTCCATCAGACCATGCTCCATCAGACCATGCTCCAGCAGACCATGTTCCATCAGACCATGTTCCATCAGACCATGTTCCATCAGACCATGCTCCATCAGACCATGTTCCATCAGACCATGCTCCATCAGACCATGCTCCATCAGACCATGCTCCATCAGACCATGCTCCATCAGACCATCTTAGTTAACAGAACACATTTAATCCATGTATGACACATTTCCGTGAACCATGTCACTTATTGAACACAGTGTCACCACCCTACCAAAGCCTTACTTGGCTAATATGTTAGGAACTGAATACTCTTCTCATTCATTCTCATTGAATAGAGTAATAATTTTTGAAATCATTATAGTTGTTGGATATTGAGTGGAGTCATTTTCAAATAGAGTCCAAGGTCTGTTCAGTGTCATCCATCCAAAAACGTATTTCTGTGGTACCTTTTTTACTGTCTTGTTGGCGTGTTTGTGTTGCTCTGCTTGGAGGCGTAGGCCTATTCTGACTTGCCTCTTCATTTGTGCATGGCATTGACGCTCAAATCCAGTGCTTAGACAAAGAGAGTGACCTTGCGTTTTGAAATAAACCGTGTAGTGCTCAATATCATTTTTATTTTATATTTTTCCACTTTTATCTTTCTTATTTGTTGGAATATTGTCCTTTTTGAGGATCTCTGTTCTGCCCTCCTGGATCTGTTCCTGGATCCTGGCTCTAGACAGAGACACCGTGTTCAGTATATGAGCCATCGGGCCTCCTGGCTCACTGTGTGAGACAAAGACAGTGTGTTCAGTATGTGAGCCATCAGGGGCCTCCTGGCTCACTGTGTTAGACAAAGACACGGTATTCAGTATATGAGCCATCAGGGGCCTCGTTTCTAAAATGTGTTTAGCTTTTATACAAATGGTCTGCGTATGTTCACTACTCAATTTATGAAACGTCTATATTCTTTATGTTGTATAAGTCACACATGTAAGCATGTTTATTTTTATTTACACTACATACAAAATAAAATGAAGTTCATTGTTTATGAATCAAAACGCTGGCATCGATTTTCACGTGCGCCCAGTTTATGATGAAATGTGTACCTAAGAACATTTAGGCCCCAATCAGGCTGAACTGCCACCTGTTTCTGTGCTCAACGGGAACCACCAGAGACGAGGCAAAGAGTAGCACTGGCGGACATTTTGATTGATGGATCCAATAGGATTGTGTTAGGAGTTCATAGTTTCCCGACACGGAAGAGAGAGAAGTGGCAGAAAAGACTGTGCTGTTGGGGCTACTGGAGGACTGGCATTGGGCAGTGGTGAAAAGTACTGTAAAAATACTTTAAAGTACTACTGAAATATTTTTTTTGAGTATCTGTACTTGACTTTACTATTTATATTTTTGACAACTTTTACTTTTACTTCACTACATTCCTGAAGAAAATTGTACTTTTTACTCCATACATTCTCCATGACAACCAAAAGTACTGGTTACATTTTGAATGCTTGCTTAGCAGGACAAGATAATGGTTCAATTTCCATTACAATGCCTTACAATAGAGGAGAGAACTCACTTGAGGACCTCTTGAAGAGTATTAGCATTCATAAGAGGAGTGTCTCTGATTGCAGTTATCATTGGTTGTGTTGGTAAGGACTTCACCGCATCATCACTTATGTCATCCCTTTATTTTCAATGACCAATGAACATGAAATGCACATTATGTTCACAAAATAACATTACAACCATCGAATGACATAGAATCTGTCATTTAAGTTGGCGCTGTAGTCTCATTTTCACCTAATTTATCACCTGATTTACTTAAAGGCCCAGTGCAGTCAAAAACTAGATTTCCCTGTGATTTTATATGTAATTCCACACTGAGTTGGAATAATGCTTTTAAATTATGAAAATGATGATAATGCCCTTTTAGTGTAAGATCTGTTTGAAAAGACTTCCTGAAATTTCAGCCTGTTTTGGTGGGATGGCCAGGCTTGTAAAAGATACTGTATCTATGTCAATGTGAGTCACCCGTGTTGAGCCCCCCCCCCCCCCCCCCCCCCCCCCCCTGGTTATCACATGCCTTACAGCCACCTGAAAATACTATTATCATCCATTTAAAGACATGCCTGTCCACTAACAGGATGACACTCCGCTCTACTCTCTCCTCTCCTCCAGTCCCAAGTACGGAGGGAAGTACTGCGTGGGGGAGCGAAGGCGCTACAAGATCTGTAACAGCACCCGCTGCCCCCCCAACCAGACCTCCTTCAGACTCATCCAGTGCAGTCACTTTAACACCATGCTTTACAAGGGCAAGTTCTACAAATGGGTGCAGGTCAACAACAGAGGTGAGTGTGCGTTGTTTTAGCTAGATACTGTAACATAAACTCTTACACCCCAAAGTAACTAAATAACACAGAATACATTTCCAGATGTATGTTTTGTCAACTTTAGAGCGACAGTGCAAACAAGAGGAAAATACACTGTCACTTCATAAACATTTTTCTAAACCGTTCATTGTTCGACATCTGAGCAAAGGCCTGTAGCCATTTCATGTCAATAAAGCAGGTGATGTGAGTTGCGTAATTTGTTGCCTTCCAAACCCCACTGTGAAGAAATTCAATTTGCATTCCAAATTCCATTATAGCCATGATGATAGTCTGTCTATTGACTGAAATGTTGGTTTTAGATCCATTGTAGAGCACAAACACATGTGGAGCAAGACAGACAGTGTGTCTCATTCTGGTATGAATCATTTTTTCATCTATTCACCTGGAACTATGAAAAGTGTGCAAACCAACTATTGTTTGGCCAAACTCAAAGCATTATTTGAAGTAATAAGGCATACTTTTACAACAGCACGTAGTAATATTTAACTGTACAGTGTGTGCTGTGTTTATCAGGAATAGAAAGAGGAAACGGCTTAACGTATGCAATGTTAACATTTCTCAGTTTACTACCGTGAATAGACAAGGTTGGAAAACCATGATTCCTTGTCGAAATAGAAATGTTCTCATTGGAAACTCTTCTATAACATTATATACAGTATCGCACAGCAGCTCCTTGTGTTCCCGGCTTGTAATTTACTATGTTATCAGCCTGAAGAATGTTGAGACACGGGACACCGACCAGATTAGCCCTAGCTAAATGAATGTGGGGGTGACGATAACGTTAAGCCTGAGTTAAGGTTACACGGGTCTGTGCAGTGTCAGTAATCTGCAGAGTGGTATTGCTCTGACAGTGGATGTGTTAAATGGGGCGGCAGGGTAGCCTAGTGCGTTAGAGCGTTGGACTAGTAACCGGAAGGTTGCAAGTTCAAACCCCCGAGCTGACAAGGTACAAATCTGTCGTTCTGCCCCTGAACAGGAAGTTAACCCACTGTTCCTAGGCTGTCATTGAAAATACATTTGTTCTTAACTGACTTGCCTGGTTAAATAAAGGTAAAAAAAATACAGGACCGAATATGTAAACGGAAAGTATTGACTTTTGACCCCTTGACTTTATTCTAAAACGGATTAAATATAGTTTTTTTTTCTCAGCAATATACACATAATGACAAAGCGAAAACAGGTTTTGTAGACATTTTTACTCATTTATTAAAAATAAAAAACAGATACCTTATTTACATAAGTATTCAGACCCTTTGCTATGAGACTGGAAACTGAGCTCAGGTGCATCCTGTTTCCATTGATCATCCTTGAGATGTTTCTACAACTTGACTGGAGTCCACCTGTGGTAAATTCAAGTGATTGGACATGATTTGGAAAGGCACAAACCTGTCTATATAAGGTCCCACAATTGACAGTGCATGTCAGAGCAAAAACCAAGCCATGAGGTCAAAGGAATTGTCCGTAGACCTCCAAGACACGATTATGTTGAGGCACAGGTCTGGGGAAGGGTACCAAAACATTTCTGCAGCATTGAAGTTGCTCAAGAACACAGTGGCCTCCATCATTCTTAAATAGAAGAAGTTTGGAACCACCAAGACTCTTCCTAGTGTCTGGCTGCCTGGCCAAACTGAGCAATCGGGGGAGAAGGACCTTGGTCAGGGAGGTGACGAACAACCCGATGGTCACTCTGACAGAGCTCCAGAGTTCCTCTGTGGAGATGGAAGAACCTTCCAGAAGGACAACCATCTCTGCAGTACTTCATCAATCAGGCCTTTATGATAGAGTGGCCAGACAGAAGCCACTCCTCAGTAAAAGACACATGACAGCCCGCTTGGAGTTTGCCAAAAGGCACTTAGACTCTTACCATGAGAAACAAGATTATCTGGTCTGATGAAACCAATATTGAACTCTTTGGCCTGAATGCCAAACATGGAGGAAACCTGGCACCATCCCTACGGTGAAGCATGGTGGTGGCAGCATCATGCTGTGGGGATGTTTTTCAGTGGCAAGGACTGGGAGACTAGTTGGAATCGAGGCAAAGATGAACAGAGAAAAGTACAGAGAAATCCTTGATGAAAACCTGCTCCAGAACGCTCAGGACCTCAGACTGGGACGAAGGTTCACTTTCCAACAGGACAATGACCATAAGCACAAGGCCAAGACAACGCATGAGTGGCTTTGGGACAAGTCTCTGAATGTCCTTGAGTGACCCAGCAAGAGCCCGGTCTTGAACCAGATCAAACATCTCTGGAGAGACCTGGAAATAGCTGTGCAGCAACATTCCCCCATCCAACCTGACAGAGCTTAAGAGGATCTGCAGAGAAGAATGGAAGAAACTCCCCAAGCCAAGCTGGTAGCGTCATACCGAAGAAGACTTGATGCTGTAATCGCTGCCAAGGGTTCTTCAATATAGTACTGAGTAAAGGGTCTGAATACCTGTGTAAACGTAATATTTCAGTTTTGTCATGACTGGCCTGTGAGGATCAGGTTACAGTGGATCATGGTTCTACAGGGATATCTCTGCCTCCCGCAGAGGGGGAGGTATAGAGGGATTGATGGGGGGTGTGTTTATGATACCTCACGCCCATTGTAAATCTTAAGGCAGCAGACTAATCCTTTTTCCTTTAATGTTTGGGACTGGAATGTCTGTGTGGCCTTATGAAGACTCTACCTCAGAACTGTAACATGAAATAAATGGACTTTGGGACATTATATTTCATCAACCAAAATGGTGGTAACAATGATAGATGGAATATGAGAATGAATGTTGATTTTTGTGACGTCATTAAGTTAAATGACAGCGCTATAATGAAAACATGAACTTTCAGAGTTTTCATTATATATGCATGTTTACGTACTGTGCGTTGTGTAGAAAATATCCATATCAAAGAGAATGTTTTTGTAACGATGAACTGTAATTCTAGTTGCCTAAACGAGATCGTAGTAAGTTCTAATACCTTGTCTTGTAACTAGCTACGCCCCAAGGAACCTAGAGAGCGTGTCATAAAGACGGGGCTTTTTACGCCCCACGGAACCTAGAGAGCGTGTCATAAAGACGGGGCTTTCTACGCCCCAAGGAACCTAGAGAGCGTGTCATAAAGACGGGGCTTTCTACGCCCCCAAGGAACCTAGAGAGCGTGTCATAAAGACAGGGCTTTCTACGCCCCAAGGAACATAGAGAGCGTGTCATAAAGACGGGGCTTTCTACGCCCCCAAGGAACCTAGAGAGCGTGTCATAAAGACGGGGCTTTCTACGCACCAAGGAACCTAGAGAGCGTGTCATAAAGACGGGGACGCCTCTTTCTACCCTGTGGTATAAAACATGTGAGTTAAGAATTTACATACTTGACTAAGTTGACTGCGCGCTGCAACCCAGGGTCTACGACAAGTCGTGACCCGAGTTGTGACCCCGAAACGCAACACGAGGAAGAGGACAAAGAAACATTTTAACAATCAATGCTACGATTGAGTACTGCATCTAAGAAGGTGAATTCAAGAAGGACCAACCGGTTATTCTCTTCAAGTCATCGGTTGTCTACACGGCCCTCTGACCCAAGCTGGGAGCGTCGACATGGCTGATTAGCCTCCTAAGAAGACCACTCTCACAGAACGAGTGCAAGGAAACAGACAACCAAGAGAAAGGGCATTGTGACATCGTGTGGACAATCAGAGACTTACACCTGATAACGAAGGAGACGCGGCCATCGAAAGATCAGGGCGTCGGCCAAACCTATTCCACTAAGCGGAACTCGGCCCATGAAGAGATACCCAATGGAGACCTTCAACACGTAAATACATGCATTATAATTCTGACCCATAAGAGCGGCAATTCGGGGCAAGGTGTCAGGGTTAAACTAAGCATAGTTTACAAATGTATCCAAGTGTGCTTTTATCTTATGCACTTTCTCTCTCTCTCCCTTTTTCTTTAAATCTCCATCTTGTGTAACACGTGTCATATTGTGTTGGTCTGCTAGGGACCTGTTGCCATTGTATTAAGTTCTAACCAATAACCTAGACTGTTTGTGTATGTGTATCTTATGTTATCATTTAGCTTGTTAGTAAATAAGTAATCAACTCAATTTGTGCGGTATGGAATGATTTAGTGAGACCCGGGTTTGTGCAGATTTACTAATTATGTGATGTTCAGAATGAGACTGAGGAAATGAATGAGTTAGTGACTGCTATGAAATCGATATTCTGATAATCTTTGAGTGATTTCGGGAAACAGTAACTCATTAAACAAACTTTTCCTGTGGTGCCCCAGGTTACTGAGTTAATGGTTACAGGATTAATTTAATCACGTATTATAAACATAGTTAATTATTCAATAAATAGCATGTCATCACATTAACGATAAATACGTCACAAGTTTTTAGTTGTTGTAAATTAGCAAAAATGTGTAAAAAACTGTTTTTTCTTTGTCATTATGGGGTGTTGTGTGTAGATTGATGAAGGAAAAAACGATTTAATCCATTTTAGAATAAGGCTGTGACGTAACAAAATGTGGAAAAAGTCAAGGGGTCTGGGTACTTTCCGAAGGCAGTGTATAACATTGAATTTGTCCCAAAAAATGAAATCAAAAGAAAGCATGTTTTGAAGTACCTGTCCTATATCTGTGAGATTTAAGAAGGCTCCGAAAAATTTAAAAAAAGGTACAGTGGAATTACCTGTGTAGCTTGATAAGGGAAAAAAACAATCAATTATAGAATAAGGCTGTAACGCTAACTATTACCCAACTGACAAGCTAACCGTTACCCAACTGACAAACTAACTGTTACCCAACTGACAAGCTAACTGTTACCCACCTGACAAGCTAACTGTTACCCAACTGACAAGCTAACTGTTACCCAACTGACAAGCTAACTGTTACCCAACTGACAAGCTAACTGTTACCCAACTGACAAGCTAACTGTTACCCAACTGACAAGCTAACTGTTACTCAACTGACAAGCTAACTGTTACTCAACTGACAAGCTAACTGTTACCCAACTGACAAGCTAACTGTTACCCAACTGACAAGCTAACTGTTACCCAACTGACAAGCTAACTGTTACCCAACTGACAAGCTAACTGTTACCCACCTGACAAGCTAACTGTTTCCCACCTGACAAGCTAACTGTTACCCAACTGATTACATACGGTAACAAATGACATAATGCTGCTTGGTCATGTTATAGTCATGCTTAGGACAGCTTTGGTTGTCTTAATGCCAGATACAGGCCTAAAGCAAAGTGATACCTTGTCGCTAAAGTAAGGTGACACCTAACCTGTTTGTGTTTGCCAGTGAACCCCTGCGAGCTGCACTGCCGCCCTCTGAACGAGTACTTCTCAGAGAAGATGCTGGACGCGGTCATTGACGGGACCCAGTGCTATGAGGGCAGCTTGAGCCGAGACATGTGTGTTAACGGCATCTGCAAGGTAGCGGCAACCTTGTCCCCAGAAATCTCTCTTCTCTCTGTCTCTCTCACTCCCTCATGCCTCTCGCTCCTTGCTCTCTCTCTCACTCTCTCTCATTCTCTACTCAAATTGTCATTCCCTCCTAAAGTCTAAGCTGAGTTAACTTCATTTGTTAAGCTCTCCTTGTTGACGTACTTCTCCTGGTCTCAACATTGTGCTTTAGGGATGTCATTTGATATGCACTTTGTTTAGTCGGCCTGCTGCTTGTTTTCTCGGCAGAATGATGATGAACGCTTTACATTCTGTATGAAAATGAGTGTGCTGTTCGAGTAAGTCATTATCTCGCACAGTACAGTCTCACTGTTGTCCAATATCTTCATCCCAAAATGTCAGACTGTGCTCTAAGGTCTGATTGGACCAAGAAAATAATGATACACTACCCGAGATGCATCATTTGGTGAATTGATGTACTGTAGTGGGGACACATTTTGTTGTCATGACCCCAGTTGACCCCAGTTGAGCCATTCTGTTTAAAAGCTGGCTTTGTTTCATTGGTTTTGGCTGAAAGCAGTTAAATATTTAGACTGTTTATAAGCCAGTCAAATATTAATGTTAGAATCTATGTTTTTAGCCTTTTATCTTGATTCATTTATATCTTCAAACAAGACCAACATTGTGACCCTGGTCTTTGGTTTCCATAGTTTCCACTCATGTCCAAGACATGGGTCATGTTCCCCTGTTTAGACGTTGCGTACATCAACCAATGATTGCGTGCCATGTCATCGACTGTGCCGTTGGACACCAGATTGCTTTAACATGTGACGTGGTTAACTGATACGTAAAATACCTATCAAGGTATCGTAAGACCTGGCATGCATCAGCAACACCTGAGCAGAGGAACGTGCTCATTATCTAAGGACTGGAAGATGAGGGATTTAGAGTTCACAATGCAACTGAGGTTAAAGGGAAGGATCAACTCAAGTTAAAGGGATAGTTTCATTTGTGAATCATCACTGCAGAGGGATAGTTCACACTGAAACGAAGTTTGTCAGATGTTTTCATACGGCACAAAGTCATCTGAGGTTTAGCTCCGTCCACACCATCTGTTGTATACATCTGGCTAGGCTATATGCATCAGGATAAATCAGCAGGGCTCAGTTTCACCGAAGCTACTGAAACAATGAGCAATTGCACATTCGTCAAACTCATTCCACAGAGGGCCGAGTATCTGTGGGTTTTCGCTCCTCCCTTGTACTTTATTGATATTAATATTAAGGTCACTGATTAGTAAAGAACTCCCCTCAGCTGTTTGTCTAGTTCCTAATTGAAAGGAAAAACCAAAAACCCACAGACACTAGGCCCTCCATGGAATGAGTTTGACACCCCTGAGCTATTGGAACCTCTTATGTTCCACAGTATACACAGTGGAGGCTGCTGAGGGGAGGACGGCTCATAATAACGCCTGGAACGGAGCAAATGGAATGGCATCAAACACATGGAGACCATGCGTTTGGTGTATTTGATACCATTCCACCAATTCCGCTCCAGCCATTACCACGAGCCTGTCCTCCCCAATTAAGGTACCACTAACCTCCCATGATACACAACAAATGACACGTAGATCATGTTGGAGCTATGGAAATGTTTGTCAAACATTGTTTTTAAGGTGAACTATTTCTCTGATGACAAATGCTCATTCCTGAGTCCTGTCCCTCTACAGGAGATTGTAGAGCCTTGTGCTCAAAAGTTTCCCTCACTTTTCATATTTGCGTGTCAGACAGGTGACATTAGTTTTCTGCATCACCTCAGACAACACTCATTTTTCATGATCTCCATTTTTTTCACACAACGTAATTATAGTACATACTATGTTTATCTTTTGGGAAAAGACACGTTAATGTTTTACTTGCAAGGTGGACGTATTGATGGATAAAGTCATTATCTCCCAACATAGTCTCACTCTTGTCCGATATCTTCATCCAAACTTTCAGACTGTGCTCTAAGCTCTGATTGGACGAGCTAACGAATTTGGATGACTTCATGAGGCGAGGATCACATTTTGTTGTGGTAACCCCAGTTGAGACGTTCTGTTTAAATGCTGGCTTTGTTTAATTGGTTTTGGCTGAAAGCAGGTTAAATATTTAGTCTGTTTATAAGCCAGTCAAATATTAATGTTAGGATCCAACTGAGAATTTGAATATAGAACGTTTCTCTGATAAGTTTTAATTTTGTCCATATTCTTTCCAAACAACACAGGTATAGTAGATGGATAATGTGGTTACTAGATGTAGTGGGGACACAATGTGGTTGTGGTAAAAGCCAGTTATCAAATGCTAATTCCAGAGTCCTATCACACTACAGGAGATTGTCCTGCCTTGTGCTTAGTGCTTCCTCAGCATTTTTTTCTTTGTTTGTTGTTAATTTCCTGCATCACCTCAGACAACTCGTTTTTCAATATCTCAGTGACTACAGAATAAATGGGGAGATGATTATCTAGCAGAACTGTGAATTTGAATATAGAAACTTTCTTTGATAAATTTTCATTTTGTACACTATATTTTCACAACATTATTATAGTGATTATATTATTATACATTATTATAGTATTCACAATGATTATTTTAGAAAAAAATACAAATTGTGAATGTTTTGCTGCAAAGTGGACGTATTGATGGATACTTTTGTTTCAGTGCGAGTACATTATTTTGTCCTCAAATTATCTTAATATGATTCCGGTGAACCCTAAAGATGGAACCCAAAGACGTACTGATGTCCTAAAATGGACACCATACACTGTAATGCGTGGCATCCATTTTAGGTTATCCTTTATTCTCTGCTGAAGGCCTGTCATTCTTCTCTGCTGTCAGTTCAATCGTTATGTAGTATGAAACGGCAGGTTCTTGCTTTGTTTTGATCTTTTCAGAATGTGGGGTGTGACTATGAGATTGACTCCAACGCGGTGGAGGATCGCTGTGGGGTTTGCCATGGCAACGGGTCTACTTGTGAGACTGTAAAGAAGACCTTTGAGGAGAGCGAAGGGCTTGGTATGAGACTCATGCTACTCTCTTCACTTAAAGTGGCCCTCCAGTCTCCTTTTTCACCTCATTTAACTCCTGATTTACTTAACAAAAGGCACATCCCAATAGGTGGTCAAGGTTCTGTATGTCGTGACATGGCACATTTTACCCTTTGGTGTGTACTTTACTGTATTTATACTTGAGATACCACCTTTTCAACAGTGAAAGTATTAAAAAAAAGAATCTCTGGAGAACGTCTACTGATATAGGATCAGCTCTCCTCACCTCAATCGGAACCTTAACCATTATGAGATAAAAAACCAGACTGACCCTGGAACAGGTTTTTAAAGTGATAGACAGTGTACTGTACACTGGGTATTGTTGTCAGTGTCCTGTAGCTTGGTTTGAGCTGTCAGTTTGAATGTGAACTAGGTCATGTACTGCATCTCAAGTTTCTGTCTCATAATCAACCAAATGTTTGGTGGTATAGTATTATATTTCCATAGACTTCAAAGCACAAGTCTGACATCAGTCCCTTTTTGTGGAGGTATTAAGAAGGTATCAAGCTGGGTGGATTAAAAGACAATAAACTAGGTCAAATTGAAAAGGAGAAAAGTAAAGTGTACCGAGGGTAGTAGAGTTGGAAGTTGAACAGCCCCTCTGGACCCCCCTGTCTGTCTCCCAGGGTATGTGGACATTGGGCTGATTCCAGAGGGGGCTCGGGAAATTCGTATCGAGGAGGTGGCTGAGGCTGGGAATTTCTTGGCTCTCCGGAGTGACGACCCCGGAAAGTACTTCCTGAACGGCGGTTGGACTATCCAATGGAATGGGGAATACAAGGCAGCGGGGACGGTGTTCACCTATGAGAGGACAGGACAACTGGAGAACTTGACCTCCCCTGGACCAACCCTAGAGCCAGTGTGGATACAGGTAGGATCACATACTCGTGCATCACAAACACACACACACACACACACACACACACACACACACACAGCATGTGCCAAATACTCCGAACCACACATACAGCATGTGCCAAATACTCCGAACTGTCGTTTAACAAGCATTGCATGGTTTGTTTATCTAAAATACCTTCCACTTGAGAGATGTTATCCAGGAAAAACCACACGTAAACAGACAAAATGTTCACTTACACACATTTATTTTGTTTTAGTATTCTTTAATCAAACCGGGACATCTCTTTTCAATTAAACTCTATTTTGCATGATTGGCTCTCTGGTTCTAGTTTCATGGAGATCTAAGATGATGTTCACTTTTGATTATAAGTAATTATTCCTAAACAGGGTTTGGTTGTTCAGGCAGTGTAGATGTTTACACAGAGCTACAGTAATTAAATAAATGTCTCTTCTTTCAAAGGCTGTGTTATTTCAAAGACTTTAACCCTGCTGTGCCAACCTGTGCAAAACGAAGGGTACAGTTTCCAAGAATTGTTTGTTGTTGACCTTGAGAGAATCCACTTTGAATCTGTACAATTCTCATCCAGCGAGAATTCTTTTGTGTTATGGCTACAAAAGAGAAGGGTTTTTTGGTCGAAGCCATTTCGTTTCGAATGGTGGTGCCGTATTCTATCCTGCCTGTCATTACAAATTCCCCCCATGTACAGTAAATTCATCCACAGCTACACCCGTACAAAGGCATCACAACAACTGAGCAACGATCTCAATGCCTGTTTTTAGACTTTAATGTAGCTGACTGCCCAGTGAAAGTCTCACTTTTAACTCCTATCTGTTAACTCATATCTACATAATGTTGTTGACTCGTCCTGTACTCTTATTTCTGGCAGAAGCATAAATTGGAGAAAAAATGCACTTAAAAAAACCCATCTCAAACCGACGGTTTCAAAAACGCTGGCTATTTTCTCATAGAACACGTTGTCATCTCCCTGAGGAGGATGAGCTAGCCAATCAGCGGCCTAGAGGAGGATGGGCTAGACAATCAGTTTTCTACCGGGAAACGCCCACACCAGGCCAGGTGGTGGAGGCTGTACCAGGGGGCAGATAAAGGGCTTTGTCCCACTGTGGGGATCTGAAGCCCCCCTAGCCTGGCATGGTGCCCACCAGGGTAGGGGTGGTAGGGGGACAGCTTCTGTCTGTCTGTTGGACCACAGACAGTGGACAGGGAGATGAGTACTGGCACTGATGTCATGTTGACCTCTTCTCTCACTGGCACTGCTGGAGTCTACTAATAGCCTCTCTCTCTCTCTCTCTCTCTCTCTCTCTCTCTCTCTCTCTCTCTCTCTCTCTCTCTCTCTCTCTCTCTCTCTCTCTTTTTCCCTCTCACGAGTTGATGCTAAACTTTCTCTCCCTCACACCAAATTAGTGTTTGTGTGGTGGTTTCTCACTGATGGTTCAATGTTTTTGTTATGAACTCTAATGAGACCACCTGTGTGAGGTAAGTGCACCATGTGTGATGACTTGTAGTTGTGTTATGTTCAGCAGTAAGTGGAAACCTATAATCAACAAGTGAGAAATGATTGATCATGAGTACATAACTGTATGACGGTCACACGCAGCGCAGCACTGAAACAACTTAACAATCTACCATGTTATTTTTGAACATTTAGCGATAAAATTCCCTTGCGTCTCTATCTCACTGTGAGGACACAATGGAAACAGATGATTTCCAAATCATTTAGCCCGTCACAAGGCCCCGTGACAATCTCAGCCTAAATGCTTTTGTTTTGGGACATGTGCCACTCAAAATTCAATGTTCCTATCTCCGTCTCCAGAGGAACCGTTTTGGAATGCCTTTCAGAGACAAATACCTTTCAAAATAAATATTTGCACCTTGTCCAAGTAAAACCCTGTGGAGAGAACAGCTGTTGAGCCGACTCCCCAGATCCCAGCTTTACCTTTCCATTAGTGTCAACTGTCTGCTCACACTGTTTACCCGTCTTGCACAAAGCTCATTCATCACCTAAGTGTGTCAGCCTGTCCAAACACAGGATCAGGGAAGTGGCATCTCGGTTGTTAAGTCCTCTCAAATGGACCCTACAGTTCATTGTAACAAGCTTCCAGTGACACACAGAAAAGTCAATGACTTGAGGGAAGGGCGAAGGATGTGTCAAAAAGAGGGTTCAAAGGGCAAACACGTAACCATGGTGTTTGCTGAGCGTTGATAGATATTGGAGATGAGGAGCGTTCCCTGTGGAACTGGATTCCATAGCGTTCTTCAGGTGTTTGTCTCATCTCATGTTGGAGATGGTGATGGAGGGTCTGGCGTGGATGGGCTTTATATGTCCCATTTGACCACTTTACCCCGTGTGTCTGACTTGAAGTGGCACTCAGACTGTCATGTTTCAGATATCACTAGGGAGGTAAGGTGTCTGGTAGATTGGACTCATTTACCATGGGGTTTGGGGACAACTGGAAAAATATTTTTTATAAACCTTGGCAACACGTTGTACAGAGAAAACACATTTGCATTTCACTTAGACAAGGATGTTCATTAAATTTTGAGCGATAATCACAGCCAAGTGTAAACAGACTCTTTAAAATCGGATAAGATAATAATATTACACTCCACTTTCTGCCAGTCTTGCTTGTCTGAGCTTGATTCATTTACTTTACTCCTCTGCTTCTGCTGACAACCCATTAACTAGATGTGGATCTACTTTCTGTACTAGCATAAGATGGAAGACAAATGAATTAGCTTCATGCCAAGTACCCACCAAAATATTATCCATGACCTTTTGATGGTGAAAGACAATGTACTGGATTGAAAATGTGGCTGTGATTATATTCGAATACATGCAACTCATCACAATTATTCATGACTAATTGAGTATTCCTTTTGGCTTGTTGATAGCATATGCCTTAGTAACTGCTTACGGAATCATGTGTTATATCAGTGGGCTTTATTCAGAATTGTCAGTGTATCACTTAGTCCCATGAGAACCCGCTTTGATGTCAGTTTTGGGCAAAAAGCGTTAGAAGATTTATATTGTTCAATCAAATATTGCTTGCTTGTTTCCCAGTTTGCCTGAAGTGATCTTCAATCGTCTGACTAGAGCTGATTCTAATAACAATGATTTAAATCAGCAGCAATACATTGACAGTAAAAACAAAGATGAATTGTGTGGAGCCACAACGTTTTGTTCTGTGCTGTCACTGTGAATGACAAATGACAGTTCTTTGGGAAAATCATTTGTCATAGGCAAGCGCATATCTTGACAGCCACTGTCTCAAATTCTGTTTAGTCTGCGTCATGTAATTATTTATCCCACGTGGAAGAGATATCACGGCCAGTGTTTCACTTCTAACTCTGTATAAAATGGTCAAACTCACTGTGACATGACTTGATAGTCAGACGTAACACTTTGTGCTTTGACTTTGTCATGTTTTCTCCATTCCAATATGATTCCTGAAGTCCACTTAGTTATTTCACCGTGATCCAATAACAGATTTCACAACCTAAACTCAAATCTAGACTCTGGAGATCAACATGTAGAGAGTTACAGCATACAGAGTGCTGCGGAGTTACCATGGTAACATCATTCATACACTGCAACGTAATGCTGTCGGCTATTCTTTTTAATGCTGCGGTTGTCAATGCTTTTAGTAGATTTGAATGATCCAATCAGACACGAGGCATCTGTGAAAGTGGAGGCCAGAATTTGGGGTTTCATCTGGCCTGAAAACAAATATACTTGTTCCAGCTCCTAACACGACAGTGACAGTGAAATTAGCAAAGATGGTAAAGATTGGTAAGTATGTATGTGTTACACCTGTGCTAGTTTGTCCATCTTGTTAGTCGGAAGGTGTTTCACCTGTGCAAGCCCAGGTGATATTTAAAAGAGGCCGGCCCAGCGCTCCAGTGAAGCTTGAGAGATGTGGTTAACCTAGTGGGCGTCCATGGTGGGTGTCTTTTAGTCTGAGGGAAAACCTAGTGGGCCGTCCATGGTGGGTGTCTTTTTTTGTCTGAGGGAAAACCTAGTGGGCCGTCCATGGTGGGTGTCTTTTAGTCTGAGGGAAAACCTAGTGGGCCGTCCATGGTGGGTGTCTTTTAGTCTGAGGGAAAACCTAGTGGGCCGTCCATGGTGGGTGTCTTTTAGTCTGAGGGAAAACCTAGTGGGCCGTCCATGGTGGGTGTCTTTTAGTCTGAGGGAAAACCTAGTGGGCCGTCCATGGTGGGTGTCTTTTAGTCTGAGGGAAAACCTAGTGGGCCGTCCATGGTGGGTGTCTTTTAGTCTGAGGGAAAACCTAGTGGGCCGTCCATGGTGGGTGTCTTTTAGTCTGAGGGAAAACCTAGTGGGCCGTCCATGGTGGGTGTCTTTTAGTCTGAGGGAAAACCTAGTGGGCCGTCCATGGTGGGTGTCTTTTAGTCTGAGGGAAAACCTAGTGGGCCGTCCATGGTGGGTGTCTTTTAGTCTGAGGGAAAACCTAGTGGGCCGTCCATGGTGGGTGTCTTTTAGAACAGTTTACTAGTGGCGTTGCCAACTTTCAGTGGTCACCCACATGGGTGCCTTTCAGAACCCTTTACTAGCAGTGGTGTAAAGTACTTAAGTAAAAATACTTGAAAGTACTACTTAAGTAGGTTTTTTTTGAGTATCTGTATATTTTTGACATCTTTTACACTACATTCCTACATTCCTTAAGAAAATGATGTACCTTTTTACTCCATACATTTTCCCTGACCCCCAAAAGTATTTGTTACATTTTGAATGCTTAGCAGGACAGGACAAGACAATTGTCTGGTTTGCTTTATATAAGACATTTTAAATGATTTATACTTGTACGTTTACTTTTGATACTTAAATACATTTTAGCAATTATATTTACTTTTAATACTTAAGTATGTTTAAAACCAAATACTTTTAGACTTTTACTCAAGTAGTATTTTACTGGATGACTTTCACTTTTACTTGAGTAACTTTCTATTAAGGTATCTTTACTTTTATTCAAGTATGACAATTGGGTATTTTTTCCACCATTGCTTACTAGTGGCTTTGCCAACTTTCATCCACATGGTTGTCTTTTTTTATTATTGACTATTCAATCACTATTCTGAATGGCAGTGAAGGTAATTATTTTTTGTTGTTGTTTTTATTTCACCTTTATTTAACCAGGTAGGCCAGTTAAGAACAAGTTCTCATTTACAACTGTGACCTGGCCAAGATAAGGCAAAGCAGTGCGACACAAACAACAACACAGAGTTACACATGGAATAAACAAACGTACAGTCAATAACACAATAGAAAAGTATATATACACTGTGTGCAAATGAGGTAAGATTATTGAGGAAAAGCAATAAGTAGTGGCGAAGTAATTACAATTTAGCAATTAAACACTGGAGTGATAGATGCAGAAGATGAATGTGCAAGTAGAGATACTGGGGTGCAAAGGAGGAAAAAAAGAAGAACAATATGGGGATGAGGTAGTTGGAAGGGCTATTTACAGTTACAATAATCTGTAAGGTGCTCTGACAGCTGGTGCTTAAAGTTAGTCAGGGAGATGTGAGTCTCCAGCTTCAGTGATTTTTGCAATTCGTTCCAGTCATTGGCAGCAAAGAACTGGAAGGAAAGGCTGCCAAATGAGGAATTTGCTTTGGGGATGACCAGTGAAATATACCTGCTGGAGCGCGTGCTACGGGTGGGTGCTGCTATGTTGACCAGTGAGCTGAGATAAGGCGGGGCTTTACCTAGCAAAGACTTATAGATGACCTGGAGCCAGTGGGTTTGGTGACGAATATGAAGCAAGGGCCAGCCAACGAGAGCATACAGGTCGCAGTGGTGGGTAGTATATGGGGCTTTGGATGGTACTGTGATAGACTGCATCCAATTTGCTGTGTAGAGTGTTGGAGGCTATTTTGTAAATGACATCGCCGAAGTCAAGGATCGGTAGGATAGTCAGTTTTATGAGGGTATTTTTGTCATCATGAGTGAAGGATGCTTTCTTTTGTGAAATAGGAAGCCGATACTAGATTTAATTTTGGATTGGAGATGCTTAATGTGAGTCTGGAAGGAGAGTTTACAGTCTAACCAGACACCTAGGTATTTGGAGTTGTCCACATATTCCAGGTCAGAACCATCCAGAGTAGTGATGCTGGACTTTAGGGCAGGTGCGGGCAGCAATCGGTTGAAGAGCATGCATTTAGTTTTACTTGCATTTAAGAGCAGTTGGAGGCCACGGAAGGAGAGTTGTATGGCATTGAAGCTCGTCAGGTGAGTTAACACAGTGTCCAAAGAAGGGCCAGAAGTATACAGAATGGTGTCGTCTGCGTAGAGGTGGATCAGAGAATCATCAGCAGCAAGAGCAACATCATTGATGTATAGAGAGAAAAGAGTCGGCTCGAGAATTTAACCCTGTTGCACCCCCATAGAGAATGCCTGAGGTCCGGACAACAGGCCCTCCGATTTGACACACTGAACTCTGTCTGAGAAGTAGTTGGTGAACCAGGCGTGGCAGTCATTTGAGAAACCAAGGCTGTCGAGTCTGCCGATAAGAATGTGGTGATTGACAGAGTCGATAGCCTTAACCCCTTACTAGTGGCTTTGCCATTTTTTAGTGGGCACAAACATGGGTGTCTTTCAGAACCTAAGGGCTACCTAAATTCTATCAGCATATTGATTGCAGCACCCGCACGGGCAATACCCTGAACCATTGCTACTCTGACTTCTGCTATGCATACAAGGCCCTCCCCCGCTCCCCCTTCGGCAAATCCGACCACGACTCCATCTTGCTTCTACCGTCCTATAGGTAGAAACTCAAACAGGATGTACCCTTGACTAGAACCATTCAACACTGGTCTGACCAATCGGAATCCACGCTTCAAGATTGTTTTGATCACGTGGACTGGGAAATGTTCCAGGCAGCCTCAGAGAAGGACATCGATCTATACGCTGACTCGGTGAGTGAGTTTATAAGGAAGTGCATTGGAGATGTTGTACCCACTGGGACTATCAAAACCTACCCTAACCAAAAACCATGGATGGATGGCGACTTTCGCGCTAAACTGAAAGCGTCGTAGCTGGCTGCGACAGAGCCTTGACTTGAACCTAGAATCTCTAGTGCCACAGCCTTAGACCAGTGCGCCACCCGGGAGGCCCCATCTCTTTAGATTTGTGTGTATTAGGTAGTTGTTGGGGAATTGTGAGATTACTTGTTAGACCTTACTGCACTGTCGGAACTAGAAGCACAAGCAGTTCACTACACTCGCATGAACATCTGCTAACCATGTGTATGTGACCAATAGCATTTGATTTGAACTTCCTTTGAGCCCCTTTTGGTTTTATTTTGGTTGTCAATGCGATTTTCTTTGTTAGTTCCCTTTGTTGTGAGTGACATTTGAAGTTTGTCTTGTAGGACGGTCACATTACTATCTAATCAATGCAACATTGACATTATCCCATCCCTGGTTAGCCACTATTGTCTTAAAAAGCCAAACCTAGCACAGTATCTGTCAATACATTTCCAGCATTATGTCTGTCTGTGTCGTGCGTGCTTTGGTCTATCACTGTGTGTAGCCAGTTGATGTGGTAACCATCTTGTGGGCTGACAGAAATACTTTCCCAAAAACCTTCTCAATTAAATGTTAACTGCAAAGTAGGCTTACCTGGCAGAAGTACACTACATAACCAAAAGTATGTGGAAACCTTCTCGTCGAAAATCTCATTCCAAAATCATGGGCATTAATATGGAGTTGGTCCCCCCCTTTGCTGCTACAACATCCTTCACTCTTCTGGGAAGGCTTTCCACTAGATGTTGGGACTTGCTTCCATGCCACAAGCATTAGTGAGGTCAGGCACTGATGTTTGGCGATTAGGCCTGGCTCGCAGTCAGCGTTTCAATTCAACCCAAAGGTGTTCGATGGGGTTGAGGTCAGGTCTCTGTGCAGGCCAGTCAAGTTCTTCAACACCGATCTTGACAAACCATTTCTGTATGGAGCTCGCTTTGTGCACTGGGGCATTGTCATGCTGAAACAGGAAAGGGCCTCCCCCAAACTGTTGCCACAAAGTTGGAAGCACATAATCTTCTAGAACGTCATTGTATGCTGTAGCATTACGATTTCCCTTCACTGGAACTAAGGGGCCCGAACCATGAACTCAGAACATCCAATTTCGTTGTTTCTCTATGAATCAAAGTAATTTTAAGAGTGAAAAACCAGGACATTTTTAACTGAACATAATTTGTGAAACTATAAAACATAATGGGGGGGGGGGGGGGGGTTGCAGATTTTATAGGGCCCCCATTAGTTGTTTATTAACCATTATTTTACCAGGTATATTGACAGAAAACAGTGCACTACTTTCTCCTAGTGAAGAGTTGCAGGGGAGAGAAAAGAAGAATGTTCCTACTTGAAAGCTAGAAAGAATGTGTAGCTTGGGACATGTTTCATTTAAAGTAGCTCTCATGCTAGAAAAGGTTGGAGAGCCCTGCTCTATGAAGTATGCAACATGAGTTATTGCTTACTGCCTGTGCAAGATTAGGGTACAGGCAGCGTATCACTGGGTATCACAGCCAACAGACTCTGTGCCCTGGCAGTCTCCCGGTGCTGTCCGAAGCTGACCTGTTCTAACTTTACATCCTGTCTGTTTGGATAGCTGAGATCAGCTCAGGGCCTCCCAATGATGCTTGGTCCAGAAATTAAAGTGGAAATTGGGACGTGATTGTGCTGTTGGCTGGAATATGCCCCCCTCCTGTGGGATCATCCACCACCCAATCCAATCTCCTAAATACATATTAGCCACACACACCTCAAACCACTAACATGAGCACATTCCACACACTCCCCAAAATACATGCCCCCCCCCATACCACTGCACAGCATGACACATACACATAGTACACACACACACAGTACACACCAAACAACAAACCCTTCAACATCACTCACTTCAAGAAATATGTGATCCGAAGTAAGCAATGACTTGTTGACTGTTTGAACTTTTAGTTTGTGTGTTTTATGCTTTTGTCTGTCTCGTCTGTCTCATGCTGTCTCATGCTGTCTCGTCTGTCTCGTCTGTCTCATGCTGTCTCATGCTGTCTCATGCTGTCTCATGCTGTCTCATGCTGTCTCATGCCGTCTCATGCCGTCTCGTCTGTCTCGTCTGTCTCATGCTGTCTTGTCTGTCTCATGCTGTCTCATGCTGTCTTGTCTGTCTCATGCTGTCTCGTCTGTCTCATGCTGTCTCGTCTGTCTCATGCTGTCTCATGCTGTCTCATGCTGTCTCACGCTGTCTCGTCTGTCTCATGCTGTCTCGTCTGTCGCATGCCGTCTCGTCTGTCTCATGCTGTCTGTCTGTCTCATGCCGTCTGTCTCGTCTGTCTCATGCTGTCTGTCTCATGCTGTCTCGTCTGTCTCATGCTGTCTCGTCTGTCTCATGACGTCTCGTCTGTCTCATGCCGTCTGTCTCGTCTGTCTCATGCTGTCTCGTCTGTTTCATGCTGTCTCGTCTGTCTCACGCTGTCTGTGTCGTCTGTCTCATGCTGTCTGTCTCGTCTGTCTCATGCTGTCTGTCTGTCTCGTGCTGTCTGTTTCGTCTGTCTCATGCTGTCTGTCTCGTCTGTCTCATGCTGTCTGTCTTGTCTATCTCATGCTGTTTGTCTCATGCTGTCTGTCTGTCTCGTCTCTCATGGTATCTGTCTCGTCTCTCATGGTATCTGTCTCGTCTCTCATGGTATCTGTCTCGTCTCTCATGGTATCTGTCTCGTCTCTCATGGCATCTGTCTCGTCTCGTGCTGTCTGTCTCGTGCTGTCTGTTTTCATGCTGTCTCGACTGTCTCATTCTGATTGATCCTATGTGTTCTACAGCTACTCTTCCAGGAGACCAACCCAGGGGTGCGCTATGAGTACACCATTCATAGAGAGACTCTTCTGGACTCAGACAATGACATCCCTATCCCCGGTTTCTTCTGGAAGTATGGCTCATGGACTGAGTGCAGTGCCACCTGCGGGACAGGTAAGACACCAATAATGGTGGTTGGCTACTATGGATGTTTACCCAGAGATGTAGTTCATTATATCCTACTGGCCTACTATTTACAACAAATCCAGGTTATCATGCATGACTGGCTTTGCTTAGTCTCTTATGGGTCATGTTACAATGTACTACTTCACTAGATAATTAAAACCTGGACAACGGTTTTTAGCTTTGAACTTTCTAAAATGACGTTTTTAAAGACCCAGGTGTGAATCCAACTTTGGTCTTGATTTCTTTATAAAGTATATTGGAGGTTAATTGTTGTTTATTACTCTTTTAGTTTGAGTCATAACCAAGAACATTATTATTTTAGCGTGAGTCACAACCAACAACATTAAAAGGGTGTTGTGGTGAAACTATGGAATCCCTGAGTGGGTAATGAAGGATGCCAACAGCATGGAATCCCTGAGTGGAGGGTGGTGAAGGATGCCAACAGCATGGAATCCCTGAGTGGAGGGTAGTGAAGGATGCCAACAGCATGGAATCCCTGAGTGGGTAGTGAAGGATGCCAACAGCATGGAATCCCTGAGTGGAGGGTAATGAAGGATGCTAACAGCATGGAATCCCTGAGTGGGTAGTGAAGGATGCCAACAGCATGGAATCCCTGAGTGGAGGGTAGTGAAGGATGCCAACAGCATGGAATCCCTGAGTGGAGGGTAGTGAAGGATGCCAACAGCATGGAATCCCTGAGTGGGTAGTGAAGGATGCCAACAGCATGGAATCCCTGAGTGGAGGGTAGTGAAGGATGCCAACAGTATGGAATCCCTGAGTGGAGGGTAGTGAAGGATGCCAACAGTATGGAATCCCTGAGTGGAGGGCGGTGAAGGATGCCAACAGCATGGAATCCCTGAGTGGAGGGTAGTGAAGGATGCCAACAGCATGGAATCCCTGAGTGGAGTGTAGTGAAGGATGCCAACAGTATGGAATCCCTGAGTGGAGGGTAATGAAGGATGCCAACAGCATGGAATCCCTGAGTGGGTAGTGAAGGATGCCAACAGCGTGGAATCCCTGAATGGAGGGTATTTCTAATACAAGGCCTTGTTGAATTTCGTGGCTGATTATTGTTGAGCATGATTCACTCATCACCCTCTGAAGGAAACATTGAACCGACATGAACCCCTCAAAGATGCAACATAGTCATACTCGGAGGAAAACATTTCCAGCTAATTATTCTGATTTGAGAGTAATCCAACACTGCCTTCCTTAATGGTAAGTTTGAAGTTTAAAAGGATACTTTTGTATAAGAGAGCTTTCACCAGGTATTCGAGAATTCCTTACATTGCTTACTGTAGCAGTGAATTTCCACAGGCTATGAGAAAAACGTCTTTCTACCTCAAAGAAGCAAGTCTCACATGGGGTAATTTCGATCCACACAGTAACAACAAGCTTCAATCACTCGACAGAACGTGGAAATCACTGCCACTCTTTTTATTTTTTTACTCTACTGTATTCATTGAACCATCCAGTCATCTTGTTCCATCTACTTTTACAGGAAATACTTTGACAGTTTCTTACTTTAACTAGTCCCGGTGGAACGCATATTTAAAACTTTAAATTGTAGTGAATTTTTTAGCATATGCAATGATCGACAGGAAAATCCCTCATTATGTTATTAATGTTTTCTGAATAATATTACCTGAGTTTTCTTACTTAAACTGGCTTAAGGGTCATGGAGTGATGCAGTTACACATAATTAGTAGTAGTAGTGGAAGGAAAATTGGGTGGTAATGCTTGTCCAGATTGCATTTTATATCATGTCAAAGTTTAAAAAAAGTCTTTGATGTTTTTCTGTGATGTGCTCCTGTATACCTCTATGCGTATTTCTCTTGGGTCTCTAACCTTCTTCAGTTGAACCAGAAAGCAACCACATGATAATCGATTACAAATGGTTTGGATGAGTAAAGAATCTTAATGTACAGACTATTCTTATTCTAATGCTTTGCTATTCAGTAGTTATAAAGTGTCTTCTGGCTCGCAAATCCTGCCGGCCAGAATCAATTATTAAACAGGACAGAATTAATTATTAACTCGTCATTAAAGTCAACCAAAAGGTACTTGAATGTGCTCTCACCGAAATTCTGCAAAGGATGAAACGGTTTTTAATCAAGTTGCCCTCATCTGGAATATGACTCTCAGGGATCAAAGGCTGTGTAGTAATTCAGTAATTACATTGACTGTGCTGCCTTAAAAAAGACCCTGTTAAATGGAGTGGAAAACTGATATGCTGCAAGGATTCTATGACTTATGAGAAGTAACCTCTGCATCGCCTATCCTTTTACACTCCTGGGAATTGGCCTGTATGGAGAGGGCCACACTGAAATGTTTCTCACAGAAGAAATATGGAATGCACAACCATGGTAGCAATGGAAAGGGAACAGTTTGGCATTTATGGGAACATTATTAGACTAAAGGTGAGGACAAAACAGTTCACCTAACACAAGACTGAATTCAAACCTCACACTGTTGATTCGATGTGCATTTTAAATTAACTTGTACTTTTCTGTCGCATTTGTTCAAAACGAAATCTGAAAATGCTCTGGATACAGTCAGTAACATAAGAATATTCTTGGAGAATTTGGGGAAGGTGCAACATAAGGCACAATAATGACAGGAGTTTGAGTGAGAAGTCTAATTGGCGTCTCCAAGTGGCCACAAACCTCTCCAAAGGGTGCACAGTTCCTAAGTCATTTCAACACACGTTTATGACTCAGTCTATGAGGTGCTTTGTGAGCTCTCCTAGCTGTGTCAATGAGGAATTAGAACACACACTCTTTGGAACACGGCCCAGCATCCGCGCCTTCACACAATTGCTGTTGTTGTCTAAACGATTCAAACACGATCCATTATAAATCACGATCTGGGTCAGGTGGACATCGTTTGAAAGCTTCTATTGCCAACATGACTAGCTAAATGATAAAATATGATCTTACAGTATTAGGCTTTCACAAGGCAATTCAGAGAAGCAGGTGGTCATTTTGGTGCACATAGAATGGAGTCATGAGTGCATTCAGATGTGTGGTCCGTGGAACATTTTCTTTACAATACAACAAACACAGGCTCATTCTGTTCAGGGCAACCCGGGGTATAATGCATCTTGTAACTGTACATCAGACATAGTGATCCTAAATGTTGACACTACATATCATAAAACTAATAGATATATGAAGTGCACATCTGGAGTCAGAGGTGTTTGGCTTGCTTGTATTTCATTATGATTCTCAACTTTCAAAATACATTGAGTCATCTTAATTGACAGCATTTCCCTTACTCAGACAACAACGACAAACAAAACAACAGCTGTGAAGCGGAGAGCCTGAGCTCTGACGTCATGTATAGCATGTTACTGTACAGACACTGAGCTCTGACGTCATGTATAGCATGTTACTGAACAGACACTGAGCTCTGACGTCATGTATAGCATGTTACTGTACAGACACTGAGCTCTGACGTCATGTATAGCATGTTACTGTACAGACACTGAGCTCTGACGTCATGTATAGCATGTTACTGTACAGCCACTGAGCTCTGACGTCATGTATAGCATGTTACTGTACAGACACTGAGCTCTGACGTCATGTATAGCATGTTACTGTACAGACACTGAGCTCTGACGTCATGTATAGCATGTTACTGTACAGCCACTGAGCTCTGACGTCATGTATAGCATGTTACTGTACAGACACTGAGCTCTGACGTCATGTATAGCATGTTACTGTACAGCCACTGAGCTCTGACGTCATGTATAGCATGTTACTGTACAGACACTGAGCTCTGACGTCATGTATAGCATGTTACTGTACAGACACTGAGCTCTGACGTCATGTATAGCATGTTACTGTACAGCCACTGAGCTCTGACGTCATGTATAGCATGTTACTGTACAGACACTGAGCTCTGACGTCATGTATAGCATGTTACTGTACAGACACTGAGCTCTGACGTCATGTATAGCATGTTACTGTACAGACACTGAGCTCTGACGTCATGTATAGCATGTTACTGTACAGACACTGAGCTCTGACGTCATGTATAGCATGTTACTGTACAGACACTGAGCTCTGACGTCATGTATAGCATGTTACTGTACAGCCACTGAGCTCTGACGTCATGTATAGCATGTTACTGTACAGACACTGAGCTCTGACGTCATGTATAGCATGTTACTGTACAGACACTGAGCTCTGACGTCATGTATAGCATGTTACTGTACAGACACTGAGCTCTGACGTCATGTATAGCATGTTACTGTACAGACACTGAGCTCTGACGTCATGTATAGCATGTTACTGTACAGACACTGAGCTCTGACGTCATGTATAGCATGTTACTGAACAGACACTGAGCTCTGACGTCATGTATAGCATGTTACTGTACAGCCACTGAGCTCTAACGTCATGTATAGCATGTTACTGTACAGCCACTGAGCTCTGACATCATGTATAGCATGTTACTGAACAGACACTGAGCTCTGACGTCATGTATAGCATGTTACTGAACAGACACTGAGCTCTGACGTCATGTATAGCATGTTACTGAACAGACACTGAGCTCTGACGTCATGTATAGCATGTTACTGTACAGCCACTGACTTCTAATTTCGGTACTTATTGGTGTCCAAATCTGCCATTTTCAAACCGTGTAAAGGGATACTTTTGGCCTTTCCAAAGGGAGAAAGTTAATTGGCCATTTCGTCCAAGACAAGTCTGCTAATGTGTAACTGGCACTTTCAAAGGTGCCATGTTGAAACGCAGTCTGACTTTCCGATTGGATACGTATTGAGTTAATTAGAATGAAGGGTAAATGGTTTGCATCCAAGTCCCAAATGGTTTTAGCAAAAGGCAATGTTGTGGGCTGATACTCCTTCGGTTTCCCAAGAGTGCCTCTAGGAATAAGACCATCTGTCTGCATCATGGCTGTCTGACTCACTGAAATAGGTTTTGGAAGAAGTTTCCCAAACTTTCTGTTCCTTTTCTTTCTGCCACCTATCTAACAGCGGTGTCCTGACAGTGGTGTTCTGAAGTTAGGAGGGCATTGCAATGGAGAGAGTCGCAGCTTAATCGCCAGGAGAGCAGAGGGCGATGACCAGACTCCACAAACATCCACAGCTTTTGACTGCAGCATAAATACTGTTCTGGCCGAACTGGTTATTTAATTATGTCACTGAATATTGACTATTCAATCACTATTCTGAATGGCAGTGAAGGCTATGATTTAGGAAGTGGATATTCAGCTGGCAGATCCAAAGGTTAACGCTGCAATATGTAACTTTTTGGGCGTCCGGATAAAATTGACATAGAAATAGGAGTTATAGATCTGTCATTCTCATTGGAGGCAAGTCTGAGAAGCTGCAGGACTGTTCTTTATGTGCTATTTCTATGCTTCTCGTTTTGTTTTTGCGTATTTTACTTTCGGTTTTGTACATCAGCTTCAAACAGCTGAAAATACAATATTTTTGGTTATGTCAAATATATTTCACAACAGCTTAGATGGTACAATGATTCTCTACACTATACTTGCTTGTTTTGTCACATAAACTGAAATTAGGCGAACTATTAGAATTTTAGCAACTAGGAAAGGGCAGAGCGATTTCTGCATAGCACATCTTTTAAGTTAGGCATAGGGGCGGGGTGGCAGGTAGCCTAGTGGTTAGAGCGTTGGACTAGTAAACGGAAGGTTGCAAGATCAAATCCCCGAGCTGACAAGGTAAAAAATCTGTCGTTCTGCCCTTGAACAAGGTAGTTAACCCACTGTTCCTAGGCCGTCATTGAAAATAGGAATTTGTTCTAAAATGACTAATTTGGAGAAGGTTAGGTTAAGGGTTATGGGTGAGGTTAAGATTATACATTTAAAGGTTTGACATAGCCGCCATCTGGAACCATTGAATGTTGTGTAGTGTATTCAGGCCTTTTCCACATTTATTTTATTCTAAAATTGATTAAATATTTTTTTTCCCTCATCAAACTACACATGTGACAATGTGAAAAGCAAATTTAATACAAATAAAAAACAGATATACCTTTAAGTATTCAGACCCTTTGCTATGAGACTTGAAATTGAGCTCTGGTTCATCCTGTTTCCATTGATCATACTTGAGATGTTTCTACAGCTTGATAGGAGTCCACCTGTGTTAAATTCAATTGATTGGACATGATTTGGAAAGGCACACACCTGTCTATTATATAAGGTCCCACAATTGACCGTGCATGTCAGAGCAAAAACCAAGCCATGAGGTCGAAGAAATTGTCCGTAGAGCTCAGAGACAGGATTGTGTGGAGGCACAGACCTGGGGAAGGGTACCAAAACATTTCTGAGCATTGAAGGTCCACAAGAACACAGTGGCCTCCATCATTCTTAAATTGAAGAAGTTTCAAACCACCAAGACTCTTCCTAGAGCTGGCTGGTTGGCCAAACTGAGCAATTGGGGGAAGAGGTCCTTGGTCAGGGAGGTGACGAACAACCCGATGGTCACTCTTACAGAGCTCCAGAGTTCCTCTGTGGAGATGGGAGAATCTTCCAGAAGGACAACCATCTCTGCAGCGCTCCATCAATCAGGCCTTTATGGTAGAGTGGCCAGACGGAAGCCACTCCTCATTAAAATGCACATGATAGACCACTTGGAGTTTGCTAGAAAGCACCTAAAGGACTCTCAGACCATGAGAAACAAGATTATCTGGGCTGATGAAACCAAGACTGAACTCTTTGGCCTGAATAGCAAGCTTCACATCTGGAGGAAACCTGGCACCATCCCTACGGTGAAGCATGGTGGTGGCAGCATCATGCTGTGGGGATGTTTTTTAGCGGCAGGGACTGGGAGACTAGTCAGGATCGAGGGAAAGATGAACGGAGCAAAGTACAGAGAGATCCTTAATGAAAACCTGCTCCAGAGCACTCAGGGCCTCAGACTGCGGCTGAAGGCTCACTTTCCGACAGGACAATAACCCTAAGCACACAGCCAAGACAATGCAGGAGTGGCTTTGGGACAAGTCTCTGAGTGGCCCAGCCAGAGCACGGACTTGAACCCGATCAAACATCACTGAAGAGACCTGAAAATAGCTGTGCAGCGATGCTCCCCATCCAGACAAAGCTTGAGAGGATCTACAGAAAAGAATGGGAGAAACTCCCCAAGTACAGGTGTGCCAAGCTTTGTGTCATCCCCAAGACGACTCAATGCTGTAATCGCTGCCAAAGGTGCTTCAACAAAGTACTGAGTAAAGGGTCTGAATACTTATGCAAATGCAAAATTTACATTAAAAAATTGTAGAAGTTAGCAAAAATGTGTAAAAAACTGTTTTTGCTCTGTCATTATGGGGTATTGATTGTAGATTGTGGGGAGGGAAACAGTTTAATCCATTTTAGAATAAGACCAACGCAGCAAAATATGGATGAAATCAAGAGGTGTGTGTGTACACAGTACCAGTCAAAAGTTTGGACACACCTACTCATTCAAGGGTTTTTCTTTATTTTTACTATGTTCTACATTGTAGAATGATAGTGAAGACATAAACTATGAAATAACATACTGAATCATGTAGTAACACAAACATTATTAAACAAATCGAAATATATTTTAGATTCTTAAAAGTAGCCACCCTTTGCCTTGACAGCTTTGCACACTCTTGGTATTCTCTCAACCAGCTTCAACTGGAATGTTTTTCCAGCAGTCTTGAAGGAGTTCCCACATTTTCCTTCACTCTGCGGTCCAACTCATCCCAAACATTCTCAATTTGAGGTCGGGTGATTGTGGAGGCCAGGTCATCTGATGCAGCACTCCATCACTCTCCGTCTTGGTCAAATAGCCCTTACACAGCCTGGAGGTGTGTTGGGTAATTGCCCTGTTAAAAAACAAATGATAGTCCCACTAAGGGCAAACCAGATGGGATGGCATATCGTTGCAGAATGCTGTGGTAGCCATGCCAGTTAAGTGTGCCTTGAATTCTAAATAAATCACAGACAGTGTCACCAGCAAAGCACCATCACACCTCCGCCTCCATGCTTCACGGTGGGAACCACGCATGCGGAGATCATCCGTTCACCTACTCATCCGTTCACCTATTCACAAAGACACGGTGGTTAGATCCAAAAATCTCACATTTGGACTCATCAGACCAATGGAACGATTTCCACCTGTCTAATGTCCATTGCTCGTGTTTCTTGGCCCAAGGAAGTTTCTTCTTCTTATTGGTGTCCTTTAGTAGTGGTTTCTTAGCAGCAATTCGACCATGAAGGCCGGATTTCACGCAGTCTCCTCTGAACAGTTGATGTTGAGATGTCTGTTACTTGAACTCTGTGAAGCATTTATTTGGGCTGCAATTTCTGAGGCTGGTAACTAATGATGTTATCCTCTGCAGCAGATATAACTCTGGGTCTTCCTTTCCTGTGGCGGTCCTCATGAGAGCCATTTTCATCATAGTTCTTGATGGTTGTTGGGACTGAACTTGAAGAAACTTTCAAAGTTCTTAAAATGTTCCCAGATTGATTGACCTTCATGTCCTAAAGGAATGATGGATTGTCGTTTCTCTTTGCTTATTTGAGCTGTTCTTGCCATAATACGGACTTGGTATTTTACCAAATAGGGTTATCTTCTGTATACCACCCCTACCTTGTCACAACACAACTGATTGGCTCAAATGCATTAACGAGGAAAGAAAATTTACTTTAAACAAGGCAGCTTCATTAAATAGTACCCGCAAAACACCAGACTCAACGTCAACAGTGAAGAGGCGACTTCGGGATGCTGGCCTTCTAGACAGAGTTCCTCTGTCCAGTGTCTGTGTTCTTTTTCCCATCTTAAACTTTTATTTTTATTGGCCAGTCTGAGATATTGCTTTTTCTTTGCGACTCTGCCTAGAAGGCCAGCATCCCAGAGTCGTTTCTACACTGTTGACATTGAGACTTGGATTAGCTAACACATCGTGCCATTGGAACACAGGAGTGTAACAATGTCTACACTGTATTTCTGATCAATTTGATGTTATTTTAATGGACAAATTTTTTTGCTTTTCTTTCAAAAACAATGAGATTTCTCAGTGACCCCAAACTTTTGAATGGAAGTGAATATCCAACATTTGTACTTGGCTTGAGCCTCTGTATTTATTCAGTCTCTTCCTGGAAGCTCTCGCAGTTGGCATATTAATGAGTTCCAGTGGGCCTGTCCCATCCACTTACAGTTAACAATCAATGTCTTTTCAGTGTTTCCAGTGTTACAGTATAGTCCTATGCTGCAATTATATAAGGGACATGGAAGGCTACATACCATTTTTTATGATATTTTACAGGCAATGGCAGACCACTAAACGGATATGATTCTACTAAGGTTAGGTTATGTTTGATGTCCAGCCTCTTGTCGTACTGAAGTTGTCTGTTAGCAAAGACTTGGTATGTGTCCTTTGAGAGGTATTCAGAGCAGTCTGTTAGCCCAGACTGGGTGTGTGTCCTTTGAGTTATTCATATCTATGTCCCCGAGTAGAGAAGTCTCAATTAGTCCTTTGTCTGCAACGCAACCAGAGGTCAAAGGGGTTATCTGACCACACTCTTGTGTGCTTGCATTATGCAAATGTTTCACAGATATTCCGGTGTCAACTGTCCTATCTGTTATGTGTTTGTAGCATTTACACTCTACCTCAGGATATAGGGCACATTTGCCCTAGCCAGTGACGGGAGAGATAATGCAATAATGAGAGCATTGCGTAACTGTTTAAAGGGCATTTTTAAGACAGCAGGTGCCCCAAAATATTACTCCCCGACGGCTTCTTGTGAATATGGTTTATTTTGTTATTTGTTTCTTGTGGGTTTTCATCCATAATACATTGTTTGTTAGCTGATGGATATGTTTATTTTGACATTTAAGTCATTTATCAGACGTTCTTATCCAGAGAGACTTACAGTTGCATTCATCTGAAAATAGCTATGTGGGACAACCACAACCACATATCACAGTCATAGTAAGTACAGGTTTTCCTCAAAGTGGCAATCAGCAAAGTCAGAGCTACTAAGGAGGGGGGGGGGGGGGGCTATATTTCCAATCTGGCATTGTCAAGACAGATGCACTGTTTATTCTTTCCTTTTCAATTCGCTGCAATTATTTGTTGAGTCGATACTCAAGACACTTGAGAGAGAGCTGTCTTGATCACTCTGAATCAGACCTGACCTATTCTATACTGAACAAAAATATAAATCAAACATGCAACAATTTCAACGATTTTACCCTCTTACGGTTCATATATGGAAATCAGTCAATTTAAATGAATGAATTAGGCCCTAATCTATGGATTTCACATGACTGGGCAGGGGCGCAGCCAAGGGTGCACCTGGGAGATATAGGCCCACCCACATGGGAGCCAGGCCGACCCACTGGGGAGCTAGGCTCAGCCAATCAGAATGAGTTTTTCCTCACAAAAGGGCATTATTACAGACAGAAATACTGCTCAGTTTCATCAGCTGTCCGGGTAGCTGGTCTCAGACGATCCCGCAGGTGAAGAAGCCGGATGTGGAGGTCCTGGGCTGGTGTGGTTACAAGTGGTCTGCGGTTGTGAGGCCGGTTGGACGTACTGCCAAATTCTCTAAAACAATTTTGGAGGTGGCTTATGGTAGAGAAATGATCATTACATTTTCTGGCCACAGCTCTGGTCGACATTCCTGCAGTCAGCATGCCAATTGTACACTCCCTCAACTTGAGACATCTGTGGCGTTGTGTGAAAAATAACTGCACATTTTAGAGTGCCCTTTTATTGTCCCCAGCACAAGGTGCACCTGTGTGATGATCATGCTGTTTAAACAGCTTCTTGATATGCCACATCTGTCAGGTGGATGGATTATCTTGGAGAAATGCTCACTTAAAGGAATGTAAACAAATTTGTGCACAAGATTTGAGAGAAAGAAGATTTTTGTACGTATGGAACACTTTACATTTTGCGTTTTATATTTCTGTTCAGTATAGTTGGTTATTGTTTTCAGTGTCTGCTCTGCTTGCTATTTACTCAACCAGCATCTTTCCTGATAAGTGATGATCGCACAGAATGCTAATGTTGTTCACTTTCAGCCTGACTTACCCCACGTGGACTGAGGAAGAGGTTGCTTAAGTTCCTTGGTACTCTGCATTAGGGCTTAGAGAGAGCAGCATCTTGTAGTCAGGCTATTGAACTTCCGAAAGTCTTCACAGATGTGGGGCATGTAAATCAGTGTGAAGAAAACAAAACTACTGAAGCGCCCCACTGTTTAGATGTTCTCAGTGATCATTGCTGAGGATCCCCCTTAGCTTGGGGAGAAGTGAACAACATGCTGCTAGTATTCATCTCATCTTTCTCATAGAAAATGAGTTTCTGCCCAGCGTGTCTAGGGCAGTCCCAATAGGCCCAGTGTTTATATAGGACTTTTGCCAATACTCCAAGTATAAATCTTCATCATCCTACCCTGGAGGAAAGACAAATTGTTCATTATCATTAGTTGTGGCTTATGTAATGTACTGTAGGCTCTCTCCTGTATATGCTGTGTTTAAACTCCTTCAGAGTTTGATCCCAGGTTTAAAAAGGGGCCAGAAAAGAGATCCGAAATTACCTCAGTCTTGCCTCACTGGTTCCCAACTTTTGATTGGTCTAGAGGAGCAACTAATTACTTATTTGGTATTGACCACAGCATTGCGATTCACTGTCTACCAGGCGTGCAGTCCAGTTTTAGAATTTGGAGATGAGATGACAACTTGGGATTTTGAACGTGTTAAATTGGAATAACTCATGCCAGTTGGGGCATCTGTATGCCTCTGAGTGCATGTGTCATTCATTACTATGATTGAAGACTGGCATGATGTGGCTGAATTCCCAAAGATAATTACAAATTAGACTTCATGGAACGACCCTTTTTGTTTTGTTCACTCGTTTATTAAATGAGTTTAAGGTCAAAACCTAAGAATATCTCATGACTGCACGGCCAGACACGACTCCAACACCATCATTAAGTTTGCCGATGACACAATAGTGGTAGGCCTGATCACCGACAACGACGAGACAGCATATAGGGGGGAGGTCAGAGACCTGACCGTATGGTGCAAGTACAACAACCTCTCCCTCAACGTGATCATGACAAAGGAGATGATTTTGGACTACAGGAAAAGGAGGACCGAGCACGCGCCCATTCTCCTCGACGGGGCTGTAGTGGAACAGGTTGAGAGCTTCGAGTTCCTTGGCATCCACCACACCAACAATCTAACATGGTCCAAGCACACCAAGACAGTCGTGAAGAGGGCACGACAAAGCCTATTCCCCCTCAGGAGAATGAAAAGATTTGGCATGGGTCCTGAGATCCTCAAAAATTTCTACAGCTGCACCATCAAGAGCATCCTGACGAGTTGCATCACTGCCTGGTATGGCAATTGCTCGACCTCCGACAGCATGGCACTACAGAGGGTAGTGTGTACAGCCCAGTACATCACTGGGGCTAAGCTTCCTGTCATCCAGGACCTCTATACCAGGCGGTGTCAGAGGAAGGCCCTAAAAATGGTCAACGACTCCAGCCTTCCTAGTCATAGACAGTTCTCTCTGCTACTACACGGCAAGTGGCACCGGAGCACCAAGTTTAGGTCCAAGAGGCTTCTAAACAGATTCTACCCCCAAGCCATAAGACTCCTGAATATCTAATCAAATGGCTTCCCAGACTATTTGCATTGCCCCCCCTATTTTACACTGATGCTCTCTGTTATTATCTATGCATAGTCACTTTAATAACTCTACCTACATGTACATATTACTTCAATTACCTCGACTAACCGGTGCCCCCGCACATTGACTCTGTACCGGTACCCTCTAGATATAGTCTCTCTATTGTTATTTTACTGCTGCTCTTTAATGATTAACTTTTTATTTTATTTCTTCAAACTGAATTGTTGGTATTTCACTGTAAGGTCTGTTGTATTCGGCGTGTGTGACAAGTCAAATTTGATTTGAATGGGCAAGTTAGTGGAAAAGAATCCTCTGAATACTTATTAGAATTTCTGTTTGTGATTTATTTTTCCTATAGTATAATGATGATGACCAATTGTCTACAATGAATCTTCTGCCATGGAAGGCAACATGTGGACAATTAACATCCCACTGTAAATCATGGGTTTGGAGAGACCATTTAGCAGTATAGATTAATGCAGGATGAGGCCTACCCTGGTAAAAAGCTGCACCAAATTCTGATGTGTTGACATCTGCTCAGGCACCATCTTTTTATTCACAAGAGACGCTTCTGTGATTAATTCAGTTTTAGGCCGTTTGAGGTTGGAATTTGAGCACAGATGGTCTTGCTTCTCTATACAGTCTTCAAATTCTATGAACAATCTTGAAGTGACTAAGAGCCTGTCTCTTTAGCGGGTACTCATAGGAGTATTGCAATTTAACAATAAGTGGGTTAAAAAAAATTGAGCCTTCTGGAGATTGGAGGCTCGATTTGAATTTCACAAATGCAGGATATTTAATGTGTGTGTGCTGGCATCATTCTTCTTGCCTGAAGAATGTTAAGTTGTTTCCTTCCATTTCACTACACAGACTAACCTATTTCTTTACTTTATCATTCAGTGCTCAACACACTGCCCCTCTGTGCCCTTTTATATAGGAATTTAGATGACAAAAAGTAACGTCACAAAACTAACAAATCCATTTAATTCAACTAGTAACGACCCCACATTGCATGCTGTTTTTCATTATAACAAGGACAAAAAAAAGCAATTACAACAACTGTAGCTGAATGCCTCTACTAAAGTGTATCTTTGACTAAGTCAATTATTTTTTTCTAAAGAATCGCACCGAACTGTGATGTCATTATCCTGAAGCATCTTTGTCCTCTGTTATAACCATGATGGCTTAATGGCTTTCTTCTTTGGAATACTGAGCCGTGGTGAATTCTTGGTATTTCTATGTAGGCGGCTGATGACATGCCTCCTACTGTAGTTGGACTGTAGTCTGCTTGTACACAGTACTCTCTGACTCTCCTCTGGTTTGTGATTACATTATCCCATATAAACTGATGTGGATAGCAGAGATGACTTTTATGCCAAATGGCCTTTCAAGAGATCATTGCCTTGCCTTGGAAGACTGTCTTTGCACCTCGTCGACTTGATGTCCTAGCTTTGCCAAGTGACTTGTGTTCACACAGATTTCAGATTAAAAATGAACTGAGTATACCAAGCATTAGGAACACCTTCCTAATATTGAGTTGCACCTGCTTTTGCCTACAGAACAGCCTCAATTCGACAAGGTATGGACTCTACAAGGCGTTCCACAGGGATTCTGGCCCATGTTGACTCCAATGCTTCCCACAATTGTCAAGTTGGCTTGATGTCTTTTGCGTGGTGGACCATTCTTGATACACACTGGAAACTGTTTAGTGTGAAAAACACAGCAGCGTTGCAGTTCTTGACACAAACCGGTGCGCCTGGTACCTACTACCATACCCCGTTCAAAGGCACTTATATCTTTTGTCTTGCTCATTCACTGTCTGAATGGCACACATACACATGTCTCATGGCTTAAAAATCCTTCTCTAATCCATCTCTTCCCCTTCATCTACACTGATTTGAAGTGGATTTAACAACTGACCTCAATAAGGGATCATAGCTTTCACCTGGATTCACCTGGTCAGTGTATGTAATGGAAAGAGCAGGTGTTCTTAATGTTTTGTATACTCAGTGTAGATGACATATTCTGTCTCTGGCGCAATGTAACATCGTTTAGACTGTCTGGATAAGTTCCCTCTTTCCCCAATTATAGTGGAGTAAATCTGAGATAGAGATTGGCATTGCTCTGTGTTTATCATATCAGAACATGATAGTTTGCTATAGCTGTCACTGAATGTTTCATTTCCTATCATAGCAGGGGTCCGTTTACGATATCTTGTGCAGTATTCACAAGTTTAAGTGCATTACACCTGGTGAGTTCTGGGTATAAAATGACTGGTTCCCACCCTTCAGGTTATTGTTCTGACTTTCTTAGGAAAGCCCAGGGGTTCTATTCAAGCCGCGTAGGAGTGTAAATATACATTTCTTTTATCAACATACTGTTACGAGCAAAATGTTGTGAGCTTCATTCTGCAGAATCCATTATGTGAGGGACCTGTGGTTCACCTAATACATCAGACATGCTCCTGAACATCCCTCTAATCTACGTCTCTGTTACCCACTGACCCTTCCCACCATCTGGCTTCCCTTTTCCCAGTCTCTTATATGATGTCATTTCCCCCCGTGCCTCCCCCTCCCAGGGGTTGCTGTGCTTTCCCCTCCCTCTACCAGGGGTTGCTGTGCCTCCACCTCCCTCTCCCAGGGGTTGCTGTGCCTCCACCTCCCCCTCCCAGGGGTTGCTGTGCCTCCACCTCCCTCTCCCAGGGGTTGCTGTGCCTCCCCCTCCCTCTCCCAGGGGTTGCTGTGCCTCCACCTCCCAGGGGTTGCTGTGCCTCCACCTCCACCTCCCAGGGGTTGCTATGCCTCCACCTCCCAGGGGTTGCTGTGCCTCCACCTCCCTCTCCCAGGGGTTGCTGTGCCTCCACCTCCCTCTCCCAGGGGTTGCTGTGCCTCCACCTCCACCTCCCAGGGGTTGCTGTGCCTCCCCCTCCCTCTCCCAGGGTTTGCTGTGCCTCCACCTCCACCTCCCAGGGGTTGCTGTGCCTTCCATGCAGGAAGGACCAGCGGAGGTGAGAGGTTGGCCCCTGCTCAGATGGGTTGGAAGCCCTGAGGGGGAGTAGAGGCTAATGACGGGGAGAAAGATGATAGGAACAGATAAATTGGTCTCGCCCCCTCAGGGGGTTTCCTTCTTGTCTTGTCTCATCACAGCGGCTCCCTAGATTTGAGACTTGTTCTGGCTATGAGGTGTGACGTGAGGGATGTTGTCTCGGGGAGCTGTGAGTCGAGCAGGAGACAAAGATGGTTAATAAAGTTTCTGTTCTCCATTCACGCAAGTCCCAGCTTGCTAGACCGAAGTTTGAGGATCATTAGAAATGTGTCTCCAATGGATTTCAGATTTCTTTGTGTTTTAAACTGCTGTAAACATTGACTTACAGTAACTACCTTTGCAAAATCTCAAGTTACCCTAATATTGCTGGGTATAAAATGTATAGTAATGTCTATAATTCATCATTAAGAATGACACGTTCTAAAGTGAATAGCAGTATAATGTATTAGCCTAACATTCATTTATATTCAGTCTTTTAATAATCATCCATGTTTCCAGAATTGAATTGCAGTGGTAATTTGACACCCCATAATGCCTGCAGGGACATATGAGTGGTTCCAGAGCATCCAGATCCCAGTCTATGGTCTTGTAATTACTGGATATACTGTGCCTTCAGAAAGTATTCAGACCCCTTGACTTTTTCCACATTTTGTTACGTTACAGCCTTATTCTAAAATGTATTAAATCATTTTTGCAAATGTATTCTAATTAAATAACTGATATCACATTTACATAAGTATTCAGACTTTTTACTCAGTACTTCGTTGAAGCACCTTCGGCAGCGATTACAGCATTGATTTTTTGGGGGGGTATGATGGTACAAGCTTGGCACACCTGTATTCGAGACGTTCTCCCAATATTCTCTGCAAATCCTCTCAATCTCTGTCAGGTTGGATGGGGAGCATTGCTGCACAGCTATTTTCCTATTTCTCAGAGATGTTTGATCGGGTTCAAGTCCATGCTCTGGCTTGGCAACTCAAGGACATTCAGAGACTTGTCCCGAAGCCACTCCTGCATTGTCTTGGCTGTGTGCTTAGGGTTGTTGTCCTGTTGGAAGGTGAACCTCCACCACAGTTTGAGGTCCTGAGCGCTCTGGAGCAGGTTTTCATCAAGGATCTCTCTATACTTTGCTCCATTCATCTTTCCCTTGATCCTGACTAGTCTACCTTTTGCTGAAAAATGATAGAGGCCACTGTGTTCTTGGGGACCTTCAATGCTGCAGACTTTTTTTTGGTACCCTTCCCCAGATCTCTGACTCGACACAATCCTGTCTCGGAGCTCTACGGACAATTCCTTAGACCTCATGGCTTGGTTTTTGCTCTGACATGCACTGTCAACTGTGGGACCTTATATAGACAGGTGTGTACCTTTCCAAATCATGTCCAATCAATATAATTTACCACAGGTGGAGTCCAATCAAGTTGTAGAATCATCTCAAGGATGATCAATGGAAAATTATGTTCTTTATAATACATTCGTAAAAATGTCTAAAAACCTGTTTTTTGCTTTGCCGTTATGGGGTTTTGTATGTAGATTTCTGAGGATTTATTTTATTTTATTTAATCCATTTTAGAATAACAAAATGTGGAAAACGTCAAGGGGTCTGAATACTTTCCAAATGCATTGTAGATGTGTTTACTGCAACTCAGTTGACTGACCAACATTTACTGTAGGAATCTGCTTTGAAAGCTATTAATCAGTAATGTATCTTAAACTGTAGAAACATTTGGCTTGTGTTCATGCCTGTGTGAGTTTCTGTTCTGAGACCTGCTGCTTGATGCGTGTCTGAGGATATGTCTGGGTGCTTTGGTGTGTGTCTGAGTTTTAGATGTGTGTGTGTGTGTGTGTGTGTGTGTGTGTGTGTGTGTGTGTGTGTGTGTGTGTGTGTGTGTGTGTGTGTATGTATATGTATATGAAGTATACAGTACATGTCTGTCTGTCTCTGTTATTCTGTGTTAGAATCTGTGTGGGTCTTTCTGTGTGTGTGTGTTTGGGGGGAGGGGGGGTTATATGTGTGTGTGTTTGGGGGGGTCTTTCTGTGTGTGTGTTTGGGGGGTCTTTGTGTGTGTGTGTGTGTGTGTGTGTGTGTGTCTGTGTGTCTGTGTGTGTGTGTGTCATTTCTAACAGCTGTTCCTGTGTATCCCTCTGGAATTCCAGGTGTCCAGCGACAGATTGTTCACTGTGTGGAGAGGACCTCTGGGATAGTAGAAGAGGGCTACTGTGACCCGACGACCCGTCCTGACGATAAACGAGCCAGCTGCAATGAGGAGCTTTGCCCAGCCATGTGAGTTTGCCCCCAGGACCAGATTTATACTGGGACAAGACCCACTGTAGGGCTTGCATGCTCTCTCACACACACACACCTTTGTAAACACACACACACGTACATGCACACACACGCACATACACACAAATCATACATGCGTTCATAAACACACCAGAAAGGCCTCCCGAGTGGCGCAGTGGTCTAAGGCACTGAATCGCAATGCTAGCTGTGCTGCTAGAGAGATTCTGGGTTTGAGTCCAGGCTCTGTCACCGCTGGACACGACCGGGAGACCCATGGGGCGCACAATTGGCCCAGCATTGTCCGGGTTAGGGGAGGGTTTGGCCAGCAGGGATGTCCTTGTCCCATCGCGCTCTAGCGACTCCTGTGGCAGGCCAGGCGCAGTGTACGCTGATACGGTCGCCAGGTGTACAGTGTTTCCTGCGACACATTGGTGCGGCTGGCTTCCGGGTTAAGTGGGCATTGTGTCAAGAAGCAGTGCGGTTTGGTTGGGTTGTGTGTTTCGGGAAGACGCACGCCTCTCGACCTTCGCCTCTCCAGAGTCTGTAGGGGAGTTGCAGCGATGAGACAAGACCATAACTACCAATTGGACCCTACGAAATGGGGGGGGGGGGGGGGGGGGTAAAACAAATATTAGAATAATTAACACACCAGAAAGAAAACACCCTCTCAAACATGCACTAAGCATAAACAAACACACACATTAAAATTTCTGTCTGTCTTTCTTCGTGACCATTCCATTCAGATGGTGGGTGGGCGAGTGGCAGAAGTGCTCGGCCACGTGCGGTGAGAAGGGCTTGGCCAAGAGGACGGTGCTGTGCATCCAGGCCGTGGGTCTGGAGGAGAACAGAGCCCTGCAGCCCTCTGAATGTCACCACATACCCAGGCCTGAGTCAGCGGCGCCTTGTAACACTCATGTCCCCTGCCCCGCGGACTGGTCCACAGGCAACTGGTCTGAGGTGAGGAGGCCATTCAGGGGAATGTGATACGGCTCCAGCAGTGACTCACACAGAGAAGGGAGAGGCTAAGGAAGGAAAGGAACATCTGGTCTCGTCTTGTTTAATGTGGAAAATGCTGAATTTTCTGCACTGGGAGTACAAGTTGAAACAGAGGCTAGTTTAACTCTGGTTCCACGATATTTGAGTGGAGTAGGCATGGGAAAGATTTTGAGGAAGCAGCTAACACACTATGTATAACTTAATTAAAATTGTAAGTGAAAACTCTTATGAGCACCATGAAGAGGAGAGGAGGTGGACAGGTCAGGAAGGGTAGAGGAGGTGGACAGGTCCTGAAGGGTAGAGGAGGTGGACAGGTCCTGAAGGGTAGAGGAGGTGGACAGGTCCTGAAGGGTAGAGGAGGTGGACAGGTCCTGAAGGGTAGAGGAGGTGGACAGGTCCTGAAGGGTAGAGGAGGTGGACAGGTCCTGAAGAGGAGAGGAGGTGGACAGGTCAGGAAGGGTAGAGGAGGTGGACAGGTCCTGAAGATTTGGTGTGTACAGGTCCTGAAGATTTGGTGTGTACAGGTCCTGAAGATTAGGTGTGTACAGGTCCTGAAGATTAGGTGTGTACAGGTCCTGAAGATTAGGTGTGTACAGGTCCTGAAGATTAGGTGTGTACAGGTCCTGAAGAGTAGGTGTGTACAGGTCCTGAAGGGTAGAGGAGGTGGACAGGTCCTGAAGATTAGGTGTGTACAGGTCCTGAAGATTAGGTGTGTACAGGTCCTGAAGATTAGGTGTGTACAGGTCCTGAAGAGTAGGTGTGTACAGGTCCTGAAGAGTAGGTGTTTACAGGTCCTGAAGAGTAGGTGTGTACAGGTCCTGAAGATTAGGTGTGTACAGGTCCTGAAGATTAGGTGTGTACAGGTCCTGAAGGGTAGAGGAGGTGGACAGGTCCTGAAGATCAGGTGTGTACAGGTCCTGAAGAGTAGGTGTGTACAGGTCCTGATGATTAGGTGTGTACAGGTCCTGAAGATTAGGTGTGTACAGGTCCTGAAGAGTAGGTGTGTACAGGTCCTGAAGTGGAGAGAAGGTGGACAGGTCCTGAAGAGTAGGTGTGTACAGGTCCTGAAGGGTAGAGAAGATGGACAGGTCCTGAAGATTAGGTGTGTACAGGTCCTGAAGGGTAGAGAAGGTGGACAGGTCCTGAAGATTAGGTGTGTACAGGTCCTGAAGGGTAGAGAAGGTGGACAGGTCCTGAAGATTAGGTGTGTACAGGTCCTGAAGGGTAGAGAAGGTGGACAGGTCCTGAAGATTAGGTGTGTACAGGTCCTGAAGGGTAGAGAAGGTGGACAGGTCCTGAAGATTAGGTGTGTACAGGTCCTGAAGATTAGGTGTGTACAGGTCCTGAAGAGTAGGTGTGTACAGGTCCTGAAGAGTAGGTGTGTACAGTACCATGTTGTTTATAAAGTTGGCACTCTAACTGGTGTTTAGCGGGTGTAAATATAAAGATGTGTTATTGATCAGTAACCAGTCTGTCCTAATCTGACCCTCCTCTGCTTCTCCCATAGTGCTCGCTGACGTGTGGTGGTGGTGTGCGGAGCCGAAAGGTTGTCTGTTCCAGAAACACAGGGGTGGACTGTGACCCCCGAAAGAATCCCAGTTCCCTTACTCCATGCTACCTCCAGGACTGTCCTCAGATCATCGACGTCTTCGGTGGCAGCAACGACTGGTCTGGCAGTGGTTCGTCAAGCAAGGAAATCAACGAAATCAACTCCATCCCTGACTCCAACCCCCTGCCCAAACACAGTACGACTAGAGCTCAGCCAAGGGCCCCTAACAATCTGAATAACATCATCCCCCACCCGAATCACATTGACAAGACTACTGACAACTCAGCCAAAAACAATGTACCGGTGGACGATTTTTACTACGACTACAACTTCATCAAATTCCACGAGGACATTTCCTACGACTTTGGCTTGGGGAACAACGGTAAAGACTTGGTGGATGATCCTGGACCAGATCCACAACAGGAGCCTCAACCAAGTTCTAGTGCAGAAGAACATGTTTACAGAGAAACTACAACAGATCCTTCCACAGCTACCTCACCCATTTCTACCACTTTTAAGACGACTCCTTTCATTAGGGAAGTTGAGGAACCACAAGACCCTAACCTGGACAATGCAGAGATTGATGGAAGACTACAGACGGAGAAACCTAATGAAGTAGAGCGAGAGGAGGAGGATTTACTCCTTTCAGAGGACTATTTTCTACCTGTTTCCACCACACCCTCAGCACCAGTTTTAGAGACCAGGTTTTCACAAAGCTGGAAAGAAACAAACGGTAATTTTGGTTGGCCTCATTACCTCAGCACTGCAGCCAGCCCAGTGCCCACTAGCATGGGAACCACTGAGAATACACCTGGGCCCCAGAGTGAAGAAAATGATGATGAAAACACTGACATTTATGTCCCTTTTGATGTGAAAGACAGCAATGTTGGTACAACCATCGAATGTACCACCACTGCCCCGGTCAGCCATGACTATGAAGATGGCACCGTACCCACAACGATGGTAGAAGAGGTGAAAGAAGTGGGTGTTTTGGACTACAATTCCCACCAGGAGACTGCAATTGGACTACAATCCCCTGGCTACCAAGATGAAAAGGAGAGCCCGCTTCCACCCCTGGATCCACCTTCCCCAGGACCTGTGTTTGAGTTTGAAACATACGAGGACAGCTTTTTCACCACAACCCTGTCCCAATGGGAGGCAACCACCTCTCTTCCATACGAGCCACCAGCCCCAGACTCCACTGGGGATTACAATGGCTTTTTCCCTGGTGAACCAGACTTTGATCAGCAGGACTTTGAAGTTGAGCCCAAAGCTGATAGCGAAGTCAATTTAGGGGTCACCGACAGTGACTTCACCGTGACCTCACGTCCTGTGCCTCAGGAGCCACATCTTCCACCCTCTCCTCCCCCACCTCTTTCCCATTCACTCTCAGGAAACCAGGAGAACATCAAACACAGCACATCAACAACTGGAAGTGACTCCCCTCCTCCTACTCATCTGGAAGGAGACCCTCAGTCTCCACCTCCGTCAATGTTAGCAGAGACAGAGCCAGCCACAGTCCAGTTAGAGACAGACATTTCAGCACAGTCCTCCACGACTGGGCCAACTCCATCTAAAAGGGCCAATGCGGGCCCTCCAGTCCCCTCCCCATACGGGTGGTCAGAGATTGACTACAATGAGATCCTCATCCCCCCCATGCTGAGATCCAGGGGCATGGACCCTTCCCTCACATACCAGCCCCCAGTGGATGTCACCACAACCACTCCCCAGGATGGCACGAAACCCATGCCCCCCGCCCAGTCCCCTGAGCCAGCCGTGCCCCCCACCCAGTCCCCTGAGCCAGCCGTGCCCCCCACCCATTCCCCTGAGCCAGCCGTGCCCCCCACCCAGTCCCCTGAGCCAGCCGTGCCCCCCACCCATTCCCCTGAGCCAGCCGTGCCCCCCACCCAGTCCCCTGAGCCAGCCGTGCCCCCCACCCAGTCCCCTGAGCCAGCCGTGCCCCCCACCCAGTCCCCTGAGCCAGCCGTGCCCCCCACCCAGTCCTCTGAGCCAGCCATGCTCACTCTGCCAACCCATTCTTCCACCACACTCTGGTGGACACCAGAGCCAACCCCAGTGCCAAGCCCAGCTTCCACTCCAAACGCCACAGCTTCCTTCTGGAGAGCCGGCAACTGGAGCGCAGTGAGTTGCACCACTCTCTATGCATTCCACACATTCTCCCTGGTGTAAATATAGTGTGTAGGAGGAACAATGCCCAGCAGTGTGTCACTATTAATGTCCCCATCCCTTTATTATGCTGACATACTGTCACCCTGGCCTCAGGTTCCTACATAAACAACCCAACTCTCCTATCATGTTGAATGGCTGCTCTCTGACCTTTTCAGATTGCCAGCAGGGAAATATATCAGCCCGACAGGTCATGACACAGTGAATGCCACTTTCTGTCTGTGTTTTAACAGTGAAATCAAATGTGACTTGCACTCTCTCTCAAAGTCAACCACATTCACTATGTACAGAAACACAGAACAGTCTCTCGTAATTCCATTGTGTTGGGTTTTTAAATGAGGAAGTATTTTGTCCTCCGTGACTAATCTCTATGTATCTGAATGGGCTGCAACTTAGTGTATTACAAGACATTGAATGATGCTTGGTTCACTCCTCACTGCCTCCCTTTGTGTTGCAGTGTTCTACTAGCTGTGGTCTGGGGGCCATCTGGAGGCTGGTGGTCTGCAGCACGGGACTGGAGTCTGACTGTGACCTGACCAAGAGGCCTGTGCCGGCCCGGCGCTGCTACCTCCGACCCTGCTCTTCCTGGAGGATAGGGAACTGGACCAAGGTGAGACCCCACACCAGGGAGTGGACGATAATGGAATGTTGTAGCGATAGCTCAGGGATGATAAGGGAATGTTGTAGCGATAACTCAGGGATGATAAGGGAATGTTGTAGCGATAACTCAGGGATGATAAGGGAATGTTGTAGCGATAACTCAGGGATGATAAGGGAATGTTGTATCGATAACTCAGGGATGATAAGGGAATGTTGTTGCGATAACTCAGGGATGATAAGGGAATGTTGTAGCGATAACTCAGGGATGATAAGGGAATGTTGTAGCGATAACTCTGGGATGATAAGGGAATGTTGTAGCGATAACTCAGGGATGCTAAGGGAATGTTGTAGCGATAACTCAGGGATGCTAAGGGAATGTTGTAGCGATAACTCAGGGATGATAAGGGAATGTTGTAGCGATAACTCAGGGATGATAAGGGAATGTTGTAGCGATAACTCAGGGATGATAAGGGAATGTTGTAGCGATAACTCAGGGATGATAAGGGAATGTTGTAGCGATAACTCAGGGATGATAAGGGAATGTTGTAGCGATAACTCAGGGGTGATAAGGGAATGTTGTAGCAATAACTCGGGGATGATAAGGGAATGTTGTAGCGATAACTCAGGGATGATAAGGGAATGTTGTAGCGATAACTCAGGGATGATAGGGGAATGTTGTAGCAATAACTCGGGGATGATAAGGGAATGTTGTAGCGGTAACTCAGGGATGATAAGGGAATGTTGTAGCGATAACACAGGGATGATAAGGGAATGTTGTAGCGATAACTCAGGAATGATAAGGGAATGTTGTATCGATAGCTCAGGGATGATAAGGGAATGTTGTAGCAATAACTCAGGGATGATAAGATAAGGGAATGTTGAAGTGATAACTCAGGGATGATAAGGGAATGTTGTAGCAATAACTCAGGGATGATAAGGGAATGTTGTAGCAATAACTCGGAATGTGAAGGGAATGTTGTAGCAATAACTCGGGGATGGTAAGGGAATGTTGTAGCGATAACTCGGAATGTGAAGGGAATGTTGTAGCAATAACTCAGGGATGGTAAGGGAATGTTGTAGCAATAACTCAGGGATGGTAAGGGAATGTTGTAGCAATAACTCAGGGACGATAATGGAATGGTGTAGCAATAACTCTGGGAAGGGACGATAATGGAATGGTGTAGCAATAACTCTGGGATGGGCCGATAATGGAATGTTGTATCATGACTCAGGGATGATAATGGAATGTTGTATCATGACTCAGGGATGATAATGGAAGTTGTATCATGACTCAGGCATGGGACAATAATGGAATGTTATCGCGATAACTCATGGATGAGGCGATAATGGAATGTTGTATCGCAATAACAATGATGGGATAATGGAATATTAATGCCTAAATAATAAATCAGTCAGTATAGTATCAAGCAACTTTTTATCACGATAACAGGATTGTTTAAGCTCCGTCCCTCTCACCCTCTTTCGCCCCAGTGTTCCAAGAACTGTGGTGGTGGGGTGTCCCTGCGTGAGATCCAGTGCTTTGACACCAGGGACCAGAGGCCTTTGCGGCCCTTCCACTGTCAGACCGTGTCTACCCGGCCGGTGGCCCGCATGCCCTGCCTACCCCAGCCCTGCCTGGACTGGTACTCTTCTTCCTGGGGACAGGTTAGTTACATCCTTTCCTCCCATCTCCTTCTCTCCTCACCTCTCTCCTTACTACCCATAGTTATGCCTAACCTCTCACTGTGATAGTTGTGATTATCTTCTGTGACAGCTCATTTGTAGTAAGAAGTTATCATCACTGTGATAGTTGATGTGTAATAAGGGGTTATCACTGTGATAGTTGATGTGTAATAAGGGGTTATCACTGTGATAGTTGATGTGTAATAAGGGGTTATCATCACTGTGATAGTTGATGTGTAATAAGGGGTTATCACTGTGATACCTGATGTGTAATAAGGAGTTATCATCACTGTGATAGTTGATGTGTAATAAGGGGTTATCATCACTGTGATAGTTGATGTGTAATAAGGGGTTATCACTGTGATAGTTGATGTGTAATAAGGGGTTATCACTGTGATACCTGATGTGTAATAAGGAGTTATCATCACTGTGATAGTTGATGTGTAATAAGGGGTTATCACTGTGATAGTTGATGTGTAATAAGGTGTTATCACTGTGATACCTGATGTGTAATAAGGAGTTATCATCACTGTGATAGTTGATGTGTAATAAGGGGTTATCATCACTGTGATAGTTGATGTGTAATAAGGGGTTATCACTGTGATAGTTGATGTGTAATAAGGGGTTATCACTGTGATACCTGATGTGTAATAAGGAGTTATCATCACTGTGATAGTTGATGTGTAATAAGGGGTTATCATCACTGTGATAGTTGATTTGTAATAAGGGGTTATCACTGTGATAGTTGATGTGTAATAAGGGGTTATCACTGTGATAGTTGATTTGTAATAAGGGGTTATCACTGTGATAGTTGATGTGTAATAAGGGGTTATCATCACTGTGATAGTTGATTTGTAATAAGGGGTTATCATCACTGTGATAGTTGATGTGTAATAAGGAGTTACCCACATAGTTACCCTCATGCAATGTTAAGTGCTTTGAGACTGTCTGAAAAGCACTACGCACAGTCATGGTTATCCTTAAAAGTGTGTGTGTGTGTTTCCCAGTGCTCTGAGGTGTGTGGGGGAGGGGAGCAGCAGCGTCTGGTTACCTGTCCAGAAGAGGATCGCTGTGACGAGGACCATCTGCCCAGCAACATCCAGGCCTGTAACAGCCAACCCTGTACCCAATGGGTCACTGGCTCCTGGGGACAGGTAAGAGAAGCATACTGTGCTCACACAAACACAGCCTACAGGTGTTGTGTGTATGTGAAGGATGTACCATTGTGCCTTCGTTTACAGTAATGTTGCATTGTATTTATTGTATACCTACTCACATGCACCCACACAGAGAAACAATCACAGACAATCACAGAACCATACAACGTGATTGTTTACGCTCTGCTGTAGTAGATGTTCTGTTTTCGACTTTAATGTGTGAATCACAATACAGGATTGAAAAAATGTAGGATTGTAAACAAAGCAATAGGAACTCCTAGGTGGGAGAGTAGAATAGAATGAAACTCCTAGGTGGGAGAGTAGAATAGAATGGAACTCCTAGGTGGGAGAGTAGAATAGAATGGAACTCCTAGGTGGGAGAGTATAATAGAATGAAACTCCTAGGTGGGAGAGTAGAATAGAATGAAACTCCTAGGTGGGAGAGTAGAATAGAATGGAACTCCTAGGTGGGAGAGTAGAATAGAATGGAACTCCTAGGTGGGAGAGTAGAATAGAATGAAACTCCTAGGTGGGAGAGTAGAATAGAATGGAACTCCTAGGTGGGAGAGTAGAATAGAATGGAACTCCTAGGTGGGAGAGTAGAATAGAATGGAACTCCTAGGTGGGAGAGTAGAATAGAAGGGAACTCCTAGGTGGGAGAGTAGAATAGAATGGAACTCCTAGGTGGGAGCGTATAATAGAAGGGAACTCCTCGGGGGGAGAGTAGAATAGAATGGAACTCCTAGGTGGGAGAGTAGAATAGAATGGAACTCCTAGGTGGGAGAGTAGAATAGAATGGAACTCCTAGGTGGGAGAGTAGAATAGAATGGAACTCCTAGGTGGGAGAGTAGAATAGAAGGGAACTCCTGGGTGGGAGAGTAGAACAGAAGGGAACTCCTGGGTGGGAGAGTAGAACAGAAGGGAACTCCTAGGTGGGAGAGTAGAACAGAAGGGAACTCCTAGGTGGGAGAGTAGAATAGAAGGGAACTCCTAGGTGGGAGCGTAGAATAGAAGGAAACTCCTAGGTGGGAGAGTAAAACAGAAGGGAACTCCTGGGTGGGAGAGTAGAACAGAAGGGAACTCCTAGGTGGGAGAGTAGAATAGAAGGGAACTCCTAGGTGGGAGAGTAGAACAGAAGGAAACTCCTGGGTGGGAGAGTAGAACAGAAGGGAACTCCTGGGTGGGAGAGTAGAACAGAAGGGAACTCCTAGGTGGGAGAGTAGAACAGAAGGGAACTCCTAGGTGGGAAATTCACAAACACATGCAAATTGTAACTGAATGAAAATGGAGCTTTGCTTTGCTTTGAATAACACAGAAACTCATATTACCTCATGAGAACTCTTTCTCTGAAGACTTTCTCTTCAGCAAAGAATAGAATGACTGTGGTTTTGTTAAAACCCGCAATACAAAGCAATTTCTGAGTCTGAACTAAAAAACTACAAAAATGATTATTGGCTTCAAGCTGCAGAAGATGAGCACCCCAACATGTTTCAGACCTCATGCTGTTCAGCCAGCAATTACATGACTCATCCAGAGCCCACAACCACCTCCATCACTCCTTCCATCCTCCCTCAGAAGTTGCAGCCAAACCAGTCGTTGATAGCAGCAAGTACTGCTTTAATCCCAAACCACGTCAAAACTGCAAGACACCCTTTACTAGGAGGGAGAGAGGAAGAGAAAATGCACACACACCAAGTCCTCCACTAAGCCTTTGTATTGCCTCCCTCAAGCTAGTGTCTGACCTAGCTTAACACGAGCACACACACAGAGCCAGGCTCCCTATGGATCTGTGTGCTTGTGTGTGCCAGGCACGTGCCCACCTCAGGGGCTTGATGAGGAATGACTTTCACCATGATTAGAATGTGGGGGAGATGCAGCCATCAGGCCTGCTGCTGTGTAGCTGATGTGCTTTGATTTGCTCGGTGGTAATGGCCTTAAGAGGAGGGAGAGCCAGGCTGAGCCAGGCTGGTGTGGTACACTATAGGAAGCATGGAAGCTATTGACGAGGGTAGCCTAGGTTTGTGGCAGACGCTGTGCATCTAATCTAATTACTGTGATCAAGAACACTCTATAAATGGACTGATGTCGTAGTTACTGCTCATTACCGACCGGATCAATCACCGCCTGTTGTCAATCAATGTTCTTGGTGAACTGTGATTAAAACTGTGTTTGCCTGTTCTTCTGTGGAAAACACCTTGTCTTGTTACTGCCATGTAATATAGCCTACACCTTCTCAATAAATCCATGTAATATAGCCTACACCTTCTCAATAAATCCATGTAATATAGCATACACCTTCACAATAAATCCATGTAATATAGCCTACACCTTCTCAATAAATCCATGTAATATAGCCTACACCTGTCACGTATTAACAAGGTAGGTGGAATCAAGCGCAGAGAGCAGGTGCAGTGAGTCGATAGTTTATTCACCGGAACAAACGCTGAAAACCCGAAAACAGGGTGAAATAATCCAACACAGGATTAAGAAATATCGGAGCAAATAGCACAATACGTAATCACTAAAATACGTGAACCCAAAACATAGAAAAACAAACATAGACTGCCCACCCAACTCACGCCCTGACCATACTAAATAAATACAAAAACAAAGGAAATAGAGGTCAGAACGTGACAGTACCCCCCCCCCAAAGGTGCGGACTCCGGCCGCAAAACCTTGACCTATAGGGGAGGGTCTGGGTGGGCGTCTGTCCGCGGTGGCGGCTCTGGCGCGGGACGCGGACCCCACTTCGCCATTGTCTTAGTCCGCCGTATTGTCCGCCTCCGTGGCTTACTCCCCATGCCCACCCCTCTCAATGACCCCACTGGACAGAGGGGCTGCTTGGGACAGAGGGGCAGCTCGGGACAGAGGTGAAGCAGCAGCTCGGGACAGAGGGGCAGCTGCTCGGGACAGAGGGGCAGCTGCTCGGGACAGAGGGGCAGCTGCTCGGGACAGAGGGACAGCTGCTCGGGACGGAGGGGCAGCTGCTCCGGGCGGAGGGGCTCTAGCGGCCCCTGGCTGACTGGCGGCACTGGCGGCCCCTGGCTGACTGGCGGCACTGGCGGCCCCTGGTTGACTGGCGGCACTGGCGGCCCCTGGCTGACTGGCGGCACTGGCGGCCCCTGGCTGACGGGCGGCACTGGCGGCCCCTGGCTGACGGGCGGCACTGGCGGCCCCTGGCTGACGGGCGGCACTGGCGGCCCCTGGCTGACTGGCGGCACTGGCGGCCCCTGGCTGACGGGCGGCACTGGCGGCCCCTGGCTGACGGGCGGCACTGGCGGCCCCTGGCTGACGGGCGGCATTGGCGGCTCCTGGCAGACGGGCGGCACTGGCGGCGCTGGGCAGACGGGCGGCACTGGCGGCGCTGGGCAGACGGGCGGCGCTGGCGGCGCTGGGCAGACGGGCGGCGCTGGGCAGACGGGCGGCGCTGGCGGCGTTGGGCAGACGGGCGGAGCTGGCGGCGTTGGGCAGACGGGCGGCGCTGGCGGCGCTGGGCAGACGGGCGGCGCTGGCGGCGTTGGGCAGACGGGCGGCGCTGGGCAGACGGGAGGCTCCGGCAGAGGCGCCGGACAGGCGGGAGGCTCCGGCAGAGGCGCCGGACAGGCGGGAGGCTCCGGCCGAGGCGCCGGACAGGCGGGAGGCTCCGGCAGAGGCGCCGGACAGGCGGGAGGCTCCGGCCGAGGCGCCGGACAGGCGGGAGGCTCCGGCCGAGGCGCCGGACAGGCGGGAGGCTCCGGCAGCGGCGCCGGACAGGCGGGAGGCTCCGGCAGAGGCGCCGGACAGGCGGGAGGCTCCGGCAGCGCTGGAGAGGAGGAAGGCTCTGGACGGATGGGCCGGAGAGACAGCCTGGTACGGGGAGCTGCCACCGGAGGGCTGGGGTGTGGAGGTGGTGACGGATAGACCGGGCCGTGCAGGCGCACTGGAGCTCTTGAGCACCGAGCCTGCCCAACCTTACCCGGTTGAATGGTCCCGGTCGCCCTGCCAGTGCGGCGAGGTGGAATAGCCCGCACTGGGCTATGCAGGCGAACCGGGGACACCGTGCGCAAGGCTGGTGCCATGTAAGCCGGCCCAAGGAGACGCACTGGAGACCAGATGCGTAGAGCCGGCTTCATGGCACTTGGCTCGATGCCCACTCTAGCCCGGCCGATACGCGGAGCTGGAATGTACCGCACCGGGCTGTGCACCCGCACTGGGGACACCGTGCGCTCCACAGCATAACACGGTGCCTGCCCGGTCTCTCTAGCCCCCCGGTAACCACAGGAAGTTGGCTCAGGTCTCCTACCTGGCGTAGCCATACTCCCTGTTAGCCCCCCCCCAAGAAATTTTTGGGGCTGACTCCCGGGCTTCCATCCACGACGCCGCGCTGCCTCCTCATACCAGCGCCTCTCCGCTTTCGCCGCCTCCCGTTCTTCCTTGGGGCGGCGATACTCTCCTGGCTGAGCCCAAGGTCCTTTACCGTCTAGTTCGTCCTCCCATGTCCAAACCTCCTCGCGCTGCTCCTGCTGCTGCTTTCTCCTTTGCCCATTACCACACCGCTTGGTCCTGTTGTGGTGGGTGATTCTGTCACTGTGTTTGTTGTCACAGGATAGGCTGTATAGGTTTTCACGTTCCGTTTGTTGTTTTGTAGAGTTAAGTTATTTCATGTATCGTTCAGTTTCCATTAATTAAAGAACATGAGTAACCACCACGCTGCGCTTTGGTCCGCTTCTTCTCCTCCTATAGACGAACACCGTTACAACACCTTCTCAATAAATCCATGTAATATAGCCTACACCTTCTCAATAAATCCATGTAATATAGCCTACACCTTCTCAATAAATCCATGTAATATAGCCTACACCTTCTCAATAAATCCATGTAATATAGCCTACACCTTCACAATAAATCCATGTAATATAGCCTACACCTTCTCAATAAATCCATGTAATATAGCCTACACCTTCTCAATAAATCCATGATTTATTACAGACAGGTCTAAAGAAACATTATGTGAAGAAGAACAGAACAGCAGACTCTGAGTTGTCCTTATGTTAGGTCCTGATCCAATTATGTCATATGGCTGTGGGCCATATATTACTTTATAGTATGAAGAATACTATTCTGTGTTGAGCGGTCAACAAAGAAACAGGTACTTCTATGTGCTTCATTTAAAGTTATTAATGTAACTTTGTTCTACAAATGTTGGGCTACATGTTTTCATTTTTTTATACATTGTAAGGCTGCATGATGCGACTCAACAATTATTTGTAAAAAAAAATCGCATTAAAAAGCATGAGCTCTGCTTTGTTTTTTTGCGCAGGCTGTACACATTTCATCAGTCTCTCATTCACAGTTTGACAAGCACTTGATAATGTCTGGAATTTCCCAGCGTCATCCCCTTTATGTGGCCGTAATGCCTCTTTAAAAAATCCTTGCCTTTTGCGGCCTTGAGCTGAATATAATAATTATAATTCCCTTCTCCCTACGTGCTCTGAAGCACCTCTCACTCACATAGCTCTCTGTCACGTGATCAGGTCTTTCTCACAGGCTACAAGTGAAAACGGACACATCAACTTGCGCACGCAGATATTGGAAGAACTGTCCACATTTCATTTTCATCAGCCAACAAGATCAGTAGGCCTAACGAACATCAAAAGCACTAGCCTATGTCAATCTACTATCCCACATTAAGTACAAAAGTTGACCTATTCTGTGCGAGAAATAAATATTCCAAACATAGTCTGAGACAGTTGTGGGATGCAGAGAGATCCCAAATTAATACAATCACTAGCATCCAAAACCCTCTTTTTACACAATGAGGCTAACGCAACAGATCAGAACGTTTAGCTTCATGTTGATGAACTATCAGGCTATTTCTTCACATTATAAGCACAGCAATGTGCACACAGCAATAGGTTATAAGCGTGACTGTCCCATTAACAGGAAAACACCATCATCATAAAAAGTGTCCCCAAATGTGATTATGCATGTAATGCTTTTACTAAAAAGGTGCATTTTTATGGTGAAAATTATTTTCTCCAAACGTGAAACTCCCGCATTGCATATGTATGCTAGTTAGGCTCTACACCCATTATGAAGGTGATTTAATGTGCTTAATTTTAAAAAGTTATTGGACACTTTAGTTGTGATACAAATCTTATCAAAACATATAGGCCTATGGGCTAGGCTACATGAGGTGTGGCACTATGATATGAAAAGTCGCAACAACAAAAAATGGGCATCATTCACAAGTAATTATAATATAAGTTACAAGTGATCGGCTAATGTGGTCACCCATCAGACTATTTTTGATTTAATCTTCTCTTTACATATGCTGAATAATGTATGTGTGACATTTTGATTTAGAATGAACCATTATCATGCACCTGTCTGGAAACAGGGGCAGGGGGAAAAATACATGTCATCTATTAAATAGCGAATGGAAGATGCTTTTCCCGTGGTTCGATTTCATGCCAGACAGGTAGGCTGTACTCCTGTTGTAAAGAGAAGCAATGTGCTTAATATGAGGACAGTTGAGAAATACATTTAGTAGGCCTAGCCTATAGAAAGCTGATGGGATCCTGCTTTTTTAAAATAGAGGCTATAACTCTGTTTTCTCACACAATTGCATAGCCTATAGAAATGTTGAGCAACATGAGCTCATGGGCTCTCATGAAGTGTTCGATTTAGATTTTCGATGACGTTTGCATTGATGTCAGAGTGATTAGAGGGACAATAGAGTGCTGAGAACCAGGCAGTTAGTAAGTTTGGTAGGCTACTAATGACCATCAGCAGCATCAGAGCTTGGAGAAGCCTAATTACCATGACTAAACGGTGTGTGTGTGTGTGTGTGTGTGTGTGTGTGTGTGTGTGTGTGTGTGCGCGCATGAGGTTGCATGCCTGTGTGCTTATGACTTAACGTGATGCAGCCTACAGCTACAGCCTACACTGTGTCCAAACAGCCCTCCGTATATCAGTTTGTGTGTCCCATCCCCAGTGCTCTGCATCCTGTGGTGGCGGCGTGCAGCGGAGGCTGGTGAAATGTGTGAACACCAAGACGGAGCCTGAGGAGGAGGAGGATCATGCCCAGTGTGACTCTGAGCCCTGGCCAGAAAACAGCCAGAAGTGTAACCTGAATGAGTGTGACAGCGGCCCCGCTGGTGAGTAAACCACACAACAGCTTCCTGTCTTAAATCATGTATATGATAATATACACCATTTAGCAGATGCTTTCATCCAAAGTGACATATTGTCATGCGTACAGACATTTGACATGTAGGTCATGGGTGTCCGTATGGGTGTCCGTATGGGTGGCCTTGGGAATCGAACCCACAGTCCTGACGTATTAAGCACCGTGCTCCACCAACTCGATTTTCATTTCCCAGAAAATGCTACACTTCCTCTGGTTTAGCTGAATGGATGGGTTAGATGGATAGACAGGCACGCTGTCAGTCACACCGGAAGGCAATCGGGCAGAGAGAGACAAACAGACTCCATTACCAAAGATGTCTGTACAGTAAGCCAATAAATCATAAGAACATCACCACTCTCCTTTCATGGCCAAGTCTTATAGATTTGTGTAATACAAAGAACTAGTTTTGCAAGAACACTAAGACTTTCCTTGGTCTTTGTCAGTGTTCACGGCTGTAGCTGTCACCACTTCCATACGCATAACTGACCTTTTCATGCTCTGTGTAACAACTCTTATGTCAGAGTTATTTCACGGCCATGCATTTCAGAAAACATTTTCTGAACAGTCACTTAGTATCTACAGGCAACTGCCAAAATAAAGGAAACGCCAACATAAAGAGTCTTAATAGGACGTTGGGCCACCAGAACAGCTTCAATGCACCTTGGCATGGAGTCTATAAGTGTCTGGAACTCTATTGGAGGGCTGCTACACCATTCTTCCACAATAAATGAATTTGGTGTTTTGTTGATGGTGGAAAACACTCAGGCGCCGCTCCAGAATCTCCCATTAGTGTTAAATTGGGTTGAGATCTGGTGACTGACACACACACACTTAAAAAAATATATATACATTTCTTTCACATTTTTACCCCTATTTCGTGGTATCCAATTGTTAGTAGCTACTATCTTGTCTCATTGTACAACTCCCGTACGGGCTCGGGAGAGACCAAGGTTGAAAGTCATGCATCCTCCGATACACAACCACACTGCTTGCATCTAACCCGGAAGCCATCCGCACCAATGTGTCGGAGGAAACACTGTGCACCTGGCACCCTTGGGTGCACTGCGCCCGGCCCGCCACAGAAGTCACTGGTGCGCGATGAGACAAGGATATCGTGTGCTAGCTTGTGAGGCATGCCAGAACACTGAATGCTTCCTAGTTAGTTGAGAACGACTGATTCAACAGCCATGTCTGATATAACTTCAAAAAGTTGGATGGCTAACTACATTTGGCTACATTTGGCATCTTACAGAAGTTAATGCATCCATTTTTGTACTGGTCCCCTGTGGGAATCAAACCCACAACCCTGGAGTTGCAATTGCCATGCTCTACCAACTGAGCCACGCAGGACTCTTTCATCGATCCTGTTTTGTGATATACACCTCTAATGTCAAGCCACTGTGGTTTCTGTATTGTTTATGTTATTCTCATCCTAACAGCTTGTAGCAGTTTATCTGACAATATCAATGATTGATTTTCGAGAAAGAGAGAGAGACCTCTCCAAGAAACATACCGTAGCCATGCTATCACAAGAAGCATGTTACAGTATATATACCTTATACAGTACGTGGAAAGGAGGAAGAGGAAGGTGGAAGGTGTGCTAACTTGGTTGACTTGCGTGTGTACATGTTCGTGTCAACGTGTGTGTGTTCATGTGTGAATCCCTGGGGTTTAGTGGAGGGTCAGTCTGAATGCCATAAACAGCCTCCAGCAGGGATTGAACAGTTCTCTTACCCTCCTGTTCCTCCTTCCACTTCAGCCTCTCTCCCATGGGTCACTGGCTTTCTCTCACCCTAATTGAAGTGTGCCACCTGCTCCCCACCAAACACCACGCAAACAAGATTACTCAGTGGAAAATCTGATCCTTGTGAGAAAGGTGGCTGGCTCTTCTTTGTCGTGTGTAAAGCAAAGAGAACCTAACTGTGTTAAAGATTGACCTTTAGTATGTATCATGCCAATGCAACACAAAATATGTTATTATATACATTTTAAACATATAGTGAAATAAAATGGCCAAATGTTAATTAATAGTCCATCAGTTTTTAGGGCTGACCCAAGTTTTGTACACTACAAGACTGTTAGCCCACTGAGCTAAAGCATTAGCTTGGAAAGCTAACACAAGTCTAATCACGCATTTAGAGTTCACCGAAGCACCTCTGCTACAGATGTACCTAGAACAGTGGGTCCCAACCTTTTCTGAACGGTGACACACCTTGATGCGCTGAAGAATTGTTTTTGTGGTAATGACCTCCATCTCATCTGATCCATATTGAAAATCATCTATTTTCTGTGACAGATGTTTTTATAGATTAAATAGGGTTTATTTGAACTATTTCGTAGTTCCTTAGTCATGATTCATTTGTGTGTACCCCTTTAAGAGCGTTCCGCAAATCTCTGCTAGAAATATATTTTTTTAGATCGGGTAAAATCTATATTTAGTTTTAAACCGTTTGGACTACAGACGAGTGTTTTTCTGCATTGTAAAGCTGCAAACATAGACCCAAAGCCATGCTCTGTTTGTTGTTGGCTGTGCTACAATTAAACCTTATCCCTGTGCTAATGGTTCTCACAGGCTCACAGAAGTGAGTGTTTCAAGAAATAATGAAGATTAGGAAAGGTTTCGTGGCACACCTGAGAGTTCCTCAAGGCACACCAGTGTGCCGTGACACCCGGTTGAAAACCGCTGGTCTAGAGCTGCACATAAAGTGGCATTCATTATTGGCCCAGCTTATCTCTCCCTCTATCAGCCGGAAACGCATATTACAACTTTAAAGACGGACATTATCATCGACTCATTTGACTTTCTAAATGAACGTTAGCCTTATTTCTACCTTTCCAGTCATGTCCATCTCACTCCAATCACACAGGGACCTTTGTCTTGCGGTGCATAATTACCTTGGCCACCCTTGAAACGGACTAACTGAACTGTCATTTAAAAAACCCATAGAAAATTGCCTTGGCAGTGTTTGCTAATTAAAATAGGATTTACACTGTTGGGTGCTGTGTCCATTTTAGGTCTCCCAGAAATATCTCCCCAAACACTATCTTCTAAGGACATGTTTTTTTGTGTTAGAATGGTGTTTTCTGAGACCAGTTTGGGGGCTCACGAGGTACATTTAGACTTGTGGAAAGTTGTTTAACTTTTTATGGCTGCAGGGGCAGTATTGAGTAGCTTGGATGAAAAGGTGTAAACGGCCAGCTCCTCAGTCTCAGTTGCTAATATATGCATAGTATTATTAGTATTGGATAGAAAACACTCTGAAGTTTCTAAAACTGTTTGAATTATGTCTGTGAGTATAACATAACTCATATTGCAGGCAAAAACCTGAGAAATTCCACTTCCTGTTTGTATTTTTTCTGGGGGTGGCAGATTTTCAACCAAGCTCTCATTGAAATTACAGGGAGATATGGATGAGTTTTCACTTCCTACGCCTTCCACTATGTCAACAGTCAATAGAACTTTGTCTGATGACTCTAATGTGAAGGGGGGTCGAATGAGACAGGAAATAGTCACCACTGCCACGAGTTGACCATGCTTTCACCATGCACGTTCACAGGGAAGGACCTGCGTTCCACCGCTCATCTGAAGTCATTCTAATTCTCCGGTTGGAATGTTATTCAAGATATATGTAAACAACAAGATTGATTTGACATGTTTCTACTGACTGTTATGGAACTTTTGGACATTTCGTCACGTTATAGTGGACGCGCTTTGTGACTTTGGAATTGTTTACCAAACGCGCTAACCAAAGTAGCTAATTGGACATAAATAACGGACATTTTCAAACAAATCAAGCATTTATTGTGGACCTGGGATTCCTAGGACTACATTCTGATGAAGTTCATCAAAGGTAAGGAAACATTTATCATGGTTTCTATTGACTCCAATATGGCGGCTAATTTGGCTACTGTTCTGAGCTCCGTCTCAGATTATTGCATGGGTTGCTTTTTCTGTAAACTTTTTTTGAAATCTAACACAGCGGTTGCATTAAGGAGAGGTATATCTATAATTCCATGTGTATAACTTGTATTATCATCTACATTTATGATGAGTATTTCTGTTGAAACGATGTGGCTGTGCAAAATCACTTGATGTTTTTGGAACTAGTGAATCTAATACGCCAATGTAAACTCAGATTTTTTAAATATAAATATGAACTTTATCAAACAAAACATGCATGTATTGTGTAACATGAAGTCCTATGAGTGTCATCTGATGAAGATAATTCAAGGTTAGTGATAAAATGTATCTCTATTTCTGCTTTTTGTGAATGCTATATTTCACTGGAAAATGGCTGTGCTTATTGTGGTTTGGTAGAGACCTAACATAATCGTTTGTAGTGCTTTTGCTGAAAAGCATATTTGAAATCAGACACTTTGGTGGGATTAACAACAAGATTACCTTTAAAATTATATAAGATAGTATAGTGATATAAGTATGTTTTAGGAATTGTAATTATGAGATTTCTGTGGTTTGAATTTGGCGCCCTCTATTTTCACTGGTAGTTGTCATATCAATCCCATTAGCGGGATTGCAGCCATAACAAGTTTTAAGGAGATACCCACTGGGCACACATATCAATCATTTCAACAACTAGATTTGATTTACATTTGGTTGAGTTGTCAACTACCATGAATTCAACGTGAAAACAACCGAACAACGGCACCACATTATTGGATTAAGGTCTCTTACATTGATGATTTTCTTTACAAATCCAAATCATTTTCCAAGTTTATTCAAAGTCAACACATTTTTTTTATTTTTTATTTAAATGACGTGAAAAGGTTTATTCAACCAGTTTTTCCCAGTGGGTAATAGGATAATAATACACAATAGTTCCCTTCCTGATTCAAACATATCTGAGCTCTCCGCTCGTGTCAGGTGCGATCCTGAAATGATACCTTGATATCACAACGTCTTGCATTTGATTGACAGTTGTTACCTCGTCTAACCTTTTACCATTCTGTGTAAACCAATCTTCCAATGCCTGTCACTGTTGAAATTGACGGTAGAGGTGAAAATCTTTTGAGATGGGCTTCTCATCCAGAATACATATTTTACAGGCATCAAACTACAGTTTATAATCCCTAAGGCTCTTTGAAGACTGGTACGTGTTGAAATTGATTTTACGAGACAGTACAGTAGCGATTCAGAATATTTATGTGCAGTAATTAAGCGAGGAACCTTGATACTAAATCTTAGTGGGAATAACACAGCCCTTAACCTATCCTGAAAGGATTTGATAGCTTGATATGGAATGTCATCACTTCTGCATTTTATTATCAAGGAGAAACCACAAGACAAAAAGGAGTGTCTGGGTTTTGGGCCTTGCCCTTGAGTTTGATTCATAAGATAGTGAGAGAGAGAAGAATCCATCCACTCAGAGCAGGTCCAGTGCCAAGACTGTGGTTAATGGTGGCCATTTTGGAAACCACGCAAATGAGTTGTTGCTTTTAAAAACTGGTCAAGTACCAGATGTGTTAAGTTAAAGCGATAGTTCCTACACATTTCATACAAAAATGGCTTATTTGTTTTCCTTACCCTAAAAGCAGTATGGACAAAGAGAGACATTAAACCACACATTTGTTTTGTATACGTAGCCACTGTCACCAACCGCTATCCTTAGCATTTTCTAACTAAAAACATTTACATTTTAGTAATTTAGCTTATGTTCTTATCCAGAGCGAGTGTTTGTTCACAAAAAATAAAAATAAAATTGTGGGTGCTGTGGGGTTATTAAAAATATTTTAAGATCAAGAATGTTATGACCAAGGTATGAAAAGCTATATGATCAGTTTTTACTGAACACCCTGGCTGTATAAAGTGTCACAGAGAGAGATACTGAAGAGGATAGCAAGGCGGACTGACTTCTTACCCATCCATCAACCAGACTGGTGCTTTATTGCTACAGCTGGTGGGTTTGGCTGGTATTGACTTGTTTGTATCCTAAGGCTAACAGATTGGAAGCGTAATCCTAGAGCCATCTGTTGAATAGGCTGCTGTATAGACAGTTCAACCACAGGTAATGGGAGATTTATGTTGTCTACTACGGTAGGAACGTTTTTAAAGACATGCATTGTTACTTGTTAAATATACCAGACATTGCACCATCACCGTCTGCCTTGGAGGGATATAACAGGAAGAATATAGCAGACTGGGAAGTCCAGGAGTCAACCACATTTGAACCCACATGTCGACCACATTGTTCAGACCCTTCTATGCAAAAAATACACACCGCAGTTTACCAGTCTCCCCCCCCCCAAAATGAGTTGCTCTAGTCGCTATTGCTAATGATTTGATTTCAACACTTATTCAGAACAGGCCCACGCCGTTACATAGAAAGTACAGTATGCAGACTTATATTCTGTTTTGTATTAACATCACAGTTCAGGCCTTGTGGTAATCCACTATATTTAGAATAGTTGTCAACATCGTGCTTGCGATGTTTTGATTTGAAGCTTCTGAAAGAGGTTGCTAAGCTATAAAAGATAACAGCATCAGCGTTGTAGAGACTTCTCCTCTAACCATTGCCCTAATGGTGTGGAATGTCTGTTGCTATTTCACAAAGCCTGTGGAGTACCAGACCACAGTTTGCCACCATAAAAGCCTTTTTGTTTGGGCTGGTTGGGATGGTTTATCACAAGAATAAGAATGAAATGTTCTGGAATGGTTGGCGTTTGATAAGTGAAAGCAGAGAGTGAATAAGGGAAATGATCATGATGGCTGTCATGCCTCTGTCTTTAATGGAAGCCTGAGGTCCATGACCCACATGGGTTTGGGCCTGGAGCTCCAGTTCTGTTGAAACAGACGAAGGTTCTGACTCATGGCCAAGTCCACAACAACTCTTGGCTCTTGGCTGTGCATGTAATTCCATTATATGGGTGTTGATAATGGCCCCACTGTGTGTCAGTTTAATTGCATAAGAATGTCTCATTATTCTTCGGCTGAGGACTGATTGTGACATAGGCACCTCTGTTATCAACCCGGAAAAAAAACATTACTCTAAATGTAACGTTATTCAGAGACAAGTTATTTTGGCTCATTTGCAGTGTCTGTGGTATTTGGACTTGTGTGCTCCGTTGAGCAGTCCACATCTCTCTTGCAGCACAATTCTATTTTAATGATTCATCAACGAGGCTTTTGCAGATTTTTTTCAATAAGATTTTGGCATGCAAAAGTTTTCCCTTCAAAAAACACTCAAGGAGACGTTTTGTTTTTGCTCATTTGTGCTGTCTGTGAGGGTGGTACTCGCATGCCCTGTGAAGACAATTGGTTGACTAGTACGAAGCTTCTATTTTTGTGTTAGCAGATATTTTATTATTTCTGTTTGTCTGACTTTAGGATGTTGACTGGAGAAATTTTCTTGTTGAAATATTGCTGTGGCATTTCAAATGCTTCTATCCCCAAATAATGATCTGTGGTATAAAACTATAATCTCTGTAATCCAGTCTCGGAGAGGGGTAGTGGCGCAGATCCTGTCTTAACTGCTGACATTCACCACTACCCAGAGAGGTGTTTCCTTCAAATCCCTGAGGTATGTCGAGAATGGTGGCCATTTTGTATTTTTAAAGTCTCTGTGTGGTCCATCTCCTGGAGGATTTGACCTTGGTATGACTTGTCCTTGTCCAGATTACATCATGGAAACAACACTGGTTGAGGGCAGTTGTAAATCACTGTTTATTAAGCTTGCAGCATAAACTTTGTAGCTAACAATTCAAAACCACATTGTTATGTTGTGCTGAATACTTTAATATAGTGCTTTATTTGACCCCAATAACTACCGGGGGATATGCGTCAACAGCAACCTTGGGAAAGGGAGAGAGAGCGCGAGAGAGAGCAAGAGGACCTAACTCACTCTTAAATTAATCAAAACAGGAACGTTTTACATTTGGGTAGAAATTAAAAAGGAAATTATCTCAGCAGAGAAACATTTCCTCCTGTGTGCTACCTATATCCCCCCACTAGAATCCCCATACTTTAATGAAGACAGCTTCTCCATCCTGGAGGGGGAAATCAATCATTTCCAGGCTCAGGGACATGTACTAGTCTGTGGCGACCTAAATGCCAGAACTGGACAAGAATCTGACATCCTCAGCACACGGGGACAAACACCTACCTGGAGGTGACAGCATTCTCCGCCCCATATGCCCCCCTAGGCACAACTAAAACATCATAACCAACAAAAACGGGTCATAACTCCTGCAGCTCTGTCGCACACTGGGTATGTACATAGTCAATGGTAGGCTTCGAGGGGACTCCTACGGTAGGTAGACCTATAGCTCATTTCTTAGCAGTAGTACTGTAGACTACTTTATCACTGACCTCAACCCAGAGTCTCAGAGTATTCCGTCAGTCCACTGACACCCTTATCACATCACAGCAAAATCACAGTCTACTTAAACAGAGCAATACTCAATCATGAGGCATCAAAGCCAAAGGAACTGAGTAACATTAAGAAATGCTATAGATGGAAGGAATGCAGTTTGGAAATCTACCAAAAAACAATTAGGCAACAACATACTCAATCCCTTTTAGACAACTTCCTGGACAAAATGTTTCACTGTAATAGTGAAGTTGTAAACTTGGCAGTAGAAAACCTAAACCATATATTTGACCTCTTAGCTTCCCTATCAAATCTAAAAATGTCTAACAGACAATAAACAACAATGAAAAATGGTTTGATGAAGAATGCAAAAACCTAAGAAAGGAATTGAGTAACCTATCCAACCAAAAACACGGAGACCCAGAAAACCTGAGCCTACACCTTCTTTATGGTAAATCACTAAAACAATACAGAAATACACTACAGAAAAAGAAGGAACAGCACATCAGAAATCAGCTCAATGTAATTGAAGAATCCATAGACTAGCCACTTCTGTGAAAATTGGAAAACACTAAACAAACAACAACACAAAGAGTTACAGTTGAAGTCTGAAGTTTACATACACCTTAGCCAAATACATTTAAACTCAGCTTTTCACAATTCCTGACATTTAATCCTAGTAAAAATCCCCTGTTTTAGGTCACCACTTTATTATAAGAATGTGAAATGTCAGAATAATAGTAGAGAGAATGATTTATTTCAGCTTTTATTTCTTTCATCACATTCCCAGTGGGTCAGAAGTTTACATACACTCAATTGGTAACATTGCCTTTAAATTGTTTAACTTGGGTCAAACGTTTCGGGTAGTCTTCCACAATCCACATAATTTTCATTCCTCAGGATGCCGCCTATTTTGTGAAGTGCACCAGTCCCTCCTGCAGCAAAAGCACCCCCACAACATGATGCTGCCACCCCATGCTTCATGGTTGGGATGGTGTTCTTCGGCTTGCAAGCCTACCCTTTTTCCTCGCAAGGGGCGGGACTCTAACCTGGAAGCTTACAAGAAATCCCGCTATGCCCTGCGACGAACCATCAAACATGCAAATCGTCAATACAGGGCTAAGAATGAATCATACTACACCGGCTCAGACTACAAATGGAAGCACAGCCGCGAGCTGCCCAGTGACACGAGCCTACTAGATGAGCTAAATCACTTCTATGCTCGCTTCGAGGCAAGCAACACTGAGGCATGCATGAGAGCATCAGCTGTTTCGGACGACTGTGTGATCACACTCTCCGCAGCCGATGTGAGTAAGACCTTTAAACAGGTCAACATACACAAGGCTGCAGAGCCAGACGGATTACCAGGATGTGTGCTCCGGGCATGTGCTGACCAACTGGCAGGTGTCTTCACTGACATTTTCAACATGTCCCTGATTGAGTCTGTAATACCAACATGTTTCAAGCAGACCACCATAGTCCCTGTGCCCAAGAACACAAAGGCAACCTGCCTAAATGACTACAGACCCGTAGCACTCACGTCCGTAGCCATGAAGTGCTTTGAAAGGCTAGTAATGGCTCACATCAACACCATTATCCCAGAAACCCTAGACCCACTCCAATTTGCATACCGCCCAAACAGATCCACAGATGATGCAATCTCTATTGCACTCCACACTGCGCTTTCCCACCTGGACATAAGGAACACCTATGTGAGAATGATATTCATTGACTACAGCTCAGCGTTCAACACCATAGTACCCTCAAAGCTCATCACTAAGCTAAGGAACCTAGAACTAAACACCTCCCTCTGCAACTGGATCCTGGACGTCCTGACGGGCCGCCCCCAGGTAGTGAGGGTAGGTAACAACATGTGCTCAGTGCTCAGTCCCCTCCTGTACTCCCTGTTCACCCACAACTGCATAGCCAAGCACGACTCCAACACCATCATTAAGTTTGCAGACGACACAACAGTGGTAGGCCTGATCACCGACAACGACGAGATAGCCTATAGGGAGGAGGTCAGAGACCTGGCTGGGTTGTGCCAGAATAACAACCTATCCCTCAACGTAACCAAGACTAAGGAGATGATTGTGGACTACAGGAAAAGGAGGACCGAGCATACCCCCATTCTCATCAACGGGGCTGTAGTGGAGCAGGTTGAGAGCTTCAAGTTCCTTGGTGTCCACATCAACAACAAACTAGAATGGTCCAAACACACCAAGACAGTCGTGAAGAGGGCACGACAAAACCTATTCCCCCTCAGGAAACTAAAAAGATTTGGCATGGGTCCTGAGATCCTCAAAAGGTTCTGCAGCTGCACCATCGAGAGCATCCTGACCGGTTTCATCACTGCCTGGTACGGAAATTGCTCGGCCTCTGACCGCAAGGCACTTCAGAGAGTAGTGGGTACGGCCCAGCACATCACTGGGGCAAACCTGCCTGCCATCCAGGACCTCTACACCAGGCGGTGTCAGAGGAAGGCCATAAAAAATGTCAACGACCCCAGCCACCTGTCATAGACTGTTCTCTCTACTACCGCATGGCAAGCTGTATCGGAGTGCCAAGTCTAGGACAAAAAGGCTTCTCAACAGTTTTTACCCCAAAGCCATAAGACTCCTGAACAGGTAACCAAATGGTTACCCGGACTATTTGTATTGTGTGCCAACACCCTCCCCAACCCCTCTTTTACGCTGCTGCTACTCTCTGTTTATCATATATGCATAGTCACTTTAACTATACATTCATGTACATACTACCTCAATTGACCCAACCAACCAGTGCTCCCGCACATTGGCTAACCTGGCTATGTGCATTGTGTCCCACCACCCACCAACCCCTCTTTTTACGCTACTGCTACTCTCTGTTCATCGTATATGCATAGTCACTTTAACCGTACCTACATGTACATACTACTAATACATTCAAGCTACATAAGCCTGACTAACCGGTGTCTGTATAGAGCCTTGCTACTGTTAGTTTCAAATGTATTTTTACTGTTGTTTTATTTCTTTACTTACCTACACACACACACACACATACCTTTTTTTGCTCTATTGGTTAGAGCCTGTAAGTAGCATTTCACTGTAAATACCTGTTGTATTCAGCGCACGTGACAAATAAACTTTGATTTGATTCGGATGGGATCGGGTACTGATACTCTCAGGTCTATATGACCTGATACTATCTGGTCTATATGAAACGGGTCCAGTTGTCCTTGGGTCCGTTCGGAACAGGTCTCTATATTTCAAAAACATATATTCGGTCCGGGTGTGAAAGCCGCAGGTCCATTTCGGAACGGGTCTAACTTTTTGGACCCGTGAAGACCTCTAGCATGCGTGCGTACGTTCATTCATGTGTGTTCATGCATGTGAGTGTGTGTGTCTATGTGTTCATGCATGCGAATGTGTGTCTCTGTGTATTCATGCATGTAAGTGTCATGGCTATTCCCCCAGAGGGAAGTGTGTGTACCTGGGCTTTACAAAGTGTCAGGTGTGTCACGCCATCAAGGTCTTATGGGAGAGAACCAGTCCAGGGTCTCATACCTTTCTTACCCAGAAACAGAAACCTACAATCCCCAGAGTATGTCCATGTCACTGCCTGGCATGCCAGTCTTCAGACTGACTGGGGGATACTGGTACTGACGGACTGGGGGGTCCTGGTACTGACTAACTGGGGAGTCTTGGTACTGACTGACTGGGGGTACTATTACTGACTAACTAGGGGAGTCTTGGTACTGACGGACTGGGGAGTCTTGGTACTGGCGGACTGGGGGATACTGGTACTGACTAACTGGGGGATCCTGGTACTGACTGACTGGGGGAGTCTTGGTACTGACGGACTGGGAGGTACTGGTACTGACTGACTGGGGGTACTGGTACTGACTGACTGGGAGGTACTGGTACTGACTGAGTGGGGGATACTGGTACTGACTGACTGGGGGTACTGGTACTGACTGACTGGGAGGTACTGGTACTGACTGACTGGGGGATACTGGTACTGACTGACTGGGGGATACTGGTACTGACGGACTGGGAGGTACTGGTACTGACTGACTGGGGATACTGGTACTGACTGACTGGGGGTACTGGTACTGACTGACTGGGAGGTACTGGTACTGACTGACTGGGGGATACTGGTACTGACTAACTGGGGGGTCCTGGTACTGACTGACTGGGGGTACTGGTACTGACTGACTGGGGGGTACTGGTACTGACGGACTGGGGGGTACTGGTACTAACGGACTGGGGGATACTGGTACTGACGGACTGGGGGATACTGGTACTGACTGACTGGGAGGTACTGGTACTGACTGACTGGGGGATACTGGTACTGACTGACTGGGGGATACTGGTACTGACTGACTGGGGGATACTGGTACTGATGGACTGGGAGGTACTGGTACTGACTGACTGGGGGGTACTGGTGGGCGCATGAATCTCATTAAGGTTTGTTCATGCTACATAAGTAGCACTATAACACATCTAATAACAATAGCATCCTGATTTGAAGAATACTAAAGAATACTGGTGTGGTGACCGTTGTATGTAACATTTGTAAAAGCTCTGTCCTCCACTGAAGTGCTCCACACCATGAACAAAAGTAGAGCAGTATGTTCATATGCGCACAACATGGCCTCTCACTGACTCAATAACAGTTTGAGTGAACATCAGGTGTCTTCTATGGTAGTGCTGCTGGTGCAGTGAATACACTGTGCCTTGTTCTTCCATTAGCCCTGTATAGAGCCAGATGAAAGACCCCATCAGTGTTTCTTCCCTCAAATTGGACCAGTCCACACAAAGCCTCAGTTCTTCACATTCTATTACAGGACCTTGGATGAAATAGTTCATAACAGAGAATTCATGTGGTTTCTCTGCCTGGAACACCCAGGAGAAAAGGCTAATAAGACAGACAAAAGCTTATAGAAAAACATGTATCAACCTGGTTGGATTGGCACTGAGCAGGTCTGTGTTATCACACGTGTCCACCTGTCTGATACACGTGGTAGGGGACATTAATGGAGCTTCTCTGGTGGAAAGTAATTCATTCTGCTGTAGCCCCCTCTCTACCATGTGAATCATATAAGCAGACAGAAGGACTAGTCAATAAGGGGCTAAGAATAAAACAACATAAATACAATTTAAAAGGCCATTTCCGTCAAACTTCGCTCTCATGCTTCAAACAGGAAGTGTGGTATGGTGTGTGTGTGTGTGTGTGTGTGTGTGTGTGTGTGTGTGTGTGTGTGTGTGTGTGTGTGTGTGTGTGTGTGCGCTACATATTGAAGAAGACAGGGGTAAAGCATGAGCCAGCATGTGATAAACAGTTACATTTCTCGTCTATAATCCACTTACAGCAACAGGGAAATCAGTGGTATGCTTCAGGCTTCCCTCATTATGCTTCAGGATTCCCTTCCTAATGCTTCAGGCTTCTATCATTATGCTTCAGGCTTCCCTCATTATGCTTCAGGCTTCCCTCATTATGCTTCAGGCTTCCCTCCCTAATGCTTCAGGCTTCCCTTCCTTATGCTTCAGAAAATCAAATCAAATCAAATGTATTTATAAAGCCCTTCGTACATCAGCTGATATCACAAAGTGCCGTACAGAAACTCAGCCTAAAACCCCAAACAGCAATCAATGCTGGTGTAGAAGCACGGTGGCTAGGATAAACTCCCTAGAAAGGCCAAAACCTAGGAAGAAACCTAGAGAGGAACCAGGCTATGTGGGGTGGCCAGTCCTTTTCTGGCTGTGCCGGGTGGATATTATAACAGAACATGGCCAAGATGTTCAAATGTTCATAAATGACCAGCATGGTCAAATAATAATAGGCTTTCCTCCCTTATGCTTCAGGCTTCCAACCCTAATGCTTCAGGCTTCCAACCCTAATGCTTCAGGCTTCCAACACTAATGCTTCATGCTTCCCTCATTATGATTCAGGCTTCCCTCATTATGCTTCAGGCATCCCTCATAATGCTTCAGGCATCCCTCATAATGCTTCAGGTATCCCTCATTATGCTTCAGGCATCCCATCCCTCATAATGCTTCAGGTATCCCTCATTATGCTTCAGGCATCCCTCATAATGCTTCAGGTATCCCTCATTATGCTTCAGGCATCCCTCATTATGCTTCAGGCTTCCCTCATTATGCTTCAGGCATCCCTCATAATGCTTCAGGCATCCCTCATAATGCTTCAGGTATCCCTCATTATGCTTCAGGCATCCCATCCCTCATAATACTTCAGGTATCCCTCATTATGCTTCAGGCATCCCTCATAATGCTTCAGGTATCCCTCATTATGCTTCAGGCATCCCTCATTATGCTTCAGGCTTCCCTCATTATGCTTCAGGCATCCCTCATAATGCTTCAGGCATCCCTCATAATGCTTCAGGTATCCCTCATTATGCTTCAGGCTTCCCTCCGTTATGCTTCAGGCTTCCCTCCCTGATGCTTCAGGCTTCCCTCCCTGATGCTTCAGGCTTCCCTCCCTAATGCTTCAGGCTTCTCTCCCTAATGCTTCAAGCTTTCAACCCTAATGCTTCAGGCTTCCAACCCTAATGCTTCAGGCTTCCAACCCTAATGCTTCAGGCTTCTCTCCCTAATACTTCAGGCTTCCAACCCTAATGCTTCAGGCTTCTCTCTCTTATGCTTCAGGCATCCCTCTATTATGCTTTGTACAGTTTCATTGTTAACTCTGTTTGTACACTCCTCCATTCCTCATCTCTGTCCCTTAATGTTTCTGTCCAGCACCTGACTATTGGATGTGTGCATGGGGCGGCAGGCTGCCAAGTGGTTAGAGCATTGGGGCAGTAACCGAAAGGTTGATGGATCGAATCCCAGAGCTGATAAGGTACAAATCTGGCATTCTGCCCCTGCACAAGGCAGTTAACCCACTGCTCCCCGGTAGGCCACCATTGTAAATAAGAATTTGTTCTTAACTGACTTGCCTGTTTTTAAATAAAGGTTCAATTAAAATTAAAAAGGGTTTCCTATTTCACTACCTGGTTTATTACTATGGACAGTGAGGGGAGGCTGCCAGGCCTGGTTTATTACTATGGACAGTGAGGGGAGGCTGCCAGGCCTGGTTTATTACTATGGACAGTGAGGGGAGGCTGCCAGGCCTGGTTTATTACTATGGACAGTGAGGGGAGGCTGCCAGGCCTGGTTTATTACTAAGGACAGTGAGGGGAGGCTGCCAGACCTGGTTTATTACTATGGACAGTGAGGGGAGGCTGCCAGGCCTGGTTTATTACTATGGACAGTGAAGGGAGGCTGCCAGGCCTGGTTTATTACTATGGACAGTGAGGGGAGGCTGCCAGGCCTGGTTTATTACTATGGACAGTGAGGGGAGGCTGCCAGGCCTGGTTTATTACTATGGACAGTGAGGGGAGGCTGCCAGGCCTGGTTTATTACTATGGACAGTGAGGGGAGGCTGCCAGGCCTGGTTTATTACTATGGACAGTGAGGGGAGGCTGCCAGGCCTGGTTTATTACTATGGACAGTGAGGGGAGGCTGCCAGGCCTGGTTTATTACTATGGACAGTGAGGGGAGGCTGCCAGGCCTGGTTTATTACTATGGACAGTGAGGGGAGGCTGCCAGGCCTGGTTTATTACTATGGACAGTGAGGGGAGGCTGCCAGGCCTGGTTTATTACTATGGACAGTGAGGGGAGGCTGCCAGGCCTGGTTTATTACTATGGACAGTGAGGGGAGGCTGCCAGGCCTGGTTTATTACTATGGACAGTGAGGGGAGGCTGCCAGGCCTGGTTTATTACTATGGACAGTGAGGGGAGGCTGCCAGACCTGGTTTATTACTATGGACAGTGAGGGGAGGCTGCCAGGCCTGGTTTATTACTATGGACAGTGAGGGGAGGCCTCCAGGCCTGGTTTATTACTATGGACAGTGAGGGGAGGCTGCCAGGCCTGGTTTATTACTATGGACAGTGAGGGGCGGCTGCCAGGCCTGGTTTATTACTATGGACAGTGAGGGGAGGCTGCCAGGCCTGGTTTATTACTATGGACAGTTATGGGAGGCTGCCAGGCCTGGTTTATTACTATGGACAGTGAGGGGAGGCTGCCAGGCCTGGTTTATTACTATGGACAGTGAGGGGAGGCTGCCAGGCCTGGTTTATTACTATGGACAGTGAGGGGAGGCTGCCAGGCAAGGGGGAAGGTGGAAATTCTTTGCAACCTGATGTGTGCAGTGGGCTGTGACTTAGTGCAAAGCCTTCAGTCTCAGTGAACTCAGTGAGTAGTGGTGTGTATCCCAATCTCACTTTCTCTTCTTCTCCTCTAATTGTCACACCTCTTCTCTTATTTCGCTCTAATTTCTCTCTCTCTGTCAACCCCCCCACCCTCTCTCTCTGTCTCTCTCTCTGTGTGAAAGTTGACAGCGCTGGGCAGCCTCCACAAGTCAGTAATGAGGGGTACTCTGGGGAAGCCCCTGTCCAAGGAGAGACTCATTGATCCAGACAGACCGACAGGCCGGCTAGGAGTTCCAAACCGCACAGCTCCCTCTCCAAAGCGCTTTTCCCCTGAGCACACACAGACAGGTTCGGTAGAAAGTTGGAAATTTAAAGTTGGAATTGATAGACACTAAACAGAAAACAAGATCCCACAAAACCCAAAAGGAAAATTACAACTTATATGTGATCCCCAATCAGAGACAACGATAGACAGCTGCCTCTGATTGGGAACCACACGCGGCCAAAAACAAAGAAATAGAGAACATAGACTTTCCCACCCGAGTCACACCCTGACCTAACCAAACATAGAGAACAAAAAGGATCTCTAAGGTCAGGGCGTCCTGTAACTTCCATCATTTGCACATTTCATATCAAATTAAATGTCCATTAGTTTCATGTGGAATTCTCGTCTCGTTACATTTTCATCTACTAAAATTAATTTGTAATAGTTATTGTGGTTTTTCCAGGGCATTTCGTCTCGTTATCGTCCTAGTTTTAGTCAGGAAAAGTAGGTTGTTGAGTATTTTTCGTCATGGTTGGTGTTGACGAAATTAACACTGTTGTTGATGTAGCTTTAAACCAATGCGTTGTGATCCTCTTGCCAGGTCCAACCTCTCCCTGGTCTACTGGCCTGCATTTCCAATGTGAATGAGGTCATCCCGTCTCTCCCGGAGTCATGCCCCAGTAGTACGTCTAATAAACCCTGGGTTATATTAAGTCACAGTGAAGAGGATACGGTACAGTACAGTGGCGTGGGACGAGAGGTCTGTGAACAAGAGGTTCCAGTTGCTTCAAATTTCCCCCCGGTGCTATAATAGTCCATGGATACTGCTGCTTCCAGTACAGTTTGAGAGTGGAAAGCCAGAGGAAGTCCACATCAAGCAGGCCTACAGGATATGCCTCTCTCCCCCCTCTCTCTGTGTACTGTCATGTTGTTCCATGTGGGAGGGGTTGGACGGTTAGTGGGGGAGTGGATCATACCATGAGAAGGGGAGGTGGTGAGGGGGAGGGGTGCAGGAAACAGCGCGGGATAGCATTTCAGCTGTGACCTCTGACCCCTGTGATGTTAGGGCGCTCTGTGATCTGGGGCAGCAAATGGAAATTATGTTGCGCTGACAGAAGCTTCTGAGGACTGAGAGATGAATTGGTTTCTCTGTGGTGGAGCTGGTTAAGACAGGAGGGTAGTGGACTCGACTGAACCCTCTGTGGTAGAGCTGGTTAAGACAGGAGGGTAGTGGACTTGACTGAACCCTCTGTGGTGGAGCTGGTTAAGACAGGAGGGTAGTGGACTCGACTGAACCCTCTGTGGTGGAGCTGGTTAAGACAGGAGGGTAGTGGACTTGACTGAACCCTCTGTGGTGGAGCTGGTTAAGACAGGAGGGTAGTGGACTTGACTGAACCCTCTGTGGTGGAGCTGGTTAAGACAGGAGGGTAGTGGACTCGACTGAACCCTCTGTGGTGGAGCTGGTTAAGACAGGAGGGTAGTGGACTTGACTGAATGCTCTCAAGCCATGGCTTGTCTTCCAGCCCCCAGCTACAGTAGGGGCGAAAAACACTGAGGCGGATTGTTAAGTACTTTGCGTGCACCCATGTCTGTTCAATGATGAAGTACAGTAGGAGGATTACTGTATGTGGAAGTGTTGTGTGGTGCCGTCTTAGTTGGAACATTTGACACAATAATGTTCTTGTTCCTAACTTGTAGAAGTGTGAACAACCGGAGTTCATCTCGCTGTTTATTAGCTCAAGATTGGCTGTATACTGTTTTATTAGAGCAAGATGCTCTTTGTATGTTTTTGTGATTTGTTAGATATTCATCATTTTAAAATGGAATAAAGTACTGTATATTGTATGTCTTGGATGTGTGTCAGAGTAGATAGATAGAAAGCCTGCAGCCGGCATATTCTGTCCCACATGCTTCAGTCGATCTCGCTTCACAATATACTGTGTTTTCTTTATTCCTATCACTGTGTATTGTGAAGCTGGCTGAGGAAACCATATGGGAACAGAATATACTAACTACTACAGCCACTATCTCCCCCTTGACTACTATCTTGACCTTGACATTCACCTAGAATTCCCCATTTAAGATGGCTCATCTACCATGATTCAGATTCATGAGACGCTGATATGTTCGTATACCACCACTTCATTGCTGGTTATTGTTTGTATATGTTTTGTATATTTTGTCCTGAATGTTCTTGCTGTTGGGCTCTGGTGGGTTAGATTTCCAAACTTGAAACGTACTTACCAGCTGTCCAGTGAGGGGAAAAAAACATGGCTCCTCTAGCTAATTAGTCTGCAATGAGATTTGCTTGTTGTGAGATAGTTGGTGAAATGTACAAAATATTACCCTGGACTCTATGATTTAAGCAAGGAGTCAACTCAGGATGGCAGTGATGTTGGAATCTCAGCATTACAAATGGCTCCAGTTCCTAGAATAGTTTCAGCAAATGGTCTGTGCCAAGAAAAGCATATTTATTTCAATTTCTAATGCTCTTCTTGGGTTTAATATGATAACAACCCAGCTCTCTGGGGGGTCTCGCTACCTAGCTTTACAGCAATATTAGAATTTGACTGGAGAAGGAAGCTTTGAGCACACTTAAAGCACACTGTAGACAGGATACCTCCACGCCAATTGCTGCTGACAAAGGTGAGTCATGGTTAAAAATAAAGCTTTGCTTCTCGGTGACTGTTTGTGTGTGTGTGTATCCTGTCTGCTTTTATTCACAGGATTATGTCTTGTTTTTATTCAGCACCTGCAGCAACTCATCCAAACTCACCTTCCACTGTCGCTACGCTAGCTCATCCAGACTCACCTTCCTCCCAGTCGCTACTCTAACTCATCCAGACTCACCTTCCACTGTCGCTACGCTAGCTCATCCAGACTCACCTTCCTCTGTTGCTACTCTAGCTCATCCAGACTCACCTTCCTCCCAGTCGCTTCTAACTCATCCGAACTCACCTTCCTCTGTTGCTACTCTAGCTCATCCGGACTCACCTTCCTCCCAGTCGCTACTCTAACTCATCTGAACTCACCTTCCTCTGTTGCTACTCTAGCTCATCCGGACTCACCTTCCACTGTATATAGCCTCGTTATTGTTATTCTTATTGTGTTACTTTTTACTATTACTTTTTAGTTTAGTCTACTCGGTAAATATTTTCTTCTTCTTGAACTGTACTGTTGGTTAAGGACTTGTAAGTAAGCATTTCATGGAAAAGTCTACACTTGTTGCATTTGGTGCATGTGACAAATAAAGTTTGATTTGAAATTGGGGAGAAAAAGGGGTAAAAAATATATATATTTTAAAAACTCACCCAGACTCACCATCCTCTCAGTCGCTACGCTAACTTGCCCAGACTCACCTTCCTCTCAGTTGCTACGCTAACTCACCCAGACGCACCTTCCTCTGTCACTACGCTAACTCGCCCAGACTCACCTTCCTCTGTCACTACGCTAACTCACCCAGACTCACCTTCCTCTGTCACTATGCTAACTCACACAGACTCACCTTCCTCTCAGTCGCTACGCTAACTCACCCAGACTCACCTTCCTCTCAGTCGATATGCTAACTCACCCAGACTCACCTTCCTCTCAGTCGCTATGCTAAATCACCCAGACTCACCTTCCTTTCAATCTCTATGCTAGCTCACCCAGACTCACCTTCCTCTGTTGCTACACTAGCTTACCGAGACTCATCTTCCTCTCAGCTCCTGGTTCTCAGGCAGTCCTGCCCCCAGAGCACCACTTGAGGTTTAGGAGAATGAGGCAGAGAACAGAAGAGGAAGGCTTCAGTTAAATCCTTCCCTCCACTCCCCTGCAGTGGGATGATAAAGGCAGTGGAACAATGAAGTCATTTCTAATACAGATGCTGAGAGTTTGGTTTTAACAGACTATGGTGAACACTCTGAAAAACTGCTGAGATCTCTCTTTGTGTACGGTAGAGCTCAAGACCATCTCAACTTGAAATTGTTACAGAATGGTCCTGTGAAGAGTTCTTAACTGTATTATAATAGCTTATGATAGATTCATTCCATTGCACTTTCCCATCATTGCTGGCCTTGTTTTTAGTTGCCAATTTAAACCGAATTGGTTACAGATTCATCCCAATGTTCATGTAGCACTCAAGAAGACAACTCCATCGCTTACTATTCATTTTTCAATTACATTTCTCTTTTTAATGCAAGAGGCGATCGATCATGCACAATCTCCCAATAACTCAACATCCTCGTCTCTACTTCTAAGGACATATCCTTGTTGGGGATAATGTTACAAAGGTAGCGTATTACGTAATCTGATACATTTTTATGAGTCACTAGTAATATAACGCTTTACTTTCCATTCAAAGTAATATTGTAAAGTATGTCATATGTAATATATTGCTATTTCAAGTAACTAATCCACAACAACTGTCTTCAATTTTCATTGTGATTCTAATCACTAAGACCTGGCCTTGCATTATCAGTTGAAAGAAATGAAAGATAAATCTTACTGTAGACTGGAAAAGAGAGCCTCTTCAGGACCGCTTGAGAGCACCGTGTAGCTCATTATTGTTTTTATTTCTGTTCGTTCTCAATAATCCTCTGGCAATGTTTTATTAATTGAATAATGTATTCCTTTTTCCATTTCATATTCACTGATGTGCTTTAATGGTGCTGCGAGAGGATAAATATTCTAAAGAACTTCTGCCCTTATTTTCCCTCTGCAACCGTGGCTTCAATCTATCATTCCCATAATACATCTGCAGGCGCTGAAACCGTTTTCATCCATTACAGAAGGTTATCTACAGTCACAAGCTTTATCATTTTGCACCCGATGGGGATATTATTTGGTTATTAAACCCCACATTATATTTTTTTTTATCTGGGATTTCTCAGGGGAATTATTTGAAATGTTTTAATTATACAGTATTTGTCTAAATTTCCCATTGACAGCGAGGTATGATTTGATCTGAAGATATACTCTACTTGTCATGTACTGCCATGTTGTGTCTTGTCTCTGTCCTTTCCCTTCACCCTGTCTCCCTCTGCTGGTCGTTGTTAGGTTACCTTTTCTCCCCCGCTTTCCCCCAGCTGTTCCTTGTCTCCTCTGACTACCCATTCACCCCGTTTCCCACCTGTTCCCTTTTTCCCTCTGATTAGGTCCCTATATCTCTCTCTGTTTCTGTTCCTGTCCTTGTCGGATTCTTGTTTGTTGTGTTTCATGCCTGAGCCAGACTATCGTCATGTTTGCTGTAACCTTGTCCTGTCCTGTCGGAATCTGCCGGTCTATCTGAGCCTACCTATGTTTGGTTATTAAAGAAGCTCTGTTTAAGTTAGTTCGCTTTTGGGTCCTCATTCACTCACCGTAACAGAAGAATCCGACCAAGAATGGACCCAGCGACTTCGGATCCTCTCCACTCAGCCGTCGGGATCCAGGGAGCGATGCTAGGCAGACACGAGCAGGAAGTGTCTGCTGCTCGACATGCCGTTGAGACCCTGGCCACCCAAGTCTCCAACCTCACAGAACAGGTTCACCATCTCCGCCTCGATCCACCGGCCACTTCCAGGGCTTTCGAATCTCCGGAGCCCAGAATCAATAACCCGCCGTGTTACTCTGGGGAGCCCACTGAATGCCGCTCGTTCCTCACCCAGTGTGATATTGTGTTTTCTCTCCAGCCCAACACTTACTCCAGGAGCACTGCTCGTGTCGCCTACGTCATATCTCTCCTTATTGGACGGGCTCGTGAGTGGGGCACGGCAATCTGGGAGGCAAGGGCTGAGTGTACTAACCAGTATCAGGACTTTAAGGAGGAGATGATACGGGTTTTTGATCGATCTGTTTTTGGGGAGGAGGCTTCCAGGGCCCTGTCTTCCCTATGTCAAGGCAATCGATCCATAACAGACTACTCTATTGAGTTTCGCACTCTTGCTGTCTCCAGTGGCTGGAACGAGCCGGCCTTGCTCGCTCGTCTTCTGGAGGGTTTCCGCGCAGAGGTAAAGGATGAGATTCTCTCCCGGGAGGTTCCTTCCAGCGTGGATTCCTTGATTGAACTCGCTATTCGCATTGAGCGACGGGTTGATCTTCGTCACCGAGCTCGTGGAAAGGAGCTCGCGCTCTCCGTCGCCTCCCTCTCCGCATCACTACCATCTTCCTCTGCCGGCTCGGGTGCTGAGCCCATGCAGCTGGGAGGTATCCACATCTCGACTAAGGAGAGGGAACGGAGAATCACCAACCGCCTCTGTCTCTATTGCGGTTCCGCTGGTCATTTTGTCACTTCATGTCCAGTAAAAGGCCAGAGCTCGTCAGTAAGCGGAGGGCTACTGGTGAGCGCTACTACTCCTGTCTCTCCTTCAAGATCCTGCACTACCTTGTCGGTCCATCTACGCTGGACCGGTTCGTCAGCTTCCTGCAGTGCCTTAATAGACTCTGGGGCGGAGGGCTGTTTTATGGACGAGACCTGGGCTCGGGAACATGACATTCCTCTCAGACAGTTAAAGGAGCCCACGGCCTTGTTCGCCCTGGATGGTAGTCCTCTCCCCAGGATTCAGCGTGAGACGCTACCTTTAACCCTCACTGTTTCTGGTAATCATAGTGAAACCATTTCTTTTTTAATTTTTCGTTCACCTTTTACACCTGTTGTTTTGGGCCATCCCTGGCTAGTTTGTCATAATCCTTCCATTAATTGGTCTAGTAATTCTATCCTCTCCTGGAACGTCTCTTGTCATGTGAAATGTTTAATGTCTGCTATCCCTCCTGTTTCCTCTGTCTCTTCTTCACAGGAGGAGCCTGGTGATTTGACAGGGGTGCCGGAGGAATATCACGATCTGCGCACGGTGTTCAGTCGGTCCAGGGCCACCTCTCTTCCTCCACACCGGTCGTATGATTGTAGTATTGATCTCCTTCCGGGAACCACCCCCCCCCGGGGTAGACTATACTCTCTGTCGGCTCCCGAACGTAAGGCTCTCGAAGATTATTTGTCTGTAGCTCTTGACGCCGGTACCATAGTCCCCTCCTCCTCTCCCGCCGGAGCAGGGTTTTTTTTTGTCAAGAAGAAGGACGGGTCTCTGCGCCCCTGCATAGATTATCGAGGGCTGAATGACATAACAGTGAAGAATCGTTATCCGCTTCCTCTTATGTCTTCAGCCTTCGAGATCCTGCAGGGAGCCAGGTTTTTCACTAAGTTGGACCTTCGTAACGCTTACCATCTCGTGCGCATCAGGGAGGGGGACGAGTGGAAGACGGCGTTTAACACTCCGTTAGGGCACTTTGAATACCGGGTTCTTCCTTTCGGCCTCGCTAACGCTCCAGCTGTCTTTCAGGCATTAGTCAATGATGTCCTGAGAGACATGCTGAACATCTTTGTTTTCGTTTACCTTGACGATATCCTGATTTTTTCACCGTCACTCCAGATTCATGTTCAGCACGTTCGACGTGTCCTCCCAGCGCCTTTTAGAGAATTGTCTTTTTGTGAAGGCTGAGAAGTGCACTTTTCATGCCTCCTCCGTCACATTTCTCGGTTCTGTTATTTCCGCTGAAGGCATTAAGATGGATCCCGCTAAGGTCCAAGCTGTCATTGATTGGCCCGTCCCTAAGTCACGCGTCGAGCTGCAGCGCTTTCTCGGCTTCGCGAACTTCTATCGTCGTTTCATCCGTAATTTCGGTCAGGTGGCAGCTCCTCTCACAGCCCTTACTTCTGTCAAGACGTGCTTTAAGTGGTCCGTTTCCGCCCAGGGAGCTTTTGATCTCCTCAAGAATCGTTTTACATCCGCTCCTATCCTTGTTACACCTGACGTCTCTAGACAGTTCGTTGTCGAGGTTGACGCGTCAGAGGTGGGCGTGGGAGCCATCCTTTCTCAGCGCTCCCTCTCTGACGACAAGGTCCACCCATGCGCGTATTTTTCTCATCGCCTGTCGCCGTCGGAACGTAACTATGATGTGGGTAACCGCGAACTGCTCGCCATCCGGTTAGCCCTAGGCGAATGGCGACAGTGGTTGGAGGGGGCGACCGTTCCTTTTGTCGTTTGGACTGACCATAGGAACCTTGAGTACATCCGTTCTGCCAAACGACTTAATGCGCGTCAGGCGCGTTGGGCGCTGTTTTTCGCTCGTTTCGAGTTTGTGATTTCTTATCGTCCGGGCTCTAAGAACACCAAGCCTGATGCTTTGTCTCGTCTCTTCAGTTCTTCAGTAGCCTCCACTGACCCCGAGGGGATTCTCCCTGAGGGGCGTGTTGTCGGGTTGACTGTCTGGGGAATTGAGAGGCAGGTAAAACAAGCGCTCACTCACACTCCGTCGCCGCGCGCTTGTCCTAGGAACCTTCTTTTCGTTCCCGTTCCTACTCGTCTGGCCGTTCTTCAGTGGGCTCACTCTGCCAAGTTAGCTGGCCACCCTGGCGTTCGGGGTACGCTTGCTTCCATTCGCCAGCGTTTTTGGTGGCCCACCCGGGAGCATGACACGCGTCGTTTCGTGGCTGCTTGTTCGGTCTGCGCGCAGACTAAGTCCGGTAACTCTCCTCCTGCCGGCCGTCTCAGGCCGCTTCCTATTCCCTCTCGACCGTGGTCTCACATCGCCTTAGATTTTGTCACCGGACTGCCTTCGTCAGCGGGGAAGACTGTTATTCTTACGGTTGTCGATAGGTTCTCTAAGGCGGCTCATTTCATTCCCCTTGCTAAGCTTCCTTCTGCTAAAGAGACGGCACAAATCATCATCGAGAATGTTTTCAGAATTCATGGCCTTCCGTCAGACGTCGTTTCGGACAGAGGTCCGCAATTCACGTCTCAATTTTGGAGGGAGTTTTGCCGTTTGATTGGGGCTTCCGTCAGTCTCTCTTCCGGCTTTCACCCCCAGTCTAACGGTCAAGCAGAACGGGCCAATCAGACTATTGGTCGCATCTTACGCAGTCTTTCTTTTCGTAACCCTGCGTCTTGGTCAGAACAGCTCCCCTGGGCAGAATACGCCCACAACTCGCTTCCTTCGTCTGCGACCGGGCTATCTCCTTTTCAGAGTAGCCTCGGGTACCAGCCTCCGCTGTTCTCATCTCAGTTCGCCGAGTCCAGCGTCCCCTCCGCTCAGGCTTTTGTCCAACGTTGCGAGCGCACCTGGAAGAGGGTCAGGTCTGCACTTTGCCGTTATAGGACGCAGACTGTGAGGGCTGCTAATAAGCGTAGAACTAAGAGTCCTAGATATTGTCGCGGTCAGAGAGTTTGGCTCTCCACTCAGAACCTTCCCCTTAAGACGGCTTCTCGCAAGTTGACCCCGCGGTTCATTGGTCCGTTCCGTATTTCTCGGGTCATTAATCCTGTCGCAGTTCGACTTCTTCTTCCGCGATACCTTCGTCGCGTCCACCCGGTCTTCCATGTCTCCTGCATCAAGCCCGTCCTTCGCGCCCCCGCTCGTCGCCCCCCCCCCCCCCCCCCATCCTTGTCGAGGGCGCACCCATCTACAGGGTCCGTAGAATTTTGGACATGCGTCCTCGGGGCCGTGGTCACCAGTACCTCGTAGATTGGGAGGGGTACGGTCCTGAGGAGAGGAGTTGGGTTCCCTCTCGGGACGTGCTGGACCGTGCGCTGATCGAGGATTTCCTCCGTTGCCGCCAGGTTTCCTCCTCGAGTGCGCCAGGAGGCGCTCGGTGAGTGGGGGGGTACTGTCATGTACTGCCATGTTGTGTCTTGTCTCTGTCCTTTCCCTTCACCCTGTCTCCCTCTGCTGGTCGTTGTTAGGTTACCTTTTCTCCCCCGCTTTCCCCCAGCTGTTCCTTGTCTCCTCTGACTACCCATTCACCCCGTTTCCCACCTGTTCCCTTTTTCCCTCTGATTAGGTCCCTATATCTCTCTCTGTTTCTGTTCCTGTCCTTGTCGGATTCTTGTTTGTTGTGTTTCATGCCTGAGCCAGACTATCGTCATGTTTGCTGTAACCTTGTCCTGTCCTGTCGGAATCTGCCGGTCTATCTGAGCCTACCTATGTTTGGTTATTAAAGAAGCTCTGTTTAAGTTAGTTCGCTTTTGGGTCCTCATTCACTCACCGTAACACTACTAAGTTAAAATCATACAGGGTTGATCTCCCTTCCAAAGCACAGATGAATGTGGACATATAGCGCATAACCATATTGTTCTTCATCACTTTTAATGTCTCATAAATGTCTTTCATTTGTATGTTTTTGTTGAAAGGATCTGTATTGCTCGGTCAGAATGGACATCGTCAGCAACACTCAGTACTATCACTAAGATCTGGTACATTCCAGCCCTGAGGCCTCAGCAGACTTTAATTTCCCCTTTCTCTCTGTCTCAGATCAGGCCCCTATATGCTTTACATGTATATTTTAGCATAGGATTTGTCTTAATTACATCATGCATACAGATGATAGTGATTTGGCATCGTTAGCGTCTCATACTAGCTATACCTTGTTTAAGTGACCTTGGATGACTGGTCAACTCCTCAAAGGAGGTCTGAGACCATTAGTGATGAAAGATTAGGAAAACTCCTCATCACCTTGTAAAATGCACAATAGCTGATTTGGCTGTGACGATGATGATGTTTCTCATTGTGTAACTTGTGAAATGTCATTATAATATTGTGCCTTGAGCAAATCCCATTATAATGAAGCAATCCCGTCATGAAGACATGTTTCGTTGTGTCATTTCATCATACTCTTATGACATCCATGTAATGTGAACCATGTGCTGCTTCGCTAGTGGTATTTGTGGCTGTAGCAAGTCGTTGTCATGCTGTTAAGTCCCTCTCAGCTTTCCCTATATGAGAAAACCATGCTTCCATTTTGGTTATTTCACAATCACATAGTTACATTCTCACCACACATGTAATGTGAACCAGGACTCTGACATATTGTATCTAATGAGTGTTGCTAGTGTCTGTGCTTTTGTATTGCTGTAAAGCTGTGCCTTTCAGATTGCTTTAAGTTGTTGTCCCCATGGTGCACATCTCTGTTGAATTCAGACGTCCCAGTGCCCTGACCTGAAGGAGCCTGTCAAGCATTCATAACACAAACAACCCTCGTTAGCACGCCTCTGTGAGCCTTGTTAGTGCTCCTCTGTGAGCCTTGTTAGTGCTCCTCTGTGAGCCTCGTTAGCGCGCCTCTGTTAGCCTCATTAGCGTGCCTCTGTTAGCCTCATTAGCGCGCCTCTGTTAGCCTCATTAGCGCACCTCTGTTAGCCTCATTAGCACGCCTCTGTTAGCCTCATTAGCGCGCCTCTGTTAGCCTCGTTAGTGCTCCTCTGTGAGCCTTGTTAGTGCTCCTCTGTGAGCCTCGTTAGCGCGCCTCTGTTAGCCTCATTAGCGCGCCTCTTTTTGCCTCATTAGCGCGCCTCTGTTAGCCTCATTAGCGCGCCTCTGTTAGCTTCGTTAGCGCACCTCTGTTAGCCTCGTTAGGTGCCTCTGTGAGCCTTTGTTAGCGCGCTTCTGTGAGCTTCATTAGCGCGCCTCTGTGAGCACAGGGTAATAGAGCATGAGCAGGAATGCCTATGAGCCATCTGAGCAGTGACCTTTGAACTTAAGGGGCTCAGTGGTCCTGGTGTGTTGTTATTCAACTTTTAAAATCCATTCTTTATAGTACAAAGTCTGACTTGGGTCACAGTCTCTATAGGGCATATGTAGCAATTATCTTTTCTATTAAGGGAACTTAGTTATGCAGAAGCTGTTGGTGTCCTTATTATACAGAATTGTCTCACAGATAACTCTCTCTGTGCCTCTGTGTCTCTCTGTCTCTCTCTCTCTCAGGGCTCACGTGTCTTCGTGACCGCCTCACGTTCCGTTTCTGTCAGACCCTCCAGTGGCTTGGCCGATGCCACCTGCCCGCCGTGCGGACACAGTGCTGCAAGACCTGTGGCCGGCGTTCCCGTGGCAACGAGCGCACGTCCCGTCGCTGAGGTCAGCGATCAATATAAGGTGTACACGGTCACCCACACTCTTACACTCTCACACGCACAGACATGGACACACACAGACATGGACAAGCACAGACATGGACACGCACGGACATGGACACGCACAGACATGGACACGCACAGACATGGACACGCACAGACATGGACACGCACAGACATGGACACACACAGACATGGACACACACAGACATGGACACACACACACACAACACATACAGATGATCAGGTAGCAGCTCTGGACCTGCAAAATTGCAGCATCCATCTTGTCCATCTGTCGTTGAAGGGTGAATCTTGAGCTGGATACACACACAATTTCTCATACAGGTCTAGTGTCAAATTGGTTGCTACTCTCACCCTGCTGTCCTGGCTGCTGGGTCAGAGCTGCTGGGTCACATCTTCTCAGTGCTGTTGGGATAGAGCCACATTCTGGGTGGTAGGAAAACTATACCTGAGCTGTGCTTGATTTGTTTGCCTGGTATAATGGAACCAATGGAATAGTCCCAAAGGTGCTAATAGAATTATATCAAGCACTCCTCAAAAAATGATTTTACACATAGTAGGATGGGAGCACATGACACAACACAAATTCCTCCAAACTGTATAATGAAGAAACATGGCTGTTGCTCTCTCTACTGTTGAGAGAATGATGTATGTGTTTGTTTGCACTTTTCTCTCTGATGGATCCAACTGTTATTCTGTTTTGATTGTGAGAAATGGTGCAGCTGGAACACGTTGTTTAGTCATATGTCTGGTTCAGCCAGTAGCAACATGGACTGGAACACGTGGTTTAGTCATATGTCTGGTTCAGCCAGTAGCAACGTGGACTGGAACACGTTGTTTAGTCATATGTCTGGTTCAGCCAGTAGCAACGTGGACTGGAACACGTGGTTTAGTCATATGTCTGGTTCAGCCAGTAGCAACGTGGACTGGAACACGTGGTTTAGTCATATGTCTGGTTCAGCCAGTAGCAACGTGGACTGGAACACGTGGTTTAGTCATATGTCTGGTTCAGCCAGTAGCAACGTGGACTGGAACACGTTGTTTAGTCATATGTCTGGTTCAGCCAGTAGCAACGTGGACTGGAACACGTGGTTTAGTCATATGTCTGGTTCAGCCAGTAGCAACGTGGACTGTAACACGTGGTTTAGTCATATGTCTGGTTCAGCCAGTAGCAACGTGGACTGGAACACGTGGTTTAGTCATATGTCTGGTTCAGCCAGTAGCAACGTGGACTGGAACACGTGGTTTAGTCATATGTCTGGTTCAGCCAGTAGCAACGTGGACTGGAACACGTGGTTTAGTCATATGTCTGGTTCAGCCAGTAGCAACGTGGACTGGAACACGTGGTTTAGTCATATGTCTGGTTCAGCCAGTAGCAACGTGGACTGGAACACGTTGTTTAGTCATATGTCTGGTTCAGCCAGTAGCAACGTGGACTGGAACACGTGGTTTAGTCATATGTCTGGTTCAGCCAGTAGCAACGTGGACTGTAACACGTGGTTTAGTCATATGTCTGGTTCAGCCAGTAGCAACGTGGACTGGAACACGTGGTTTAGTCATATGTCTGGTTCAGCCAGTAGCAACGTGGACTGGAACACGTGGTTTAGTCATATGTCTGGTTCAGCCAGTAGCAACGTGGACTGGAACACGTGGTTTAGTCATATGTCTGGTTCAGCCAGTAGCAACGTGGACTGGACCAGCGTACTGATTTAGCATACAGTTGTTACACATTTGTTAACTACCAGATTACCTTGTAGCTCGTACAATGCTTTGTATTGATAGCAGCTGATGTAGCGACTAGTACATGTAGCATAAGCAACACCACTTGTCAAGTTGGTTCCCAACTTGTGAACAATGCTTTATAAAGCAGCTACGTAGTGTAATTACAGTTTCATGAATGCTTATAAAGTGAGTAAATGAAAAAAGCCAAATTCTTTGACAATGGTGCTGCGAAAATAACCTGGTGCTAGAGGCGTCCTCAAGCGTCAAACCCCGTCAGGTCAGGTGTTGGCTGACCAGTGCCTTTTCTACTTGAATCCTGCCCTCCATTAAGGCATTTGTCTCTAAATTATGCCGTTTTAGTATTTGACATTTTAGTATTTGTCTCTAAATTCTGCCATTTTAGTATTTGTCTAAACTCTTCCATTTTAGTATTTGTCTCTAAATCTCAGTAGAATTCAGTTTTGACCTTATGTACAGTAATGGGAGAATTGTTGTTCAGTGTACAGGGGAATAGAATCATTAGAATCATGTTACTTTTAGCCATTCTCAGAGAATTACGGAGGGCATAGAGGTTTTAGAACAACAGCACAAGGGAGGAATATATGAATTGCTCATTTAAGTTATCAGTGCATTGCTTTTATGAATTAGAATGAATCATTTTGTATGCCTCCAAGAATGAGTATTTCTTCTGTCATTTTGATGTAGTGAGTGGCTGTAATTTTTTGTTTAGGCAATATGCAAACACTTGACCCGCCTCCCTAATTTATGCACTCTGTGTAATTATTACTAATGATGATACATTGTTCTAAGAATTAATTTCCTGTCAAATGTTTCGCTTTTAAATGAGTTCTTTCAGAATTCCTTTGTTTTTGAGGAGACTCTGTTAAAAAACAACAATATGTTTTCTCATCGCGGCTCTGATAAATCATCAATACTTACAGTAGTTTAAACTCTGAGACCTTTATTCTTATTCACCTTTGTTTTAACCACTTTTTTTTGACGATTTCGTTTATTTTGTAAATCTGTGACCACTGAGAGATACTGTATATGTGTCACTTTTGATTTTGAAATGTCATTTTTAGTTGGACCATACACATTAGAGTTGATAATGATGATAAATCTTCAGCAGTCCTTTATGTTTCTAAAGACTCAGAAGCAGTTTATATCACTCCTGATTCAGGGATCCTTTTAGTCATGCAACCTGAGGAAATTAGGATTTCTGACAGATTTCTGACAGATGAATGATTAGTCTTGTAAATGTTTTGCTTTATAAGTGATGTATCCTCTATGTACAGTCATATTTTTCCAGCAGCTTCCCATTCCTGTAGTGGTGGGACAGAGGTTATTCTATGCTCTGGGCTATATTGGCACCATCTGTAAGCGCTGTGGTGAGGTTGACCTCTGAACTTCCACCTGAGGTTGATGGTGAGAACCAGGGCGGAGTAGCTGCCTGAGGCTTTCCTGCAGTGGGTATGTGGCATACTACTGTTTGTGAAACAACGTTTGTATATTCATCTCTAAAGGGCACAGGGAAAGATCTCTTTTGTTGTTTCATCTTGCCTCTTAACAATGTTCGGCATGTTCAACAGCACTCAAACCCATCCACTTCCAAAAGCAATTTAGTCATGCTTCTTTGTGTTCATCAATAGTTTATTTTGTAACATAAATGTTTGTACTTTACATTTTGTATTTATACCACTTCAAATAAAACATTTGAAAATAAAAACCCAGTTTGATGTATTATTCTGCTGTGTTTTATGATTAAAAAGAATAATCCATGTAAAGTGTTTCCATTCAAAGCTACAGGGAGGCAGGTTGTCAAGTATTTCATGTCTCCAGTCAGAGAAAGTCACAGATCTGAAACTCTTTATGCAGGCAGCTTTTCACTTGAGACGATTCAGAGCAGAAGCCAACGTCCTCAGAGGAAGTAAAGCACTGGCTGAGGGTTTTCATGGACCAGTTTCTTTTCTTCTTTTTTTGTAACAGTACAAACAACAACATACAAGACACTCACCAACACCCACAACATCAGCCCTGCCCGGACCCAACTGCTCACACCCTCCATCTCCAAACTGCACCATTTTGTTTCTCTCTGTCACACATGGTCATGCACTTTCAACATTTAGATAATGAAGCACCTGACCTTTCCATTGTGTTAGCGATGGAGGATTGGTTGATTTACAGTTTCGTAAGTATACGTTTTTCAAGATGATTGATGAGAAAATGATCGTCCAACCCATCGGGTATCTCACTGCACCTTCATATGTCTTGAAATATGCAGACAGACAAATTAAAAGTAGATTTACATTGTAAGACAGCCAACAGCCAACTTTGTCCAACATATAAATAAAAAAAACACTATTTTCCACCCAGCCTTCGTTATCTCAGACACATGGACTGGAGGGTGATTTACGCTTTTTCAATTAACAATCATTTAGATAGGTAAACAAGTGGTGGAGTTTTGATGGAAGGAGCCCCCTCTGAGATGTACAATACTTAAGTTCAGAGTTATTTTTTTTACTGTTGCTATGAACAGCTTCATTCTGTAATCACATGGTGTCGTTTTGTGAGTTCTCTTCAATAACAAAGCCTTGAAAATGAGCTAATAACCGTTATTTTGTTTGTCAACCGTTGATAGCATAAGTAAGTAAGCATTTCACCGTAAAGTCTACACTTGTTGTATTCGGCGCATGTGGCAAATAACGTTTGATTTGGTAAGCATTCATAACCATTGATAACATTAAAAAAACAAAAATTCTGCCCATTTTCGTGGTATCCAATTGGTAGTAGTTACAGTCTTGTCTCATCGCTCTAACTCACGTACGGACTCGGGAGAGGCGAAGGTCGAGAGCCATGCGTCCTCCGAAACACAACCCAACCTAGCCGCACTGCTTCTTGACACAATGCCCATCCAACCGAGAAGCCAGCCGCACCAATGTGCCAGAGGAAACACCGTACACCTGGCGACCTGGTCAGCGTGCACTGCGCCCGGCCACAGGAGTCACTAATGCACAATGAGATAAGGATATCCCTGCCGGCCAAACCCTCCCTAACCCGGACAACGCTGGGCCAATTGTGCGCCGCCCCATGGGCCTCTCAGTCGCGGCCAGGTGCGACAGAGTCTGGACTCGATCCCAGAATCTCTGGTGGCACAGCTAGCACTGAGATGCAGTGCCTTAAACCACTGCACCACACAGGAGGGATAACATTCCCGCCACCCGGGAGGGATAACATTCAGAACCATTCAGAACCACTGATAACATTCAGAACCATTCAGAAACACTGATAACATTCATAACCATTCATAACCATTGATAACATTCATAAACATTCATAACCATTGATAACATTCAGAACCATTCATAAGCATTGATAACATTCAGAATCATTCATAACATTGACAACATTCATAACCATTCAGAACCACTGATAACATTCAGAACCATTCATAACATTGATAACATTCATAACCATTCATAACATTGATAGCGTTCAGAACCATTCAGAACCACTGATAACATTCAGAACCATTCATAACATTGATAACATTCAGAACCATTCATAACCATTGATAACATTCATAAACATTCATAACCATTGATAACATTCAGAACCATTCATAAGCATTGATAACATTCAGAACCATTCATAACCATTGATAACATTCAGAACCATTCATTCCTGTATGCAGTTAGACCCTCAAAGTCACACCAGGTAGTGTTACCAGTATGATTGCTACCCAGAGAATACCATGCTTTAGTTCTATCACTATGGACTCCAATGAGGCTTCACTAAGGGTATTTTACAGCCTGGGGCCACAGGGACAGTTTAACCCCTTCCACTGGGCCTTGTTTTGTTATGTGTCTCAACAGCTTGTTAAAGGTCTCCCTTGTATAAGCACAGTGGAGCTAGTCTCTACTCTTTCTCAGAGGATCACTTTGCCTATGTCATGATACCCACAAACACAGTTATATTAAATCTGGAAGGCTGAACAGATTCCTCGATAGAAAATAAAAGCCGACATTGCAGTCTCTGCTAAAGTGGGAGCATGTCCTTTTAAATGTAATTTCTGCCCTGCTGATTGAATAGAACCCAGTAAGATCAGGTGGGGATAGTCATGTCTGTGTGGTGTCCGTATGTCCACAGTTATGTCCATTACATCTCAAAGGAAACATGTGATGTTAACATACACATACTGTAGTTCTGGGGTGGGTTGAAGTAGGAGCGGTAGGACAATAACACTTTTGGTTGACCAGATTCACAGCTTTACACAGTGTTAACAATGACTTTACACTGTGTTAACAATGACTTTACACTGTTAACAATGACTTTACACTGTGTTAACAATGACTTTACACAGTGTTAACAATGACTTTACACTGTGTTAACAATGACTTTACACAGTGTTAACAATGACTTTACACTGTGTTAACAATGACTTTACACTGTGTTAACAATGACTTTACACAGTGTTAACAATGACTTTACACTGTGTTAACAATGACTTTGCACAGTGTTAACAATGACTTTACACAGTGTTAACAATGACTTTACACTGTGTTAACAATGACTTTACACTGTGTTAACAATGACTTTACACAGTGTTAACAATGACTTTGCACAGTGTTAACAATGACTTTACACTGTGTTAACAATGACTTTACACTGTGTTAACAATGACTTTACACAGTGTTAACAATGACTTTACACTGTGTTAACAATGACTTTACACAGTGTTAACAATGACTTTGCACAGTGTTAACAATGACTTTACACTGTGTTAACAATGACTTTACACAGTGTTAACAATGACTTTACACAGTGTTAACAATGACTTTACACTGTGTTAACAATGACTTTGCACAGTGTTAACAATGACTTTACACTGTGTTAACAATGACTTTACACTGTGTTAACAATGACTTTGCACAGTGTTAACAATGACTTTACACTGTGTTAACAATGACTTTACACAGTGTTAACAATGACTTTACACAGTGTTAACAATGACTTTGCACTGTGTTAACAATGACTTTACACTGTGTTAACAATGACTTTACACTGTGTTAACAATGACTTTACACTGTGTTAACAATGACTTTACACTGTGTTAACAATGACACGTGACTACTCTTGTTGATGCTGCTCCATCTGACAACTTCATCCCCATTCAACTCTTCAGTTTCCACCGACTTCCATTCGGGTTGCAGCAGGTATCTGAGGATGTCTTGAAAAGGACAGCGAACAAAATGTCAGACACCAAAAACCTTGCTATCTGGTCATGCCGCAAAGCTTGCTGTCAAAATGTGTGTTTAACCAAGCATAACCTTTTAATCAAGCCTACCTCTATCAACAGCCGTGTATCCCACAAACAACGCAAAGTGGCGTGATAATTGAAAACAAGCTTTATCTTCAACCTCAAGGCTTAACCTTTACAGTTTATCCACCTTGCTACCATGGTAACAGACACAAGGCTGTAAACCAATCAAAGCAAGCAATGTCTGACTTTAGACATCCAAGTCTTGTGGGAGCTTATACAGTTCTCACTATAATCGTGTTGCAACAAAGGAAATGTAGGTGTTTTATCTCTTGTTTTATCTCTCCTGTTGCACCAAACATTAGTTTGTTTGTTGGTGATTTCCTGTTGAAAGATGTGGCTGATACAATCAACTACAGAACACATCTGGTTACAAAATGGTACGTAAAGCTCGTGACAGGATCTGCTAACAATTAGAGGGATGCAGAGGAAAGAAAAGTGAATTTTATTGTCTATTGAGTGTAGACAAATGAATGCAGATTGTATTTGCCCTCGGGTGATTGCCAGGCTACACTGTTCACAGAAACTAATTTCATTAGAGAAGTTCCACAATGGCGCTGTTGCTGGTTGGCTTTATCTCAGCCTGAGGGCGTGGTGTCCCACTCGGAAGCTCTCTTGAATACGGATCAGTCACTCAGAACCGGACCAATGGCGCTGTTGCTGGTTGGCTTTATCTCAGCCTGAGGGCATGGTGTCCCACTCTGAAGCTCTCTTGAATACGGATCAGTCACTCAGAACCGGACCAATGCCAATCTCATTCTGATCCCGCCAGTCTTGAGATGGATTTGATTACCAATAGGAAGGGTCCGTAGGTACACTGTACACAGCCTCAAATAAATATAGAGCCCTAGAAGTGGGTGTCTCCCTTCAAGCCAAGTTCAATCAATTCCTTCATTTTAAACTGCCATGAAGCCACATGAGATTGCTTGGAGGAGCTGGGTTCAATTTGGTGCTCAGACAAAGTGATTGCTGTTTTGTTGCTTTGGAAATGATTCTGCTGCCAGTAGAGCACAATTACAATACAGCCATAACAACACCTAAAAATATGAAACTGAATGGCTTTGTGTCTCTGAAGATGTAAAGTAATCAGTAATATTTTGCTGTGTCTAAGGCCTGTCTATTGTGCTTGTGACTTGTTTTTCAGGTATGCGTGTAGCCTATTATCACTTAAATGTAAAAATACATCTATGGAACGAAATAGTACTAATTACCTTGTCCTCAGTGTGTTATGTAAAACTCGAGCAGGTTGTTGTCATCTTTTAACAACGCAAAAGCAATTTGAGAGTTATACGTTGCAAATGATCATGTGTATGATTGTACCGCAACTTAACTTAATTGTTAATTCACATTCAGTTAATGAAAGAACCAAAAGTAGAAACACCATTCACACCAAAGCAACCACTCCACTAGTTTAGAACAAATAGGTACTCTGTCATAGAAGATTTCTCCATTGGTATCATAATTTATCAAGCCTGCGGTAACATAGCAGGCCATCCCCACTGGGGACACACTGGTTGAATCACCGTTGTTTCCACGTCAGTAAAATTAAGTTACGTTGAACCCTACGTGGAATAGATGTTGAATTGACGTTTGTGCCCAGTGGGTTCCTGCCATTGCAATAAGTTGTAGTAGGAGACCTACACTGCCTGCAGAAAGGATTCACACCCCTTGACTTTTTCCACATCTTGTTGTGTTAAAAATTGATTATATTGAGATTGTGTGTCACTGACCTACACACAATACCTCATAATGTCAAAGTGGAATAATGCTTTTAGAAATTGTTACAAACTAATAAAAAATGAAAAGCTGCATCGTCTTGAGTCAAGAAGTACTCAATCCCTTTGTTATGGCAAGTAAAAATGTGCTTAACAAGTCACAAGTTGCATGGACTCACTCTGTGTGCAGTAATATAGTGTTTAATCAATTTAAAAAATATGATTACCTCATCTCTGTACCCTACACATACAATTATCTGTAAGGTCCCTCGATCGAGCAGTGAATTTCAAAAACTGATTCAACCACAAAGACCGGGATGTTTTCCAATGGTAGGTTTTCCAATGCCTGCAAAGAAGGGCACCTATTGGTAGATGAGTGAAAAAAATGAATAAAGGGGTATGAATACTTTCTGAAGAAGAGAAGAGAGAAGAGAAACAGCGCCCCTCACTGACAAAATTAATACATTACATGGCAAATGATAATCTCCAAGGTAACAGGAAAGACATCATAATGGGACCCAATGACCATAACCACTGTCTCTCTCTCTCTCTCTAGCTCTCCATCTCTCTCTCTCCATCTCTCTCACCATCTCTCTCCATAGCTCTCTCTCTCCATCTCTCTCTCTCCCCTCTTGTGTTCTTGTCTTCTTCCATCAGTTTTCCTAAGGGCTTTTATGTGTTGATATATTGTAGCCTAAAGCATCGCCCCAAGCACTGGTTTTCATCCCTGAGCGTTGCTTTTCACAGTAAATCTGTGAAATCTTTCCAGGGAGATTAGAAGTGAGACTTTAATGGTCTGGTCTGTAGGGTAATATCTTGTCTGACTTTGGGAACTAAGTGATGGTGGGTTGTCATGTAAGGCTATATATAAAAATCACCTTAAACTGTTTTGCAGTAAATTGCCTTTAGGTTTTAGCTCGTAGGATATTGCAGTTTTAAAAGGCATAGACAACCTGCTTCCTGGTCCCTGAACAGAAACAAGATGACACTTCTCTGTTTTGTTTCAACGTGTTTGTCCTCATCTCGTTACCACCAGGTAGAGCATCTAGTCTCATGCTGCATTCATATCAAAGTTCTCTAAGGTACAGTATAATAATCAACTAAACCCTTGCACTCGTGGGAATTGGCCTATATGGATAGGTCTACATTGAAATGTTTCTTACAGAATAAATATGGAAAGCATATGCATAACCATGGTAACAAGGAAAAGGGAACAGTTTGAAGATTATGGGAACATTAATAGACTAAAGGTGAGGACACAACAGTTCACCTAACACAAGACTGAAACACAACAGTTCACCTAACACAAGACTGAAACACAACAGTTCACCTAACACAAGACTGAAACACAACAGTTCACCTAACACAAGACTGAAACACAACAGTTCACCTAACACAAGACTGAAACACAACAGTTCACCTAACACAAGACTGAAACACAACAGTTCACCTAACACAAGACTGAAACACAACAGTTCACCTAACACAAGACTGAATCACAACAGTTCACCTAACACAAGACTGAATCACAACAGTTCACCTAACACAAGACTGAAACACAACAGTTCACCTAACACAAGACTGAAACACAACAGTTCACCTAACACAAGACTGAATCACAACAGTTCACCTAACACAAGACTGAAACACAACAGTTCACCTAACACAAGACTGAATCCAAACACTACACTGTTGATTTGATGTGCATTTGACATTTACTCTGCTTTTCACCCATTTCGAGTGTTATATCGAATGTGTGCATCCTTTGAGCGACGTTCTATCGATTCCCGGAGTAATTTCATGTTTTGAAGTGTATCGGAGCTATTCGCCGTTCAAGCAGGCAGAAGTACAGCCGGTATGATGAGTTTTACATCTGTTTGCTTCAAGCATGCAGCAGTTTAATATTGGACGTGAGGGGAGCATAATTTCCCAACGAACTGGAACAGAGCCCTAGGCACTAGATTTGGTGAAGGAGATGTTTTGGGATCACACTGAATATCACAGTTCTGTTGTACATATTGTGATGTTTTGCCGACAGCCTAACTCTCGTTAGATTAATTAAATGTCAGCTGATGATTTAGCCTCACGGCCAACAGCTCGACTTCTCCAGCTGATCTGTGCAGTGTAGAATAGATGCACTGTAGAATAGATGCACTGTAGAATAGATGCACTGTAGAATAGATGCGCTGTAGAATAGATGCACTGTAGAATAGATGCACTGTAGAATAGATGCACTGTAGAATAGATGCACTGTGGCATAGATGCACTGTAGAATAGATGCACTCTTGAATAGATGCACTGTAGAATAGATGCACGGTAGAATAGATGCACTGTAGAATAGATGCACTGTGGCATAGATGCACTGTAGAATAGATGCACTGTAGAATAGATGCACTGTAGAATAGATGCACTGTAGAATCGATGCACTGTGGCATAGATGCACTGTAGAATAGATGCACTGTAGAATAGATACACTGTAGAATAGATGCACTAGAATAGATGCACTGTGGCAGGGATGCACTGTAGAATAGAAACACTGTAGAATAGATGCACTGTAGAATAGATGCACTGTAGAATAGATGCACTGTAGAATAGATACACTGTAGAATAGATGCACTGTGGCATAGATGCACTGTAGAATAGATGCACTGTGGCAGAGATGCACTGTAGAATAGAAACACTGTAGAATAGATGCACTGTAGAATAGATGCACTGTAGAATAGATGCACTGTAGAATAGATACACTGTAGAATAGATGCACTGTAGAATAGACGCACTGTAGAATAGATACACTGTAGAATAGATGCACTGTAGAATAGATACACTAGAATAGATGCACTGTAGAATAGATGCACTGTAGAATAGATACACTGTAGAATAGATGCACTAGAATAGATGCACTGTGGCAGAGATGCACTGTAGAATAGAAACACTGTAGAATAGATGCACTGTAGAATAGATGCACTGTAGAATAGATGCACTGTAGAATAGATACACTGTAGAATAGATGCACTGTAGAATAGACGCACTGTAGAATAGATACACTGTAGAATAGATGCACTGTAGAATAGATGCACTGTGGCATAGATGCACTGTAGAATAGATGCACTGTGTCAGCAGGTTTCAATAGTTCAATGGTGTCAAGATGAATGAAAATACAGTACTGTTCTTAGATACGGTACAACAACCTCAATATGATGCAGTATCATTTCTGTCTTGGCTGTGAAGTCTGCAGTATGAAAAACAAAAGGGAAGCAACATACATTATTGTTTAGGAGAAGTTCTCTACAGGTCTGTCTATTAAATGGTATTACGGTTCCATTTCCACATAGTTCAAATGCTTAACAATTTAGTTCTTGTGGTGATTCATTCTTGAATTGTGGTGGAAATGCTGTCCTTTGACTTTGGCACCATGTAAAAACAATTACAAATGTCAAAAACATGACAAATACTAAATGTTCAGTTTTATTGAACTGTTGTTTAATAACAAAACATGTGTACATCCTTTACACTGCAACACATCTATTTGTATGTATTGTAGAAACTACTGGGGGCCAGAACAGTGTCTTGTGCCACTGGTGCTGTGTAGTGACATAGTTTTGGGATTTAGAGCCAGAGGCAGCCGCTACTCTTCCTGAGGTCCAAACAGGCTTAAAGCAATTACATCACAACGAAACACAACAGCAACCTACATCCTCAATAAAACAATACATAATACGAAGGTATTCATCTAATGTGAGCCAGAGGTGTCAGGGAGGGACAGAAGGACCGGTCAGTGATACACCAAAACACATTCCTGGTGTTGTAGTAAGGACATCAGTGATACACCAAAACACATTCCTGGTGTTGTAGTAAGGACAACACTGTAGAAAAGCCCTGTCCAAATACGTCCTGTTGAACATTTTCCACAACTTGTAAGCTGCCACAACCAGCTCTTTACAACAATCCTTAAAGGGGCAGTCAGCAGGTCCTACATCAATGTTTGGATAAATACATTCATTTTATGTACCCATTGATTCTTGAAAAACAGAACTTATAAATGCCTCATGCGCTTAGTTCAACTGTTACACCCCATCAAAACCCAACAATGAAAATGTAAACAAACACTGTAGCCTCAACTTGGTTAAAACTATAATTTTGATATCATAGATGGTCAGTCCTTTCATCCATAGCTCTGTCTATAGGTGGTTACATTTCTCCATCCATATTTTTTTCAACTGCTGATTGCCCCTTTAACAATTTGGACTGACCAACCAGAACAAATCCATGCTTAGGAGAGAATAGACAAACAGTGCCTTCAGAAAGTATTCAGACCCCTTGACTTTTTTTCACATGTTGTTACATTACAGCCTCATTGTAAAATTGATTCAATTATTTTTTCCCCTCATCAATCTACACACAATACCCCACAATGACAAAGCAAAAACAGCTTTTTATAATTTTTTCACATCCATTAAAAATAAAAAAACAGAAATACCTTATTTACATAAGAATTCAGATATTTTGGTATGAGACTCGAAATTGAGCTCAGGTGCATCCTGTTTCCATTGATCATCCTTGAGATGTTTCTACAACTTGATTGGAGTCCATCTGTGGTAAATTCAATTGATTGGATATGATTTGGAAAGGCACACACCTGTCTATATAAGGTCAAACAGTTGACAGTGCATGTCAGAGCAAAAACCAAGCCATGAGGTTGAAGGAATTGTCCGTAGAGCGGCGAGACGACAGGATTGAGTCGAGGCACAGATCTGGGGAAGGGTACCAAAACATTTCTGCACCACTGAAGGTCCACAAGAACACAATGGCCTCCAGCATTCTTAAATGGAAGAAGTTTGGAACCACCAAGACTCTTCCAAGAGCTGGCCACCCGGGCCAAACTGAGCAATCGGTTATAGATTTGATGAACTCCTCAGGACGTTCCCTCACACCGTATTATAGACAGACCTTGATTTTCATCTCAAGAAAGCTTTTGATGTTTTTTTTCTCTCTGTCCATCCTTGTAGCCACATTCAAAGGGGAAGAAAGAGAACATTAGTGGTTGGTATTCTGCAAATACACATGCAAATACACTTCAATAATGAACACAAATAGGCCCGCTCAATACATTCTGGAAACAGAACTAACTGTAATTCTCTTGGACGATCACTAGATGTCACCTCATCTTTAAAATAGAATATCCGTATCTGTGTTCCCTTTTTAGCATACATTTATACATTTTATGTTGGGGTGTTGTTTGTGAATGGAAATAGAAGAAACGAATGCAGTTCTGTCCAGCTGATATGTCATCAGAGCTGATAGCCTAGTGGTAGCCTAGTGGGTAGAGTGTTGGACTAGTAACCGGAAGGTTGCAAGAACAAATCCTCAAGCTGGAAAAGTAAAAAAAATTGTTGTTCTGCCCCTGAACAGGCAGTTAACCCACTGTTCCTAGGCTGTCTTTAAAAATAGGAAATTGTTCTGAACTGACTTGCCTAGTTAAATAAAGGTCAAATATATATATTTTTAAATGTCATCAGAGCAGATTGGCCATAAGAGCAGATATGTCATAAGAGCAGATACTGTATGTCATAAGAGCAGATTGGCCATAAGAGCAGATATGTCATAAGAGCAGATACTGTATGTCATAAGAGCAGATTGGCCATAAGAGCAGATATGTCATAAGAGCAGATACTGTATTTCATAAGAGCAGATTGGCCATAAGAGCAGATATGTCATAAGAGCAGATACTGTATGTCATAAGAGCAGATTGGCCATAAGAGCAGATATGTCATAAGGCCACTAGCAGCAGAACTTTCAAGACGGTATCAGCATATGGAGGATGATAAATGCCAGTTCGACAATGAAATACTTAAATGCTAAGTAGGAATGTGAATATGATAAAGGTGTTTATATTTTAATATTATTTTGCATGATGCCATAATTAAATAACAAGGTTAAAATTATATTGAAAATAGTTAATTGGAAAGGGTTAACAGAAATTCTAAATGAAAATGGTAAATCATGAATGGAAAACGCAAAATGGTAAACAGAAAATCTTACATGCAAAGTGAAATTGAAAGTGTCTGTTTTTATTTCCTAACTACCCAATGTAGTATTTCCTGTTTTTCATTTTCCATTTAAATTTTCAAAAACATATGTAAATTGATTCCTGGAGGCGTGAACCAGGAGAGCAACACCACACCCACATGTAGTAGTAGTACATCCTAGCCATGTCAGCCTCTCTGTCACGTAATGTTAGACTGGAGAAACCAACAGGTTAGAAACCCAGATCTTCTGCGCACCAGAAAATAGTTGACCTGCTAAGCTGAAGCCTAGGCATTGACTCAGGGGGCCAATGCAACTCTTCAGATCTTAGGCAAGTTTAGACCTATTCATCATGCATGTGTGATCGCTGAACCACCTCAGTTACAATTCACCATCCTTTGACCTCCTTACAGAGATCCATCTGAGCCACAGCACAAATGACTGCCAGGGTTTGAACAAGGGTGTTCTGAACATCAAAACATTATTTTACTTTTATTTAACCAGGTAGGCTAGTTGAGAACAAGTTCTCATTTACAACTGCAACCTGGCCAAGATAAAGCACAGCAGTTCGACACATACAACGACACAGAGTTACACATGGAATAAACAAACATACAGTCAATAATACAGCAGCAAAAAAAAGTTTATATACAGTGTGTGCAAATGAGGTAAGATAAGGGAGGTAAAGCAAAAAATAGACCATGGTGGCGAAGTAATTACAATATAGCAATTAGACACTGGAATGGTAGATGTGCAAAAGATGAACGTGCAAGTAGAGACACTGGGGTGCAAAGGAGCAAGATAAATAAATAAATAAATACAGTATGGGGATGAGGTAGTTGGATGGGCTGTTTACAGATGGGCTATGTACAGGTGCAGTGATCTGTGAGCTGCTCTGACAGCTGGTGCTTAAAGCTAGTGAGGGATGTATGGGTCTCCAGCTTCAGTTATTTTTGCAGGTCAATCCAGTCATTGGCAGCAGAGAATTGGAAGGAAAGGCGGTCAAAGGAGGAATTGGCTTTGGGGGTGACCCGTGAGATATACCTGCTGGAGCGCATGCTACGGGTGGGTGCTGCTATGGTGATCAGTGAGCTGAGATAAGACGGGGCTTCACCTAGCAGAGACATGTAGATAACCTGTAGCCAGTGGGTTTGGCGACGAGTATGAAGCGATGGCCAGCCAACAAGAGAGTACAGGTCTCAGTGGTGGGTGATATATGGGGCTTTGGTGACAAAACGGATGGCACTGTGATAGACTGCATCCAATTTGTTGAGTAGAGTGTTGGAGGCTATTTTATAGATGACATCGCCGAAGTCGAGGCTCGGTAGGATGGTGATATGTACTAGGGTATGTTTGGCAGCATGAGTGAAGGATGCTTTGTTGCAAAATAGGAAGCCGATTCTAGATTTACTTTTGGATTGGAGATGCTTAATGTGAGTCTGGAAGGACAGTTTACAGTCTAGCCAGTCACCTAGATATTTGTAGTTGTCCACATATTCTAAGTCAGAACCATCCAGAGTAGTGATGCTGGACGGGCGGACAGGTGCGGGCAGTGATCGGTTGAAGAGCATGCATTTAATTTGACTTGTATTTAAGAGCAATTGGAGGCCACGGAAGGAGAGTTGTATGGCATTGAAGCTCGTCCGGAGGTTAGTTAACACAGTGTCCAAAGAAGGGCCAGAAGTATACAGAATGGTGTCATCTGCGTAGAGGTGGATCAGAGAATCACGACATCATTGATGTATACAGAGAAGAGAGTGTGCCCGAGAATTGAACCCTGTGGCACCCCCATTGAGACTGCAAGAGGTCCGGACAACAGGCCCTCCGATTTGACACACTGAACTCTATCAGAGAAGTAGTTGGTGAACCAGGTGAGGCAATCATTTGAGAAACCAAGACTATTGAGTCTGCCAATAAGAATGTGGTGATTGACAGAGTCGAAATCCTTGGCCAGGTCGATGAATACAGCTGCACAGTATTGTCTCTTCTCGATGGCGGTTATGATATCGTTTAGGACCTTGAGCGTGGCTGAGATGCACCCATGACCAGCTCAGAAACCAGATTGCATAGCGGAGAAGGTACGGTGGGATTCGAAATGGTCGGTGATCTGTTTGTTGACTTGGCTTTCGAAGACCTTAGAAAGGCAGGGTAGGATAGATATAGGTCTGTAGCAATTTGGGTCTAGAGTGTCTCCCCCTTTGAAGAGGGGATGACCGCGGGCTAGTAATAGGGGTTGCAACATTTTCGGCAGATTATCCTGCTAAGCCAAAGCCTGTAGCGAATGCAACTCTTCAGGTATCAGGCAAAGTTACTCATCATAGCTTAATCAGGTAATATTAATTACAGAGAATTGATTTTATAGAATAGCATGTCATAGCCCTTATTCCGGCATCACCAAAGACACGACAATGAGCAGAATTAAAAGATTCCAGACATTATCCATACGCACAATGTAAAATGTCAAATTTGTTTACATCCCTGTTAGCAAGCATTTCTTCTTTGCCAAGATAATCCATCCACCCTACAGGTGTGGCATATCAAGAAGTTGACTAAACAGGATGATCATTGCACAGGTGCACCTTGTGCTGGGTACAATAAAAGGCCACTCTGAAATGTGTTGTATTGTCACACAACACAATGCCACAGATGTCTCAAGTTTTGAGGGAGCATGCAATTGGCATGCTGACTGCAGAAATGTCCACCAGAGCTTTTGCCAGTGAATTGAATGTTCAATTCTCTATCATAAATCATTGTTGATTTAGAGAATTTGGCAGTACGTCCAACCGACCTCACAACCACAGACCATGTATGCCCAGGACCTCCACATCCGGCTTCTTCACCTATGGGATCATCTGAGACCATACACCCGGACAGCTGATGAAACTGAGGAGTATTTATGTTTGTAATAAAGCCCTTTTGTGGGGAAAAACTGGGCCTGGCTCCCCAGTGGGTGGGCTTGGCTCCCAAGTGGGTGGGCCTATGCCCTTCCAGGCCTACCCATAGCTGTGCCCCTGCCCAGTCATGTGAAATCCATAGAAGCCTAATGAATTCATGTTAGTTTCCTTATATGAACTGTAACTCAGTAACATTGTTGAAATTGTTGCATGTTGCATTCATATTGTTGGGTTAGCAGGCTAAGGTGTTGTTCTGGTGTACAGAACAGCAGGTTCCAACCCTGTCATTACACTAGTCTAAAATCAATGCGCAGAGAGCCCGACATGTCTAGGATGTATGGTGGTGCATGGTGGTGTTGTGTTGCTGTCCTGGTTCATGCCTCCAGGAAGAATTTTGCATACATTAAACACATTTAAAAAATCCTAAATTAGGCAGTTGGTAAATGAAGACAGGCACTTTCCATTTCACTTTGCACACCTGCTTACCATTTTCTGTTTATCATTTACCATTTTCATTTAACATTTCACTTTACATTTTCCATTTTTCAATGAACCATTTTCAGTTTTAATTTTTAATTAAGTTTATTGTGGCAGAAATAATGCCAACTAATATGAAAATATAATTCTGTTTTATCATTTTCACATTCCAATTTAGCATTTCATTTTCAAAGTGGCACTGATTATCCTCCACATCAGCATATGGTGTCAGAGAAAAGTCCAATCAACTGCGTTACTGAAAGAAATCAGAAAACATTTAGAAACACTTCAGATGTCATGTTTTAATAGCCTGGACATTTACTTTAACATTTCCCCATTTGAAGTAACACGTAGGCATCATTTGACGAGCAAAAGTGCTGTGCGTAAAGTTTGGCCACCGTAGCTATCGTCAACATTGCTGCGCGCGTAAATTGTATAACTAGTCAGGTAGCAAAATGTCTCCGGTATAGTGACAATGGTTTACTTTATTGCACTTTTGCGAAAGCCAACAGCAAGTCTGTCACTGCACCGCAATCATATCGAGAGACCAGACAGACCCCTCTGTTGTCAAACATATTTAGTAGGAGGGGCGGCGGCTGCGGCTTTATCTAGGTCCCAGTCCCACTGCTGCCGCCTCCTCTGCTCACATCTCTTCCAGCCTTCACACTTCAGTGAGGAAGACTATGGAGGATGATCATTGATGTTTGATATTTGTATGAATTAAAATACATCCGGATTTCAGCGGGTCTATGCCAGACACTTCTATTGAACGCAATGATGGGTCCATGGAACGCTCTCCTCTACATTGCAGTCACTGTCTGCCTATTGAAGGGTAAGAAGTAATGTATGTATTTTAATTGTATTGTTACGTGCGTCCTACATGTTCGTTAGATGTGTTATTGGTGTTCAGTGCTGCTTTCAAATCAAGTTGTTGGTCAACGTCAGTTGTGCACAGCGCATGTACATACATGCAGTGGATACATTTTGACAGTTACTGTGCTGAACATACTGTATCACTCCTTGTTTCCAATGCATGTATCCTAGCAACCACTGCCTGATCCTAATCTATCCATGTATTACTACTGTCTGTTCACATGTTGAATCCCAGAACTGGTTCCACAGGCTTGATTCAGGCTGCTACTCAAAATCTGACATAAAAAGTTTTAAATGAATAAATCATATGACAGCTTGTAAATAGAATATAAATATATGCTGTATTTACATCAGCAACATCACTATGCAGGTGGCTTTGGCAGGCACAAAGAGAATGAACAATGACTTACGTGCCATGCATTTACATGTAGTTATGACCAGTAAGCCTAGTTAGTTATTCCCCATTTTAACTGTGATGAAAGCATGCACTCCATATAACAAGTTGTGGACATGATATGCATATTCAAGACAGTGAGAAAGAAATGAAGCAACAATCTATTGTGAGAAAATTATGAGAAACAACCTTTGTTTGGACAGATATGATATACACCTCATCTTATATATGGTATACACCTCAACTTAGATATGGTATACACCTCAACTTATATACAGTATGATATACACCTCAACTTCGATATGGTATACACCTCAACTTAGATATGGTATACACCTCAACTTAGATATGGTATACACCTCAACTTAGATATGGTATACACCTCAACTTATATACAGTATGATATACACCTCAACTTAGATATGGTATACACCTCAACTTAGATATGGTATACACCTCAACTTAGATATGGTATACACCTCAACTTATGTACAGTATGATATGCACCTCAACTTAGATATGGTATACACCTCAACTTAGATATGATATATACCTCAACTTATATACAGTATGATATACACCTCAACTTAGATATGGTATACACCTCAACTTAGATATGGTATACTCCTCAACTTCGATATTGTATACACCTCAACTTAGATATGGTATACACCTCAACTTAGACATGATATACACCTCAACTTAGATATGGTATACACCTCAACTTAGATATGGTATACACCTCAACTTAGATATGGTATACACCTCAACTTAGATATGATATACACCTCAACTTATATACAGTATGATATACACCTGAACTTAGATATGGTATACACCTCAACTTAGATATGATATACACCTCAACTTAGATATGGTATACACCTCAACTTAGATATGATATACACCTCAACTTATATACAGTATGATATACACCTCAACTTAGATATGGTATACACCTCAACTTAGATATGATATACACCTCAACTTATATACAGTATGATATACACCTCAACTTAGATATGGTATACACCTCAACTTAGATATGGTATACACCTCAACTTAGATATGGTATACACCTCAACTTAGATATGATATACACCTCAACTTAGATATGATATACACCTCAACTTAGATATGATATACACCTCAACTTCGATATGATATACACCTCAACTTAGATATGATATACACCTCAACTTAGATATGCTATATACCTCAACTTATAATCACACATAATAATAATGAAATTAAGCCCAATGACAATTTTAAGTCATAGGTCAATGAAATGGTCAGTGTGACAAATATTCCATCAGTATGGGCAAAGCATCATATTAATTTGCTTTCCAAGGTGATGTTTCCCATTGAGTGCTGCATTGTCATGGATGGTCACACTCCCATGTGGCTTGAAGCTCTTGTTTAAGACAAAGCTGTCACAAGATGTGACATTACATCCTGATTAACAGTATTACCCACTCCCCTTCCTGCCTGTGCTTACTCTGAAAGCATATATACTCTGTCTTTCCTTGTTCATGTTTGTTTATCAGTCACATATACAGAGCAGTCGGAAAGTATTCAGACCACTTGACTTTTTCTACATTTTTGTTACATTACAGCCTTAATCTAAAATGGATTAAATAGTTTTTTTTCCTCATGAATCTACACACAATACCCCATAATGACAAAGCAAAAACAGGTTTTTAGAATTAAATATCACATTTACATAAATATTAAGACCCTTTACTTAGTACTTTGTTCAAGCACCTTCGGCAGCGATTACAGCCACAAGTCTTCTTGGGTAAGCTTGGCACACCTGTATTTGGGGATTTTCTCCCATTCTTCTCTGCAGATCCCCTCAAGCTATGTCAGGTTGGATGGGGAGCATTGCTGCACAGCTATTTGTAGGTCTCTCCAGAGATGTTTGATTGGGTTCAAGTCCGGACTCTAGCTGGGCCACTCAAAAACATTCAAAGACTTTTGCAGAGGCGCTGAAAAACAACCCCACAACATGATGCTGCCACCACCATGCTTCACCGTAGGGATGGTGCCAGGTTTCCTCCAGAAGTGACGCTTGGCATTCAGGCCAAAGAATTCCATTTTGGTCAGACCAGAGAATCTTCTTTCTCATGAGAGTCTTTTAGGTGGCTTTTCACCTCTCGAAAACCTCTAACCTCTCGTTCACCTCTCGTCAGGTTCACCTCTCGTCAGGTTCACCTCTCGTCAGGTTCACATCTCGTCAGGTTCACCTCTCGTCAGGTTCACCCCTCGTCAAGTTCGCCTCTCGTCAGGTTCACCTCTCGTCAGGTTCACCTCTCGTCAGGTTCACCTCTCGTCAGGTTCACCTCTCGTCAGGTTCACCTCTCGTCAGGTTCACCTCTCGTCAGGTTCACCTCTCGTCAGGTTCACCTCTCGTCAGGTTCACCTCTCGTCAGGTTCACCTCTCGTCAGGTTCACCTCTCGTCAGGTTCAGGTTCACCTCTCGTCAGGTTCACCTCTCGTCAGGTTCACCTCTCGTCAGTCAGGTTCACCTCTCGTCAGGTTCACCTCTCGTCAGGTTCACCTCTCGTCAGGTTCACCTCTCGTCAGGTTCACCTCTCGTCAGGTTCACCTCTCGTCAGGTTCACCTCTCGTCAGGTTCACCTCTCGTCAGGTTCACCTCTCGTCAGGTTCACCTCTCGTCAGGTTCACCTCTCGTCAGGTTCACCTCTCGTCAGGTTCACCTCTCGTCAGGTTCACCTCTCGTCAGGTTCACCTCTCGTCAGGTTCACCTCTCGTCAGGTTCACCTCTCGTCAGGTTCACCTCTCGTCAGGTTCACCTCTCGTCAGGTTCACCTCTCGTCAGGTTCACCTCTCGTCAGGTTCACCTCTCGTCAGGTTCACCTCTCGTCAGGTTCACCTCTCGTCAGGTTCACCTCTCGTCAGGTTCACCTCTCGTCAGGTTCACCTCTTCGTCAGGTTCACCTCTCGTCAGGTTCACCTCTCGTCAGGTTCACCTCTCGTCAGGTTCACCTCTCGTCAGGTTCACCTCTCGTCAGGTTCACCTCTCGTCAGGTTCACCTCTCGTCAGGTTCACCTCTCGTCAGGTTCACCTCTCGTCAGGTTCACCTCTCGTCAGGTTCACCTCTCGTCGGGTTCACCTCTCGTCGGGTTCACCTCTCGTCGGGTTCACCTCTCGTCGGGTTCACCTCTCGTCAGGTTCACCTCTCGTCAGGTTCACCTCTCGTCAGGTTCACCTCTCGTCAGGTTCACCTCTCGTCAGGTTCACCTCTCGTCAGGTTCACCTCTCGTCGGGTTCACCTCTCGTCGGGTTCACCTCTCGTCGGGTTCACCTCTCGTCGGGTTCACCTCTCGTCAGGTTCACCTCTCGTCAGGTTCACCTCTCGTCAGGTTCACCTCTCGTCAGGTTCACCTCTCGTCAGGTTCACCTCTCGTCAGGTTCACCTCTCGTCAGGTTCACCTCTCGTCAGGTTCACCTCTCGTCAGGTTCACCTCTCGTCAGGTTCACCTCTCGTCAGGTTCACCTCTCGTCAGGTTCACCTCTCGTCAGGTTCACCTCTCGTCAGGTTCACCTCTCGTCAGGTTCACCTCTCGTCAGGTTCACCTCTCGTCAGGTCCAGCAGCAGAAATAGAAGAAAGGAAAGAGTAGTACAAAAATGTGATTGTCTGCACTCCATTTAGTAAGACCTCCGCTCTGGAGTCTCCAGTCTATTTGCAATACCTAATTGAATTCTCGGAGGGAGAGAGATCGAGAGATTAAGAGTGAGACGTAGAGATGGAGAGAGGGGGGAGAGAGAGATAGTCTTGGCCAGCTCTGTTTTATCTATCTAACTGACATTGGTGGGTCTCCTAGATTTAATCAAGAAGTACAGGAGATGCTTTGTCTCCGTCCTCTGCTCCCCAGCCTCCTTTCGTATTGGGAAACATCAGAAAGCTACTTTGTATTACCGTCAGTAATATTACTAATGTACCCTGATGAATGACTGATACATCTTTACACAATAACACAGTGATGTTATCCCACTGATGGTAACACTGAAATGTGATTATGAAGAGGGCCTGCGATCCACAGGGGAATCAGACCGGAGACAAAGAACAAGCTTTTATCTGATCTTCCAGTTCTGAGAGCCTCTGTATGCGACCTGGGTAACTGATGACGGACATAGATGTTTTCTTAGAAACTTAGAAACAATTTCAAAATAGACAGTAAACCCTTGAGCTCTCCGAGCAACCAAATCAATGGAGTAAAGTGCTCTCCCAGAGGTGTTTCTGGGTAATTGGATTTTGGCTATTAGAAAAGTAAGTAGCCATCCGGTGTCTGAAGTGCCTTAAAATAGAGGAAGACCTTTTCAGAGAATTTAAGAGGGAGGACTCTGAATGAACTGAGTACACTGTGCTGTTATGGTCCATGCATAGCTGGGAGAAAACACCTAGGTTCTGTTCAGTGCAGTGCACCGTGACAATGGTTTGCAATAGTAAACAAAAATCTGTGATCTCATTGGACAATTTTAGGTAGTTTCAAAACGTTTTTTTCTGTACTGAACACAACCATGGACATGCATTCCAATGACTGGTACTGTAGAAGGGCTTACTAAGACATGTCAGAGATTACTGAAGTACTGAGAGTTATAGGGTGTCAGAATGCTTCTAGCTGAATCTAGCTGGAGAACGTTTGATGAGCCTCTTGGATCAATAAGCAAGCATCCAAATGAGCTGGACCGGCTGTCCACCAGGTGGTTTATAGTCTCTCTCAATCTCTCAATCTCTCTCTCTTTCTCTCTCTCTCTCTCTCTCTCTCTCTCTTTCTCTCTCTCTCTCAAATTCAAGCTGCTTTATTGGCATGAAAAACATTGTCAATATTGCCAAAGCAATATTGTATACAATATACATTGTTATAAAATAGCAAAGAATAAAGAATAATAATATAAAATGGTAGTAAATAATAATACTAAACAATTCTAAAAATAACAACAATAAAATGGTAACAGTCAATAGTAGAAATATAATACACAGAAAAGGCTAAACATGGAAAATTAAACTAGAACTAACTTAGAACTAACTGTCATTGTAAGGATCTGGGTGTAGCTGGTGCAGAGGAGTCAGGCACAGGACAGCAGAGATGAGCAACACAAGGAACTTTACTCAAAATATCAAAGTACATGAAGAAACACCAGGCCCACAAACAACGGACCGAACTTACAATAAACAAGCACGCACAAAAAACATGGGGAAAACAGAGGGTTAAATAATGAACATGGAATTGTGGAATTGAAACCAGGTGTGTAAAACAAAGACAAAACAAATGGAAAATGAAAAGTGGATCGGCGATGGCTAGAAGGCCGGTGACGTCGACCGCCGAACGCTGCCCGAACAAGGAGAGGGACAAGGAGAGGGACCGACTTCGGCGAAGTCGTGACAGTCATCCTCACCATTACATCAGTACTGGGGCGGCAGGGTAGCCTAGTGGTTAGAGCGTTGGACTAGTAACCGGAAGGTTGCAAGTTCAAACACCCGAGCTGACAAGGTACAAATCTGTCGTTCTGCCCCTGAACAGGCAGTTAACCCACTGTTCCTAGGCCATCATTGAAAATGAGAATTTGTTCTTAACTGACTTGACTAGTTAAATAAAGGCAAAATAAAAAAATAAAACTGCAACTATCATCATTACTGCTACTACCACCACCATTATTAAACTGCTATCATTACCATCATCCCTACTACCCATACCACTACTATTTGGAATAATAATCACAACAATAATAATACAAGTAATAACAATTAATACCACTAATAATAAAAGTAATAACAATAAAACTAATAATAAGTAAGTTACTGTAGATGTTATTATTCAGTGTCCCTCGAGCAAATACATATTTGTTTATTTGAATTATTTCTTTAGAAGCAGTGCTGGTGTCCGTTTGGTTGGTTTGGTCCAACACCAATTGACTGAGAGGGCTCGTTTCTGGGCTCAGTTCTTGGGTTTGAAGTGCTTTAAATTGGAGACTTGAATTTGGACTTTAATTTAGGTGTTGCCAAAATGTGTATGATCTTCAGATATTTTTATCAAATATAATTCTGCATGTAGGGCTTCAATTGGATGTTTGTCCCACATTTTAAAGTCCAGTGGCCCCCAAACCTCACTTCCGTAAAGAGCATTTCATTCTCATTTTGATGCTCTAGTTTACAGCTTCATCTCATCTACTGATCTAGTTTACAGCTTTATCTCATTTTGCTGCTCTAGTTTCTAGTGTTATCTAATTGTGTTGCTCTCGATTACAGCATTATCCAATGTTTCTGCTCTAGTTTACAGCATTATCTAATTTTGCTGCTCTAGTTTATAGTGTTTTCTAATTTTGTTGCTCTAGTTCACAGCATTATCTAATTTTGCTTTGGGTCATGTATGTGACAGAGATAGTGAAAGGACTTGACCATTTTTGACCATGACCATTTTTTACAACACTGTGGTTAACAAGACATGTTATTTCCGACTGTGCAACAGGGACTACATACACATCTACGTAAAGTCTATAGATCTTCAGAGAAGACCAAGCACATTTTAAAACAGAAGCTCAAATGTCTACCTCTGTTGTGGTTTTTCCCCTGGCAGTGTCCCTCCAAGGGGAACCCCAGCGGAGGCTGTACAAGGATCTTATGGCCAACTACAACCCACTAGAAAGGCCAGTGTTCAATGACACCCACTCCCTCACCGTCAACTTCAGCTTTAGTTTGATGCAGATCATGGACGTGGTGAGTTACTGTGGTACGCAAGTTAACAGAGCTCACATATTGTTGTGCTAGTCCAACACTAACCAACCTGATTCAACTCAAATCAAGGGCGATTAGTTGTTTTGTAACAAAAATGTTCACCTCTGGGGTCCTTCAGGAATGGATTGAGAAACACTGGGTTGTTGTATTACTTTATTCTCTGAGGTTACAAACTGACATGTTCATCTATCTCTCTCTGATGTTACAAACTGACATGTTCATCTATCTCTATCTGATGTTACAAACTGACATGTTAATCTATCTCTCTCTGATGTTACAAACTGACATGTTCATCTATCTCTCTCTGATGTTACAAACTGACATGTTCATCTATCTCTCTATCATGTTACAAACTGACATGTTCATCTATCTCTCTCTGATGTTACAAACTGACATGTTCATCTATCTCTCTCTAATGTTACAAACTGACATGTTCATCTATCTCTCTCTGATGTTACAAACTGACATGTTCATCTATCTCTCTATCATGTTACAAACTGACATGTTCATCTATCTCTCTATCATGTTACAAACTGACATGTTCATCTATCTCTCTATCATGTTACAATGTTCACTGACATGACATGTTAATCTATCTCTCTCTGATGTTACAGACTGACATGTTCATCTATATCTATATCTCTATCATGTTACAAACTGACATGTTCATCTATCTCTCTATCATGCTACAAACTGAAATGTTCATCTATCTCTCTATCATGTTACAAACTGACATGTTCATCTATCTCTCTATCATGTTACAAACTGACATGTTCATCTATCTCTCTGATGTTACAAACTGACATGTTCATCTATCTCTCTCTATCATGTTACAAACTGACATGTTCATCTATCTCTCTGTGATGTTACAAACTGACATGTTCATCTATCTCTCTATCATGTTACAAACTGACATGTTCATCTATCTCTCTCTGATGTTACAAACTGACATGTTCATCTATCTCTCTCTGATGTTACAAACTGACATGTTCATCTATCTCTCTCTGATGTTACAAACTGACATGTTCATCTATCTCTCTCTGATGTTACAAACTGACATGTTCATCTATCTCTCTATCATGTTACAAACTGACATGTTCATCTATCTCTCTATCATGTTAAAAACTGACATGTTCATCTATCTCTCTATCATGTTACAAACTGACATGTTCATCTATCTCTCTCTGATGTTACAAACTGACATGTTCATCTATCTCTCTCTGATGTTACAAACTGACATGTTCATCTATCTCTCTCTGATGTTACAAACTGACATGTTCATCTATATCTCTATCATGTTACAAACTGACATGTTCATCTATCTCTCTATCATGCTACAAACTGAAATGTTCATCTATCTCTCTATCATGTTACAAACTGACATGTTCATCTATCTCTCTATCATGTTACAAACTGACATGTTCATCTATCTCTCTGATGTTACAAACTGACATGTTCATCTATCTCTCTCTATCATGTTACAAACTGACATGTTCATCTATCTCTCTGTGATGTTACAAACTGACATGTTAATCTATCTCTCTCTGATGTTACAAACTGACATGTTCATCTATCTCTCTGATGATACAAACTGACATGTTCATCTATCTCTCTCTGATGTTACAAACTGACATGTTCATCTATCTCTCTCTGATGTTACAAACTGACATGTTCATCTATCTCTCTATCATGTTACAAACTGACATGTTCATCTATCTCTCTATCATGTTACAAACTGACATGTTCATCTATCTCTCTCTGATGTTACAAACTGACATGTTCATCTATCTCTCTCTGATGTTACAAACTGACATGTTCATCTATCTCTCTCTGATGTTACAAACTGACATGTTCATCTATCTCTCTATCATGTTACAAACTGACATGTTCATCTATCTCTCTATCATGTTACAAACTGACATGTTCATCTATCTCTCTATCATGTTACAAACTGACATGTTCATCTATCTCTCTCTGATGTTACAAACTGACATGTTCATCTATCTCTCTCTGATGTTACAAACTGACATGTTCATCTATCTCTCTATCATGTTACAAACTGACATGTTCATCTATCTCTCTCTGATGTTACAAACTGACATGTTCATCTATCTCTCTCTAATGTTACAAACTGACATGTTCATCTATCTCTCTCTGATGTTACAAACTGACATGTTCATCTATCTCTCTATCATGTTACAAACTGACATGTTCATCTATCTCTCTATCATGTTACAAACTGACATGTTCATCTATCTCTCTCTGATGTTACAAACTGACATGTTCATCTATCTCTCTCTGATGTTACAAACTGACATGTTCATCTATCTCTCTATCATGTTACAAACTGACATGTTCATCTATCTCTCTCTGATGTTACAAACTGACATGTTCATCTATCTCTCTCTAATGTTACAAACTGACATGTTCATCTATCTCTCTCTGATGTTACAAACTGACATGTTCATCTATCTCTCTATCATGTTACAAACTGACATGTTCATCTATCTCTCTATCATGTTAAAAACTGACATGTTCATCTATCTCTCTATCATGTTACAAACTGACATGTTAATCTATCTCTCTCTGATGTTACAGACTGACATGTTCATCTATATCTATATCTCTATCATGTTACAAACTGACATGTTCATCTATCTCTCTATCATGCTACAAACTGAAATGTTCATCTATCTCTCTATCATGTTACAAACTGACATGTTCATCTATCTCTCTATCATGTTACAAACTGACATGTTCATCTATCTCTCTGATGTTACAAACTGACATGTTCATCTATCTCTCTCTATCATGTTACAAACTGACATGTTCATCTATCTCTCTGTGATGTTACAAACTGACATGTTCATCTATCTCTCTATCATGTTACAAACTGACATGTTCATCTATCTCTCTCTGATGTTACAAACTGACATGTTCATCTATCTCTCTCTGATGTTACAAACTGACATGTTCATCTATCTCTCTCTGATGTTACAAACTGACATGTTCATCTATCTCTCTCTGATGTTACAAACTGACATGTTCATCTATCTCTCTATCATGTTACAAACTGACATGTTCATCTATCTCTCTATCATGTTAAAAACTGACATGTTCATCTATCTCTCTATCATGTTACAAACTGACATGTTCATCTATCTCTCTCTGATGTTACAAACTGACATGTTCATCTATCTCTCTCTGATGTTACAAACTGACATGTTCATCTATCTCTCTCTGATGTTACAAACTGACATGTTCATCTATATCTCTATCATGTTACAAACTGACATGTTCATCTATCTCTCTATCATGCTACAAACTGAAATGTTCATCTATCTCTCTATCATGTTACAAACTGACATGTTCATCTATCTCTCTATCATGTTACAAACTGACATGTTCATCTATCTCTCTGATGTTACAAACTGACATGTTCATCTATCTCTCTCTATCATGTTACAAACTGACATGTTCATCTATCTCTCTGTGATGTTACAAACTGACATGTTAATCTATCTCTCTCTGATGTTACAAACTGACATGTTCATCTATCTCTCTGATGATACAAACTGACATGTTCATCTATCTCTCTCTGATGTTACAAACTGACATGTTCATCTATCTCTCTCTGATGTTACAAACTGACATGTTCATCTATCTCTCTATCATGTTACAAACTGACATGTTCATCTATCTCTCTATCATGTTACAAACTGACATGTTCATCTATCTCTCTCTGATGTTACAAACTGACATGTTCATCTATCTCTCTCTGATGTTACAAACTGACATGTTCATCTATCTCTCTCTGATGTTACAAACTGACATGTTCATCTATCTCTCTATCATGTTACAAACTGACATGTTCATCTATCTCTCTATCATGTTACAAACTGACATGTTCATCTATCTCTCTATCATGTTACAAACTGACATGTTCATCTATCTCTCTCTGATGTTACAAACTGACATGTTCATCTATCTCTATCTGATGTTACAAACTGACATGGTCATCTATCTCTCTCTGATGTTACAAACTGACATGTTCATCTATCTCTCTATCATGTTACAAACTGACATGTTCATCTATCTCTCTATCATGTTACAAGCTGACATGTTCATCTATCTCTCTATCATGTTACAAACTGACATGTTCATCTATCTCTCTCTGATGTTACAAACTGACATGTTCATCTATCTCTCTCTGATGTTATAAACTGACATGTTCATCTATCTCTCTCTGATGTTACAAACTGACATGTTCATCTATCTCTCTCTGATGTTACAAACTGACATGTTCATCTATCTCTCTATCATGTTACAAACTGACATGTTCATCTATTTCTCTATCATGTTACAAACTGACATGTTCATCTATCTCTCTATCATGTTACAAACTGACATGTTCATCTATCTCTCTCTGATGTTACAAACTGACATGTTCATCTATCTCTCTCTATCATGTTACAAACTGACATGTTCATCTATCTCTATATCATGCTACAAACTGACATGTTCATCTATCTCTCTATCATGTTACAAACTGACATGTTCATCTATCTCTCTATCATGTTACAAACTGACATGTTCATCTATCTCTCTCTGATGTTACAAACTGACATGTTCATCTATCTCTCTATCATGTTACAAACTGACATGTTCATCTATCTCTCTATCATGTTACAAACTGAAATGTTCATCTATCTCTCTATCATGTTACAAACTGACATGTTCATCTATCTCTCTATCATGTTACAAACTGACATGTTCATCTATCTCTCTCTGATGTTACAAACTGACATGTTCATCTATCGCTCTCTGATGTTACAAACTGACATGTTCATCTATCTCTCTCTGATGTTACAAACTGACATGTTCATCTATATCTCTATCATGTTACAAACTGACATGTTCATCTATCTCTCTATCATGCTACAAACTGACATGTTCATCTATCTCTCTATCATGTTACAAACTGACATGTTCATCTATCTCTCTCTGATGTTATAAACTGACATGTTCATCTATCTCTCTCTGATGTTACAAACTGACATGTTCATCTATCTCTCTCTGATGTTACAAACTGACATGTTCATCTATCTCTCTATCATGTTACAAACTGACATGTTCATCTATCTCTCTCTGATGTTACAAACTGACATGTTCATCTATCTCTCTATCATGTTACAAACTGACATGTTCATCTATCTCTCTATCATGTTACAAACTGACATGTTCATCTATCTCTCTATCATGTTACAAACTGACATGTTCATCTATCTCTCTCTGATGTTACAAACTGACATGTTCATCTATCTCTATCTGATGTTACAAACTGACATGTTCATCTATCTCTCTCTGATGTTACAAACTGACATGTTCATCTATCTCTCTATCATGTTACAAACTGACATGTTCATCTATCTCTCTCTGATGATACAAACTGACATGTTCATCTATCTCTCTCTGATGTTACAAACTGACATGTTCATCTATCTCTCTCTGATGTTACAAACTGACAGGTTCATCTATCTCTCTCTGATGATACAAACTGACATGTTCATCTATCTCTCTCTGATGTTACAAACTGACATGTTCATCTATCTCTCTCTGATGTTACAAACTGACATGTTCATCTTTCTCTCTCTGATGTTACAAACTGACATGTTCATCTATCTCTCTATCATGTTACAAACTGACATGTTCATCTATCTCTCTATCATGTTACAAACTGACATGTTCATCTATCTCTCTATCATGTTACAAACTGACATGTTCATCTATCTCTCTCTGATGTTACAAACTGACATGTTCATCTATCTCTATCTGATGTTACAAACTGACATGTTCATCTATCTCTCTCTGATGTTACAAACTGACATGTTCATCTATCTCTCTCTGATGTTACAAACTGACATGTTCATCTATCTCTCTATCATGTTACAAACTGACATGTTCATCTATCTCTCTATCATGTTACAAACTGACATGTTCATCTATCTCTCTATCATGTTACAAACTGACATGTTCATCTATCTCTCTCTGATGTTACAAACTGACATGTTCATCTATCTCTATCTGATGTTACAAACTGACATGTTCATCTATCTCTCTCTGATGTTACAAACTGACATGTTCATCTATCTCTCTCTGATGTTATAAACTGACATGTTCATCTATCTCTCTCTGATGTTACAAACTTACATGTTCATCTATCTCTCTCTGATGTTACAAACTGACATGTTCATCTATCTCTCTATCATGTTACAAACTGACATGTTCATCTATCTCTCTATCATGTTACAAACTGACATGTTCATCTATCTCTCTATCATGTTACAAACTGACATGTTCATCTATTTCTCTATCATGTTACAAACTGACATGTTCATCTATCTCTCTATCATGTTACAAACTGACATGTTCATCTATCTCTCTCTGATGTTACAAACTGACATGTTCATCTATCTCTCTCTATCATGTTACAAACTGACATGTTCATCTATCTCTCTATCATGCTACAAACTGAAATGTTCATCTATCTCTCTATCATGTTACAAACTGACATGTTCATCTATCTCTCTATCATGTTACAAACTGACATGTTAATCTATCTCTCTCTGATGTTACAAACTGACATGTTCATCTATCTCTCAATGCAACAGGATGAGAAGAACCAGGTTTTAACAACCAACATATGGCTGCAGCTGGTAAGACTTTTTTCCATTTGCCTATTTCAATATGTTTAATTTAGACTATATACTGTTCTGTACTATACTGCACTATACTATACTGTATTGTACTGTACTGTACAATACACTAGACTACACTACACTATACAATATTATACCATACTGCAGTACACTACACCTCCATCTATCTTGCAAATTGGTCAACTCGGGAACAATAACTAAGCTACTCAGTCACACACAACTGAGTGAAGATGACGTTTATGTTTTATGACAGTAAGTCCTCTCCCGCTCTCGCCTCATCAGCAAACTGTATGAATGTTGTGTTGGCTGTTTTAAATCACCTTAGCGAATGGACAACCTCCAGACAGTCAGTCCTTCATAGAGCCACTCCATAGACCTTATAGATAGATTTGACCTTACTCCAGAAACAGGCTATTATAGTATCCCTCTGATAACTATCCACGGTCTGTGGCTCAACCCTCTGGTGGGGAAGAGAAAGTTACATTAAGACAATGAAATCTATTCAAACCGACATCCATCTCTAGACTCGGAGGTAATCTGTTTGAGCACCCAGGACAGCTTGCTAAAGAAAGTAATTGAGACCGTGTTGATATTGCTACACTTACAGTACACTCATGAGGTGGTGTAACCTCCATTTGTTATGTCTGCTAACACTTACTGATAACAACATGACTGCCAACCTCCCATATAAAGAATGAAAACTGACGATACACTGGCTAAAAAGCATGAACATGTAATTATTTGACAGGGTATGCTTAGTCATGCTCCATACTAGGGCTCCATTGGTTGTGATGTGTCATGGCATATCAAACATGACGTATGGAAACCTCACCTTGTTACACCAGTCTGGTGTTGTTGAAATGATGAACAGTCCACGCTACCCATCTCAAATCTCAAAGTATGATACAGGATGTGTAGGCCATTGTAAGACTCATTATCTTTTTAAACCAATCATTTACAACCCTCAAACTGATGGATAATGGTCACTATGTCCATGACTTGTTTAGTCATCCACATTTGAATTAGATTTGGAATATACAGGTAACTGCCAGAATAAAGGAAACACCAACATAACGTGTCTTAATAGGGCGTTGGCCTGCCAGAACAGCTGCAATGCACCTTGGCATAGAAGTGTCTGGAACTCTATTGGAGGGATGTGACACCATTCTTCCACAAGAAATGACATAATATGGTGGTGGAAAACGCTGTCTCAGGCATCCAGAATCTCCCATTAGTGTTCAATTAGGTTGAGATCTGGTGACTGAGACACACACACACACGCACACACACACACACACACACACACACACACACACACACACACACTTTTAACCCCATATGCTCCTTTAAAACCCCCTATGCTCCTTTGAGACCACTCTTTCAAAATCACTGAGGTATTTTTATACATGACCCTAAGCAGGATGGGATGTTAATTGCTTAATTAACTCAGGAACCACATCTGTGTGGAAGCACCTGCTTTCAATATACAGTACTTTGTATCCCTCATTTACTCAAGTGTTTCCTTTATTTTGGCAGTTAAGTGTAGATTTTTTAGAAAAGATTGTAGCATAGCCTTAATCCCATAAAATGTTTATTCCTTGATACAGTTGTTTATTATAGACTGGGACAGATTCTAATCTGATCTGTTCTGTGTGTTTAATAAAGACTGAGACAGATTCTAATCTGATCTGCTCTGTGTGTTTTATTAAGACTGGGACAGATTCTAATCTGATCTGCTCTGTGTGTTTTAATAAAGACTGGGACAGATTCGAATCTGATCTGCTCTGTGTGTTTAATAAAGACTGGGACAGGGTCTAATCTGATCTGCTCTGGGTGTTTAATAAAGACTGGGACAGATTCTAATCTGATCTGCTCTGTGTGTTTTAATAAAGACTGGGACAGATTCTAATCTGATCTGCTCTGGGTGTTTAATAAAGACTGGGACAGATTCTAATCTGATCGACTCTGGGTGTTTAATAAAGACTGGGACAGATTCTAATCTGATCTGCTCTGGGTCTTTAATAAAGACAGGGTTCTGTCAGCAAAACCCTTAGAGTCCCACAGGAGGCTGCTGAGGGGAGGACGGCTCATAATAATGTATTGAAATGAGTTAATGGAATGGTATCAAACACATGGAAACCAGGTGTTTGATGTGTTCGATAACATTTGTTCCATTCCAGCCATTACTATGAGCCCGTCCTCCCTAATTAAGGTTCCGGCAGCCGCCTGTGCCTTAGATATAACAAGCAGTAATACAAACAGCTATGACAAACAACTATAGTTAACACTCCTACACTTCTTATACCCTTTAAATATGTTCCTTATTAACAGCTTCTCAATTGTTGCTATGCAATGCCTGATTTCCCCAGTTCCCACACAACTTTGACCATTTCCATTTTCAGATTCATCTGCATAGATGGATACTTTGTTTATCAAACCGTGATCAGGTTCAACAACCGATGCGAGGCCACAGAACCTCCCACTAATGGAATTAGCTTATCTGGAAACGTGTGTGGAGGAGTGGTGAGAATATGAGGAGTGTGTTATGTTTCTCTCTCCAGTACTGGAATGATTATTACCTGCAGTGGAATCAGTCGGAGTACCCTGGGGTGGCCAATGTCAGATTCCCTGATAGCCAAATCTGGAAGCCAGACATCCTGCTGTATAACAGGTTAGTACTATACCAGTAATCTTGGACCCCATAACCAATTCTTGCTCTATACAGCTGGCCAACTCCATTACTATGACCTCTAATGTATTACCATGAGGTGGAAGCAGGACTTATATAGTTTGTAAAACAGGTGTTGAGCTCATACCTCTTGTCCATTAAATGCTTTTGACCATATTGCCATATGACAGCGTTGATTTGAGGAAATAAACAATTTTCCTAACATTGGAAATGTACAATACACAGATTATAATAGCATGAACTGCTTCTTTAGGAGCCAGCCTGATCTCGTGAGCTTACAGAATGATGTGCGTTTTAAGTAAGGCTGGCCAGCAAGGCTATTCTTCAGAAAAAGCAAAAGAGTATTTCACCAAAAATGCAGAATTCCATATGCTATTGTATACCATTAACCCTCATAAACTTTCTTCAAGGACAATCACAGTGAAGAAAGTGTAAATAAATGTAAATAAAATGGTAACAGCAGAACCCCCTGCCTGTTTCCCCCTAATGCAGAAAACAACATTCTCGTCCCTATCTGTCACTGTTCTTCTGAACAAAGCCTTAGTTTCACCCCAGTCAATTACATTCCACTATGGTGGCTTTTTGCCTCCCGTGGAACGGCAACTCTTTTAACTTGAGCTCACCTTTCTCCATTCCTATTGAAACCTTTGGGAGTTCAGTTGGAGGAGTGCATTATGTATTGTGAGAGACAGAGCTCTACACTGACTAGGCCATCTCTAGGGGAATGTAGCTGTTGCTATGCTGCAACAAAGGAACCATACTTCAGGTCTTCTATCACACGGTAACCTAGAAAATAATGAGGCAGGAATACTCATTTCGAAGGCTGGCATATCTTTTTAACTTTTTAACCCCAGCTACAGTAATGGAATGAATACAGTACATTTTCTTTGCCATGTAATCCTTTGTGAGTAGTATGAATGGAGGTGGAGCTACATCCTGATTAACAGTCTGTGTTGCTCTAGTGATTTATAGCTGTATGATTCATGATCGTGGTTTTCACAGCTCAAGGTCATACTACCACACCAATAAAAGACTGTTGTGTTGCAGTCTGCACATTAATGCAGTGGGTCCCAACCCTCTTCTAAGGGCCTGTCAACCGCTCCAGTGCAAGCACACCTAATTCCACTAGTCAACCAATCAGAACACCTAATTCCACTAGTCAACCAATCAGAACACCTAATTCCACTAGTCAACTAATCAGAACACCTAATTCCACTAGTCAACCAATCAGCACACCTAATTCAACTAGTCAACCAATCAGCAAGGCAATAATTTGTTAAATCAGCTGTGCTACTGTAGTGTTGGAATGTAACTCGTATTTGGAATGGCTGGGCATCCCCAAGGAGCGGGTTTGGGAACGACTACACTAATGCCCACTAACTGAACACATCCATGTTCTCCCATAGTGCCGACGAGAGGTTTGATGCTACCTTCCATACCAATGTGTTGGTCAACTCCTCTGGGTCCTGCTCCTACTTGCCTCCAGGTAAGTATAGCTCAAGTAGAATCCCTGGATATCCATATTCAATACCTTCCACATTAACTCTGTTTTCCCAAGTCAGTTCCACTGAACCATAAAAGCTCACCTTCTATGGATTTGACCTGTTCAGTTGGCTCTGGGGTCTAAGCTAGATGCCCTCAATCTCACCCAAATTATCATGGAACCTACCAGGTACAACCCCAAATCCGTAAACACGGGCACCCTCATAGATATCATCCTGACCAACCATCCTGCTATCTTCAACCAGGGTCTCAGCGATCACTGTCTCATTGCCTGCGTCCGTAATGGGTCCGCGGTCAATCGACCACCCCTCATCACTGTCAAACGCTCTCTAAAACACTTCAGCGGGCAGGCCTTTCTAACCGACCTGGCCCGGGTATCCTGGAAGGATTTTGACCTCATCCCGTCAGTAGAGGATGCCTGTTTATTCATTAAATGTGCTTTCCTCACCATCTTAAATAAGGATGCCCCATTCAAAAAATGTAGAACTAGGAAACAGATATAGCCCTTGGTTCACTCCAGACCTGACTGCCCTTGACCAGCACAAAAACATCCTGTGGCGTACTGCATTAGCATCGAATAGCCTCTGCGATGGGCAACTTTTCAGGGAAGTTAGGAACCAATATACACAGGCAGTTAGGAAAGCAAAGGCTATCTTTTTCAAACAGAAATTTGCATCATGTAGCACAAACCCCAAAAAGTTCTGGGACACTGTAAAGTCCATGGAGAATAAGAGCACCTCCTCCCAGCTGCCCACTGCACTGAGGCTAGGAAACACTGTCACCGATAAATCCACGATAAATGAGAAATTCAATAAGCATTTTTCTGTGGCTGCTTTCCACCTGGCTACCCCTACCCCGGTCAACAGCTCTGCACCCCCCACAACAACTTGCCCAAGCCTCCCCTATTTCTCCTTCACCAAAATCCAGATAGCTGATGTTCTGAAAGAGCTGCAAGATCCGGACCCCTACAAATTAGCTGGGCTAGACAATCTGGACCCTCTCTTTCTAAAATTATCCGTCGCAATTGTTGCAACCACTATTACTAGCCTGTTCAACCTCTCTTTTGTATCGTCTGAGATCCCCAAAGATTGGAAAGTTGCTGCGGTCATCCCCTCTTCAAAGGGGGAGACACTCTAGACCCAAACTGTTACAGACCTATATCTATCCTACCCTGCCATTCTAAGGTCTTCAAAAGCCAAGTTAACAAACAGATCACCGGCCATTTTGAATCCCACCCTACCTTCTCCGCTATGCAATCTGGTTTCCGAGCTGGTCATGGGTGCACCTCAGCCACGCTCAAGGTCTTAAACGATATCATAACCGCCATCGATAAAAGACAATACTGTGCAGCCGTATTCATCGACCTGGCCAAGGCTTTCGACTCTGTCGGTCACCACATTCTTATCAGCAGCCTCAACAGTCTTGGTTTCTCAAATGACAGCCTCTCCTGGTTCACCAACTACTTCTCAGACAGAGTTCAGTGTGTCAAATCGGAGGGCCTGTTGTCCGGACCTCTTGCAGTCTCAATGGGGGTGCCACAGGGTTCAATTCTCGGGCCGACTGTCTTTTCTGTATACATCAATGATGTCGCTCTTATTACTGGTGATTCGCTGATCCACCTCTACGCAGACGACACCATTCTGTATACTTCTGGCCCTTCTTTGGACACTGTGTTAACTAACCTCCAGACGAGCTTCAATGCCATACAACTTTCCTTCTGTGGCCTCCAACTGCTCTTAAATGCAAGTAAAACTAAATGCATGCTCTTCAACCGATTGCTGCCCGCACCTGCCCGCCCATCTAGCATCACTACTCTGGACGGTTCGGACAATTACAAATATCTAGGTGTCTGGTAAGACTGTAAACTCTCCTTTCAGTACCTCTACTTACACATTCATCTTCTGCACATCTATCACTCCAGTGTTAATTGCTAAATTGTAATTATTTCGCCACTATGGCCTATTTATTGCCTTACCTCCCTAATCTTACTTCATTTGCACACACTGAATATAGACTTTTCTATTGTGTTATTGACTGAACGTTTGTTTATTCCACGTGTAACTCTGTGTTGTTGTTTGTGTTGCACTGCTTTGCTTTATCTTGGCCAGGTCGCAGTTGTAAATGAGAACTTGTTCTCAACTAGCCTACCTGGTTAAATAAAGGGGAAACAAAAATACAATAAAAAACACTTCCCCTAGGTACAGTGGTTGCGAAAGTACTCACCCCCCTTGGCATTTTTCCTATTTTGTTGTCAGACAACCTGGAATTAAAATTGATTTTTGGGGGGGTTGTATCATTTGATTTACACAACATGCCTACACTTTGAAGATTTGTTATTGTGAAACAAACAAGAAATAAGACAAAAAAATTGAAACCTTGAGCGTGCATAACTATTCCCCCCCCCCCCCCCCCAAAGTCAATACTTTATAGAGCCACCTTTTGCAGCAATTACAGCTTGGCACATCTAGCCACTGAGATCTTTGCCCATTCTTCAAGCCAAAACTGCTCCAGCTCCTTCAAGTTGGATGGGTTCCCCTTGTGAACAGCAATCTTTAAGTCATACCACAGATTCTCAATTAGATTGAGGTCTGGGATTTGACTAGGCCATTCCAAGACATTTAAATGTTTCCCCTTAAACCACTCATGTGTTGCTTTAGCAGTATGCTTAGGGTCATTGGCCTGCTGGAATGTGAACCTCTATCCTAGTCTCAAATCTCTGGAAGACTTAAACAGGTTTCACTCAAGAATTTCCCTGTATTTTGCGCCATCTGTCATTCCTTCAATTCTGACCAGTTTCCCAGTCCCTGCCAATGAAAAACATCCCCACAGCGTGATTCTGCCACCACCATGCTTCACTGTGGGGATTGTGTTCTCGGGGTGATGAGGTGTTGGGTTTGTGCCAGACATAGGGTTTACCTTGATGGCCAAAATGCTACATTTTAGTCTCATCTGACCAGAGTACCTTCTTCCATATGTTTGGGGAGTCTCCCACATGCCTAATGGTGAACACCAAACGTGTTTGCTTATTTTTTTATTTAAGCAATGGCTTTTTTTCTGGCCACTCTTCCGTAAAGCCCAGCTCTGTGGAGTGTACGGCTTAAAGTAGTCCTATGGACAGAAAGTCCAATCTCCGCTGTGGAACTTTGCAGATCCTTCAGGGTTATCTTTGGTCTCTTTCTTGCCTCTCTGATTAATGCCCTCCCTGCCTGGTCTGTGAGTTTTGGTGGACGGCCCTCTCTTGGTAGATTTGTTGTGGTGCCATATTCTTTCCATTTTTTAATAATGGATTTAATGGTGCTCCGTGGGATGTTCAACATTTCAGATATTTTTTATAACCCAACCCTGATCTGTACTTCTCCACAACTTTGTCCTTGACCAGTTTGGAGCTCCTTGGTCTTCATGGTGCCACTTTCTAGGTGGTGTCCCTTGCTTGGTGGTGTTGCAGACTCTGGGGCCTTTCAGAACAGGTGTATGTATATATACTGAGATCATGTGACACTTAGATTGCACACAGGTGGACTTTATTTAACTAATTATGTGACTTCTGAAGGTAATTGGTTGCACCAGATCTTATTTAGGAGCCGCATAGCAAAGGGGGTGAATACATACGCACACACCACTTTTTGAATTTATTTAATTATTTCTAAAGTAAAAAATTTTCATTTCACTTCAGCAATTTGGACTATTTTGTGTATGTCCATTACAATCCAAATAAAAATCCATTTAAATAACATGTGTTTGCAACAAAATAGGAAAAATGCCAAGGGGAGTGAATACTTTTGCAAGCCACTGTACATGTCCAGGATCAGCTTCCACTCCCCCAATCATAACCTTAACCATTAACTTCACTCTACTCCCGGAAAGAAAGTGTACCCAAACGTGCTTTAGCCCAGCTTGAAAAAATATATTGACCCGTTGAAGTATCCTGGGGTAAGGAATGATTTTTGGATTCACTCTACTCGTTTCAGTTACCTTGAGTTAATGTCAGGTTTCAGGGAAGATGACGCCACAGCGTGAGGCTAGTCTTGCTAGGACTGTCTGACCTCCACTGCACAAGCCAAATGCACAGTCAGTCATTAGATCAATATCGTGGTAGGAAGGATGTTTTGGCTTTCAAAGCACTTTATTTATTGTTTCGTCCAACATCCCGGAACCATAATCCAATTTCATCTTTGATATGAGATGATTCTGAAAGCTCTACCACTATGTTCAATTGACCATCTGTTCTTTAAAGGGGCAATCTGCAATAGCTACGTCCATTTTTGGACTGATGAAATAAATATATGTACCCATTGATTATTTAAGAATATAACTTATAAATGCCCCATGAGCTTAGTTCAACTGTCGTACCCCATTGTAACCCAAAATATACGTTTGTTTTACTCCAATGTTTGTAAACAAACACTCTATAGCCTCGAAACATGGTTACAACTATAATTGTGATATCATGGCTGGTCACTCCTTGCATCTATAGCTCTGTATATGAATTTGAGTGGTTGCATTTCTCTAGCCCCACATCCCTCAGCTTTTTAGCGAAACAGTGGCAGGGGGTTTGCTTTGTTATCGTTTCAACTGCTGATTGCCGCTTTTAAAGACATGTCCAGATATGACAATAAACCATTCTCAACATTTAACCCAGCGTGAGAAAGAAATGCAGTTGATTTTGGTTGAGTGGGATTTTTATACAGTACTTATACTGTAAGTGAAATGAACCCCGTTAACTCAATCTAATATTCTCAGATAGTTGATATTCGTACTAAGCAGATTTAACACCATTCTGTCAGTTGAGAAATATTGCTTTGAAATACATGTCTTCGTATTATCACAAAATACACTACTTAAATGTTGCCCTATTATTATCTGTCTATTTCTACACTTCTGGGGGCCTGAAATTGGTGCAGAATAATAATAGGTAGAAGAATTACAAAGAAGAAGACGAAGAAGATCATTAGAATGCTGTCTTTCCTTCCAACCAATACAAGACCAGTCCAGTTTCAGTCCCACTTCACTGCAGATGAAATCTATTTATTTGTTACTTTTCTAGCTTGTCCTCGTTTCTTTCCCTCCCGCCCAAGAGACCCGACAATCCTCCTGTAACTTCCCTTCAGTCAATCATGATGTATGTCATCATGACTGCGTCCCAAACAGCACCCTATTCCCTATGTAGTTCACATGCACTACTTTGGACTAAGCCCACATCACATGTAGGGAATAGGGTGCCATTCGAGACACAACCATAGTCCCTGAAGATATCAAAGAGAACAGTAGGTGGTAAAATCTCATAGAATTGCAACATTCTACCAAGGAGCTGTGGGTGTAAAAACACAATGTTAAAGGTCCGATTCAGAGGTTTTTATCTCTATCAAATCATTTCTGGGTAACAATTAAGTAACTTACTGTGATAGTTTTCAATTAAACTGGTCAAAAATAAACAAAAATGGCTTCTTGGCAAAGATTTCTCAAGTAAGAATTCAGTTAGGACTGTCTGGTAGTGGTCTGAGTGGGGAGGGGACAACTGAAAACGATCTGCTATTGGCAAGAGAGGTTTGGAACTCTCTTTCTTATTGTTCTATTAACTAATTCACTGCCTGGTGATGTCAGGCCAAAACTCCATAACACCAAAACAGGCTGAAATGTATTTTTAAACAGCTCTTCTGAAAAGAACTCTGGGCATTCTCATAATTGTCACAATTTCACAGTATTATTCCAACCTCATAGTGTGGAAATATATATATTTTTTAAAGTAGAAATTCACGTTTTTGACTGCACTGGGCCTTTAAACTCCCTTTTTAACTGTGGTTGGGTGAGAAGTAGATTTTTTTCAGTTGCTACAATCTTCAACACTGTCATTCTTATTTTG
>NC_092152.1:82483255-82486642 GCF_045791955.1 Oncorhynchus clarkii lewisi | reverse complement strand
CACTCACTAGACAATATATACACACTCACTAGACTATATATACACACTATATACACACTCACTAGACTATATATACACACTCACTAGACTATATATACACACTCACTAGACTATATATACACTATATACACACTCACTAGACAATATATACACATGTATACACATGCTGCAGTTACTCTGTTCTTAATTTTACTCTTATTATCTATCCTGATGCCTAGTCACTTTACCCTGCCTTTATGTACATATCTACCTCTACTGGTACTCCTTGTATATAGCCTCACATTGATCTGCTACTCCCTGTATATAGCTCCACATTGATCTGGTACTGGTACTCCCTGTATATAGCTCCACATTGATCTGGTACTGGTACTTCCTGTATATAGCTCCACATTGATCTGGTACTGGTACTTCCTGTATATAGCTCCACATTGATCTGGTACTGGTACTTCTTGTATATAGTAGCACATTGATCTGGTACTGGTACTTCCTGTATATAGCTCCACATTGATCTGGTACTGGTACTTCCTGTATATAGTAGCACATTGATCTGGTACTGGTACTTCCTGTATATAGCTCCACATTGATCTGGTACTGGTACTTCCTGTATATAGTAGCACATTGATCTGGTACTGGTACTTCCTGTATATAGCTCCACATTGATCTGGTACTGGTATTGAATACTGTATACTGTCTGTTGCCCCATATTTGAGCATTTTGCTGTAAGTTGACAAATTTGAGATTTATTTCTACTGGCGGTATCACAGGCACAATGACTAAGGGTTGTGGAGTTTGGACGGCTTGCTCTGTGTCAGTGGAGACTTTCTGACAAACTGTATCTGCTCTGCTATCCAAACACCTGTCTGAGAGGCGCCAGAAGAAAATAAAGAGAAGAGAAGAGAGGGGGGAGAGGAGGAGAGAAAAGAGACGAGAGAGGGAGAGGAGGAGAGAAAAGAGACGAGAGGGGGAGAGGAGGAGAGAAAAGAGACGAGAGGGGGAGAGGAGGAGAGAAAAGAGACGAGAGGGGGAGAGGAAGAGAGAAAAGAGACGAGAGGGGGAGAGGAAGAGAGAAAAGAGACAAGAGGGGGAGAGGAGGAGAGAAAAGAGACGAGAGGGGGAGAGGAGGAGAGAAAAGAGACGAGAGGGGGAGAGGAGGAGAGAAGAGAGACGAGAGGTGGGAGAGGAGGAGAGAAAAGAGACAAGAGGGGGAGAGGAGGAGAGAAAAGAGAAGAGAGGGGGAGAGGAGGAGAGAAAAGAGACAAGAGGGGGAGAGGAGGAGAGAAAAGAGAAGAGAGGGGGAGAGGAGGAGAGAAAAGAGACAAGAGGGGGAGAGGAGGAGAGAAGAGAGAAGAGAGGGGGGAGAGGAGGAGAGAAAAGATAAGAGAGGGGGAGAGGAGGAGAGAAGAGAGAAGAGAAGTGGAGAGGAGGGGAGAAAAGAGAAGAGAGGGGGAGAGGAGGAGAGAAAAGAGAAGATGGGGGAGAGGAGGAGAGAAAAGAGAAGAGAGGGGGAGAGGAGGAGAGAAAGGAGATAAGAGGGGGAGAGGAGGAGAGAAAAGAGAAGAGAGGGAGAGGAGGAGAGAAAAGAGAAGAGAGGGGGGAGAGGAGGAGAGAAGAGAGAAGAGAGGGGGAGAGGAGGAGAGAAAAGAGAAGAGAGGGGGAGAGGAGGAGAGAAAAGAGACAAGAGGGGGAGAGGAGGAGAGAAAGGAGATAAGAGGGGGAGAGGAGGAGAGAAAAGAGAAGAGAGGGAGAGGAGGAGAGAAAAGAGAAGAGAGGGAGAGGAGGAGAGAAGAGAGAAGAGGGGGGGAGAGGAGGAGAGAAAAGAGACGAGAAGAGGGAGAGGAGGAGAGAAAAGAGAAGAGAGGGGGAGAGGAGGAGAGAAAAGAGAAGAGAGGGAGAGGAGGAGAGAAAAGAGAAGAGAGGGAGAGGAGGAGAGAAAAGAGAAGAGAGGGGGAGAGGAGGAGAGAAGAGAGAAGAGGGGGGAGAGGAGGAGAGAAAAGAGACGAGAAGAGGGAGAGGAGGAGAGAAAAGAGAAGAGAGGGGGAGAGGAGGAGAGAAAAGAGAAGAGAGGGGGAGAGGAGGAGAGAAAAGAGACGAGAAGAGGGAGAGGATGAGAGAAAAGAGAAGAGAGGGAGAGGAGGAGAGAAAAGAGAAGAGAGGGGGAGAGGAGGAGAGAAAAGAGAAGAGAGGGGGAGAGGAGGAGAGAAAAGAGAAGAGGGGGGAGAGGAGGAGAGAAAAGAGATAAGAGGGGGAGAGGAGGAGAGAAAAGAGAGGGAGAGGAGGAGAGAAAAGAGAAGAGAGGGGGAGAGGAGGAGAGAAGAGAGAAGAGGGGGGGAGAGGAGGAGAGAAAAGAGACAAGTAGAGGGAGAGGAGGAGAGAAAAGAGTAGAGAGGGGGAGAGGAGGAGAGAAAAGAGAAGAGAGGGGGAGAGGAGGAGAGAAAAGAGACGAGAAGAGGGAGAGGAGGAGAGAAAAGAGACGAGAGGGGGAGAGGAGGATAGAAAAGAGAAGGGGGGAGGGGAGGAGAGAAAAGAGACAAGAGGGGGAGAGGAGGAGAGAAAAGAGAAGAGGGGGAGAGGAGGAGAGAAAGGAGAAGAGGGGGAGAGGAGGAGAGAAAAGAGAAGAGAGGGGGAGAGGAGAGAAGAGAGAAGAGAGAAGAGAGGGGGAGAGGAGAGAAGAGAGAAGAGAGGGGGAGAAGAGAGAAGAGAGAAGAGAGAAGAGAGGAGGAGAGAAAAGAGAAGAGAGGGGGGAGAGGAGGAGAGAAGAGAGAAGAGAGGGGGAGAGGAGAGAAGAGAGAAGAGAGGGGGAGAGGAGAGAAGAGAGAAGAGAGGGGGAGAGGAGAGAAGAGAGAAGAGAGAAGAGAGGAGGAGAGAAAAGAGAAGAGAGGGGGGAGAGGAGGAGAGAAGAGAGAAGAGAGGGGGAGAGGAGAGAAGAGAGAAGAGAGAAGAGAGGGGGAGAGGAGAGAAGAGAGAAGAGAGGGGGAGAGGAGAGAAGATAGAAGAGAGGGGGAGAGGAGAGAAGAGAGAAGAGAGGGGGAGAGGAGAGAAGAGAGAAGAGAGGGGGAGAGGAGAGAAGAGACACCTGTGGTCCGTGTGATGTACGTGGGTCCAGGGGGTCTCCTATGACGATACTCTTGGCACTCTCGACGCTGCGGCGTACAAACTCCTCATAGACCTGTTCCTCCACGAAGACACGCGACGCGGCCGTGCAGCACTGGCCCTGGTTGAAGAAGGCTCCATTTTGGGTCTCCTCCACTGCCAACTGCACTGTTAGTGAACATAGGATAGATGTTGACGAAGGCTGTCGCCAAATGCCTAAGAGTCCCTCAGAGTAATAACATAACAATTGGCCACATCTTCCCTGAGGGCAAGATTTGGCATGATAATGAAATAATT
>NC_092152.1:82390755-82478255 GCF_045791955.1 Oncorhynchus clarkii lewisi | reverse complement strand
CACATCCTGCCAGCAGATTCTACATGTATAATTATTACAGAGTCACAAACACAAAACACTGGTCCTACTTACTGGGATGATGGCTCCACACACACCTACGGGCTCATGTCTGGTGAAACACATGAACGTGTCATCTGGAGAAACAACAACACAACAACAAGAGGCTCATTATCAATCTCTCTCCATGGCATCCTGTCTCATTTATTTAGTTTACAGTCTGTTTAAATGTGGCATCCTTTCTCATTGATTTAGTTTACAGTCTGTTTAAATGTGGCATCCTTTCTCATTTATTTAGTTTACAGTCTGTTTAAATGTGGCATCCTTTCTCATTTATTTAGTTTACAGTCTGTTAAAATGTGGCATCCTTTCTCATTTATTTAGTTTACAGTCTGTTTAAATGTGGCATCCTTTCTCATTTATTTAGTTTACAGTCTGTTTAAATGTGGCATCCTTTCTCATTTATTTAGTTTACAGTCTGTTTAAATGTGGCATCCTTTCTCATTTATTTAGTTTACAGTCTGTTTAAATGTGGCATCCTTTCTCATTTATTTAGTTTACAGTCTGTTTAAATGTGGCATCCTTTCTCATTTATTTAGTTTACAGTCTGTTTAAATGTGGCATCCTTTCTCATTTATTTAGTTTACAGTCTGTTTAAATGTGGCATCCTTTCTCATTTATTTAGTTTACAGTCTGTTTAAATGTGGCATCCTTTCTCATTTATTTAGTTTACAGTCTGTTTAAATGTGGCATCCTTTCTCATTTATTTAGTTTACAGTCTGTTTAAATGTGGCATCCTTTCTCATTTATTTAGTTTACAGTCTGTTTAAATGTGGCATCCTTTCTCATTTATTTAGTTTACAGTCTGTTTAAATGTGGCATCCTTTCTCATTTATTTAGTTTACAGTCTGTTTAAATGTGGCATCCTTTCTCATTTATTTAGTTTACAGTCTGTTTAAATGTGGCATCCTTTCTCATTTATTTAGTTTACAGTCTGTTTAAATGTGGCATCCTTTCTCATTTATTTAGTTTACAGTCTGTTTAAATGTGGCATCCTTTCTCATTTATTTAGTTTACAGTCTGTTTAAATGTGGCATCCTTTCTCATTTATTTAGTTTACAGTCTGTTTAAATGTGGCATCCTTTCTCATTTATTTAGTTTACAGTCTGTTTAAATGTGGCATCCTTTCTCATTTATTTAGTTTACAGTCTGTTTAAATGTGGCATCCTTTCTCATTTATTTAGTTTACAGTCTGTTTAAATGTGGCATCTTTTCTCATTTATTTTGCTGCGTCAACCATTTACATTTTCGAATGATGGTCAAAAATCTCCTCTCCATATAAATGGGGAGCACACAGTCATTTTGCCGCTCCTCCTCTGCCAGTTCTAAAAGTCCCTGTGCCCTGCTCCTCCTCTGCCCGTTCTAAAAGTCCCTGTGCCCTGCTCCTCCTCTGCCCGTTCTAAAAGTCCCTGTGCCCTGCTCCTCCTCTGCCAGTTCTAAAAGTCCCTGTGCCCTGCTCCTCACATGGCTGAAAGTCCTGTTTAATAGAAGGAAATAGAGCGGGCAGATAGAGTCCCCAATAACCAGACTATTAAGTCTATTGTTCAGAGTGAAATGTCACCCTTGACCTTCTTGGAATGGAGGGGCAATTAAAAGCGTCCCCCATCTCTAACACCCCCCCCCCCCCCCCATTTAATTGCTGCAATGTCCCACCCTCCTCGTTCTCTGTAGCAGTCAACTGGCTTTTTTTAGGGTAAATACAGTTGAACTATAAATAAGTTAAGTTGGAATGTTTATGCGATAGAGTTGACCTTAAACTACTCTGTTCAGCAGAATGTACTTACTTGGGGTGTTGCGGGTACTGAAAGCTTTGTTAAAACACTGCACCAACAGCTGTGGTTACAACATGTTAGTGTGCCATGTTGCACATGCGTTGCAGCAATTGTTCCACCGATAGTCTACTGCGGTGCAACCAAAGTGTTTAGTGCCCTCAACTCTAACAGCACAACTCCAAGGTAGGCCGCCATAAAACACAGACAGGAAACGGTCTATTTTAAAAATACATGTATAATACTGCACAGTAACATGAACTTACACCAACACAAGACATTCCAAAATCCTTTTTCACTACTGTACCACAGTATCTGTGCAACTAAGGTCCACCCTTCTGACATAGCAACTAGCGGGAACAACTTACTGACTCCAATGCTGCCTTAATGACACCCTATTCCCGATATTGTGCTCTACTTTTGGCACCTTACTTCCTTCCGTGACATTTTGCATGATCCCCCTTCACCTCCACACACGGACATGTCAGAAGCCCAGCTGATAGCCTAGATAATGGGTTCAATCTGACACTCTCACTCCGTGACCTTGTCTTGTTTCTTCTATTGATGTATGTGGTGATTACAGCCAGACAGACTGCTACACACCCAGGATCCATTATCTCCCTGTGTCCTGGGTGAGCCCACTCATCCCACACTTTACAGCTTATCAACGGTTCCATTTCCATAGCCAGGGGAGTGGACATGGGACATACAGTAGAGTAGAGGGAATTAGGCTGTGTCCCAAATGGCACCCTATTCCCCATTTAGTGCACTACTTTTGAGCAGTGCACCTTTGCTTATTTTGGCCCAGAGCATTTTTTTGTGTGTGTTTTTTTAAGGAGAGAGGAATTCCTTTCGTATTTGTATTATTTTCATGACAGGTTAGGAGTAGAGAGAGCAGAAATATGTAGGGCTGATGTGGGGATCGAACCAGCAGCCCCATCTCAGGGAGTATATATATGGTTCTAAAGGTGAGAGCGTTACCTGCTCGACCAGACTCCGGGCCCAGAGCTGTTTATAAGTCACCAAGTTGCTACTGGCAGGTAGAGGAGTGACTGTATACAGACTATTATACCAGGGGATAGTCATCTTAGTCTGGGAGTTGTTCCTGACAGGTAGAGGAGTGACTGTATACAGACTATTATACCAGGGGATAGTCATCTTAGTCTGGGAGTTGTTCCTGACAGGTAGAGGAGTGACTGTATACAGACTATTATACCAGGGGATAGTCATCTTAGTCTGGGAGTTGTTCCTGACAGGTAGAGGAGTGACTGTATACAGACTATTATACCAGGGGACAGTCATCTTAGTCTGGGAGTTGTTCCTGACAGGTAGAGGAGTGACTGTATACAGACTATTATACCAGGGGACAGTCATCTTAGTCTGGGAGTTGTTCCTGACAGGTAGAGGAGTGACTGTATACAGACTATTATACCAGGGGATAGTCATCTTAGTCTGGGAGTTGTTCCTGACAGGTAGAGGAGTGACTGTATACAGACTATTATACCAGGGGATAGTCATCTTAGTCTGGGAGTTGTTCCTGACAGGTAGAGGAGTGACTGTATACAGACTATTATACCAGGGGACAGTCATCTTAGTCTGGGAGTTGTTCCTGACAGGTAGAGGAGTGACTGTATACAGACTATTATACCAGGGGATAGTCATCTTAGTCTGGGAGTTGCTACTGACAAATGCTGATAGAGGAGAGAGGGCCTTGCAGATATCTACCAGAGGAAAATAATGATCTAAGTCAGTGACTTGCTCCTGAGACAGAGAGCGGGAAGAGGATAAAGGAGAGGACACAGAAGGGACAAGAGGAGAGGAGAGGAGAGGAGAGGAGAGGAGAGGAGAGGAGAGGAGAGGAGAGGAGAGGAGAGGAGAGGAGAGGAGAGGAGAGGAGAGAGGGGAGAGGTGAGAGGAGAGGAGGGGAGAAGAGAGGAGAGAGAAGAGGAGAGGAGAGAGGGGAGGAGAGGAGGGGAGAAGAGAGGAGAGAGAAGAGAGGGGATAGGAGAGAGGAGAGAGGAGAGGAGAGGGGGGCTAACTCAGAGGCGTTGATCAGGCACTGATCTGGAGTGTCTGATTCTCAGCTAATCCCGACACAGACTGTTGCACCTCGCTGATTACCATCAGCCCCCTCTTCCTCTTCCTTTGTCCTCGCCAGCCTTTCGTCTCTCAACTGCCCCATTGGAATCTAATCAGGAGGAAATAGGGAAGCCTGTTTTGTCTATCTGACGTCCTGCCGTGGCAGCCGAGGATGGTTTTTGACACTGCAATAGGGGGAACTATTAAGAGTACGGACGAGATGCCACCCAGGGCTGCGGACAATTGATGGATCGGCTGAGTGACTCGACCGCTAATTAACTTGTTTCTTGACGACTGGGCAGAATCAGTGGGCTAATCATATAGTGGACAGAAAGTCTATGTGAGCCATTAAGCCACAAAGGAGAGATACAAGTGATTGTTGAGAAACAGCTTGATCAGATTGACAGGTCATGGACCTTTTGGGGAAATACTTTAATAAAAGCTGGCTGTTATAATGCATTATTACCTGTGATAAGCATTTAATAACACTGTTTGGAAATGTTGTTGTATTATAAATGTATGAAATGGTAATAACTGGATTATTACGAGATGATAATGAGACGTTATAAGGGGTCGTAAGCCTGCGTGCATTTAACAAATCATAATGCACTATACCTGTAGGTGAAAGTAGTAGCCTGGCAATCTAAAAGGTTTTAAAGCAGCACAGAGAAACTTACCTACAGGCATGGTTTTGCCATGTATCTTGTCGGCCCAACCGGCATAGTATCTAAGGGTTTTGATGCTGCCGTCCAGATCAATGAAGAAAGAATGAAGGAACGGCTTCCCAGTGTCTATAGTCTCCATAGTCTGTAAAAAAGAATCAGAAACATTGAACATAGTGCATTAAGGACACGTTAATGCAGGCTATCCTAACTTCTGGGGAACCTGAGGCAGAATCATCTCAATAGGAGAAAAAAATAGCTGTTGTGGAACAAAAAATAACTAATAATATATGTTCTCAAAAATCTATTTTGAGAGTTTCTGTCATCTTGTACTCAGTCGGCTGCAAGCGCAGCACCATCAACCCCTTGGTTGCTACAAAACAAGGTTTTATGCCCTCGACGTGCGCCAAGAAGTGAATATGCTGTGGGAGTTCATGGGTTCAGAAAGAAAAGTAATAATGCTAATAATAATAATGCTAATAGGAGGCTGAGGAGAGGCCAGGGTTCGGCACTACTGACATCGCTAGCACGGTTGTCTCTCTGTGTAGCCAAGGCTGCAGTGAGCTGGAACATTAGATGACCAGAAAATACAACACATCCATCTGAATCTGAATGTCGTATCAAATGTTTTTCAAATCTAGATGAACAATCATTTCTATAGAGCAGAGGGGTGGACAAAAACCTCGACAAAAGCAATCCATGACGTTGTGCGTTTGACAATATTTCAAAAAGTGACTGTACGTAAGTTACTAAACTCTTTGACAGACACAAGCTGCTTGAAACCACTAAGCCGAATGTGTTGGGGAAGAGAAAAATATTGTATGGTGAGACCCACTGTGTCAAACATGATTTGTACACTTATACGGTGCTATGATACTCAAGTTCTTTGATTGACTGTCTCAAGGGAGACACAAGTCAAGTGTTTACTAAAAACCTGGGTGAAATACATACGTCAAATACTTTAAAATAAGCCTACTTGAAAGTATTTGAGGTGCGCTTGATTTACCTTGGGGTTTGGGAGAACCAATAGAGAATGATAGAGGACTTTGTATCAGTCCTATTATGGCATCTGTGAGCGCACTGGCATCTCCATTTTGAAGTAGTCAATTTTCTTCTAGTACTACTTCTATGAGTTGTTAATCAAACTGAAAGGCTGCATACTGTCACCTGGAGTGTGTTGTCTGAACAGGTATCAAGTCAAAGCTGGCGATTTACTGCCACCTGCAGAATGTTTGCTTACAAGTATAGTTCATTAGCTGATCCCTCCTGATGACCCTGATGGAATTATGTGATCCTTGTGAATTACACTGGCGAAGGCTTAGGAAGGCCGAAATGTTTGTCTATCTACCTCCCCCCGAATTAACAAAATACTATAAAGAAACCTTGAATCTCCTTTTTGAGTGCGGATCAGCGACATCATTTTGTGTTCCTTCCTTAACCCATTGGAATTCCCACAGATTTGGCTACTTCAAAATGGTGAAAGGCCTCAATGACACTGCCAATGCTAAATCAGACTTTTGGGCACTAGAGTCCTCTATCTATCTCTATGGGAGAACCAGATCAAGTGCAGCCCCAAAATGACATATGTAGGCTATCTGACCAATAAGATCTAATTCAACCCACTGCAAATGGACAGATAATGAGAGACGAAGCACTGCCACAGAGCTATAACACCAATAGATTTATCCTGTATCTTTTCATTGAGCTAAATGCTAAATCTGGTCTTTATTTCCCCCACAAACAGAACAGGGATTAGCGTAATTAGCGATACCCCAGCACAAGCAGCCCTCCCAAAACATGTTTTCAATTAGCAGCCACATGCAATCCCATAATATGACTTCACTCTCATCTGTAATGTTTCATTTACAAATCTGACTCCTAATGCAATCTGGAAACTCAATTGAAAAGGCATTGGAACACGTGAGAAGGCATTGGATCACCCACCACTGTAATATCTGATTTACACTGTCTAAAATAATCCAAGGTGGCCCAACTCAAGATCTTTTAGTAACTACATTAGTTCCACAGCCTTTTTGAGTTGACCCAACTTTTTGGAGAAGTGGCAGCAGGTAGCCTCGTGTTTTTCAACGTTGGGCCAATAACTAAAAAGTTGCTAGTTCAAATCCTTGAGCCGCAAATCTGTTGATGTGGCCTGGAGCAAGACACTTAACCCTAATAGCTCCAGGGGTTGCTGTTAATTATGGCAGACCCTCTCTCAGGGAGAGTTGGGATATCGGTATGCAGAAAACACATTCATGCATGCGTATTAATAGACACTTGCAGATATGTGAAATAGGAGAAATATAAACACCCACCAAATGTTAAGTGTTGCATAAGCCTCACATTTTAAGTTGGCCAAAACATTGTTCTAACTCATCTATACAATGAATATACCAAACATTACGAACACCTTCCTAATATTCAGTTGCACCCACCTGGCACCTACTACCATGTCCCGTTCAAAGGCACTTAAATCTTGTGTCTTGCCCATTCACCCTCTGAATGGCACACAATCACAACCAATATCTCAATTTTCTCAAGGCTTAAAACTCATTTAACCGGTCTCCTCCCCTTCATCTACACTGATTGAAGTGGATTTAAGTAACATCAATAAGGGATCATACAGTAGCTTTCACCTGGATTCACCTGGTCAGTCTATATCAAGTTAAAAATATGTTTTTGATAGATGTTTTGTATGGAAATGATTTGATTATTGACAAAAGGCTGTTCTATTTGTTTAGGTTAAAGTAATACTACACTCCAAAACTATATTTTGGTATTTTGTCCATTAGTCCACTGTCAATACAATTCCATGTCAGTTCAACTTTTTTTCTCTTGTGACACACACAGGCACACAGACACTCACCAACAATATTAGAATGAATGTCAAGGTTGTGTGGGGATTATATAGCAACAAGTGTAGAACTGAAAAATATATATTACTCGAGTCGCGACATACCAGCATGGAAAAGATTTTCAATCACAGATCATGCACCTTCAGCGTCTGGTGCATTGTGCACTGCGCTGCTGCTGTCAATTCTTTCTGGACACCCAAACTAGATGATAGGCTACCTTCACAACGCAGGTGACAGATGTCAAGTTTACCAATAGGCTGCTAGTTGTAGCCTTCTACAGTCTAAAGACAAATAAGGTTAGTAGGCCGTTACATCCACAGCTTACCGCTAGCAGTGCCCGGTCCCTCTCCATCAGGTCAGCGAGCTTGTGCAGGAGTCGCCCCCGGCTTGACACGTCCATCCTTCGCCACGGCGAGCCCCTCTGGCTGGCTGCTCTGGCAGCCTTTACAGCCTTGTCCACATCTGCCTGCAGGTACACATCAACAGCTTTCACACAGACAACTGATAACCGACCTAAAACATTTCTATGGGTAATATTGTTTTGCATAAGTTACAATTATGAGCAGGCTAATGATAATTGATAGGCCTAATTAATTCACAAAAATGTATTTTTGTCTGTAGCCTAATAAAAGACCTTGACATTAAGTTGATAGACAGTCACTCTCTTGGTTTTAAAGGCTATGTAAAAGGAAATTAAACATGTAGGCCGAGATCAAAGGTCTTCAACCTTTAATTGACCAGGGACCCCCTCCCAGGTAAACTGGCGACCCAGGGACCCCCTCCCAGGTAAACTGGCGACCCAGGGACCCCCTCCCAGGTAAACTGGCGACCCAGGGACCCCCTCCCAGGTAAACTGGCGACCCAGGGACCCCCTCCCAGGTAAACTGTCGACCCAGGGACCCCCTCCCAGGTAAACTGGCGACCCAGGGACCCCCTCCCAGGTAAACTGGCGACCCAGGGACCCCTCCCAGGTAAACTGGCGACCCAGGGACCCCCTCCCAGGTAAACTGGCGACCCAGGGCCCCCTCCCAGGTAAACTGGCGACCCAGGGACCCCCTCCCAGGTAAACTGGCGACCCAGGGCCCCCTCCCAGGTAAACTGGCGACCCAGGGCCCCCTCCCAGGTAAACTGGCGACCCAGGGACCCCCTCCCAGGTAAACTGGCGACCCAGGGACCCCCTCCCAGGTAAACTGGCGACCCAGGGACCCCCTCCCAGGTAAACTGGCGACCCAGGGACCCCCTCCCAGGTAAACTGGCGACCCAGGGACCCCCTCCCAGGTAAATTGGCGACCCAGGGCCCCCTCCCAGGTAAACTGGCGACCCAGGGACCCCCTCCCAGGTAAACTGGCGACGCAGGGCCCCCTCCCAGGTAAACTGGCGACCCAGGGACCCCCTCCCAGGTAAACTGGCGACCCAGGGACCCCCTCCCAGGTAAACTGGCGACCCAGGGACCCCCTCCCAGGTAAACTGGCGACCCAGGGACCCCCTCCCAGGTAAACTGGCGACCCAGGGACCCCCTCCCAGGTAAACTGGCGACCCAGGGACCCCCTCCCAGGTAAGCTGGCGACCCAGGGATCCCCTCCCAGGTAAACTGGCGACCCAGGGACCCCCATCATACGTTAGCAAAAACATTTATTTCATGTCTTGGGCGACAGGTAGAGCGTTGGACTAGTAACCGGAAGGTTGCAAGATCAAATCCCCGAGCTGATAAGGTAAATATCTGCTGTTCTGCCCCTGAACAGGCAGTTAACCCACCGTTTCTAATCCGTCATTGAAAATAAGAATTTGTTCTTAACTGACTTGCCTAGTTAAATAAAAATAATAATAATGAGAAGTAATCAACATTTTAAAATTAATAGATTTGGTAAATACTTTTAATTATTTTGACCTCCCCACATTATAATTGGAAGAGGAAGTGTAGTCTCTAACAGACTATTAGCTAGAAAGGTAGTAACTCCAAACAGATTTTCGCTAAGAGTTTTAGCTGTTTAAACTAAGGTTAGCCATGTCTTAGCAGACATGTCCAAGTCAAGAAAGCTAACCAGCAGTGAACGGCATTTGCCACACTTTTAGCCTATTGACAGATAGCCTATTGACTGGTAGCCTATTGACAGATAGCCTATTGACTGGTAGCCTATTGACAGATAGCCTATTGACTGATAGCCTACTGACAGGTAGCCTATTGACTGGTAGCCTATTGACAGATAGCCTATTGACAGGTAGCCTATTGACTGGTAACCTATTGATTGGTAGCCTATTGACAGGTAGCTTATTGACTGGTAGCCTATTGACAGGTAGCCTATTGACAGGTAGCCTATTGACTGGTAACCTATTGATTGGTAGCCTATTGACAGGTAGCTTATTGACAGGTAGCCTATTGACAGGTAGCTTATTGACTGGTAACCTATTGATTGGTAGCCTATTGACAGGTAGCTTATTGACTCGTAGCCTTTTGACAGGTAGCCTATTGACAGGTAGCTTATTGACTGGTAGCCTATTGACAGGTAGCCTATTGACAGGTAGCCTATTGACTGGTAACCTATTGATTGGTAGCCTATTGACAGGTAGCTTATTGACAGGTAGCCTATTGACAGGTAGCTTATTGACTGGTAACCTATTGATTGGTAGCCTATTGACAGGTAGCTTATTGACTCGTAGCCTTTTGACAGGTAGCCTATTGACAGGTAGCCTATTGACAGGTAGCCTATTGACAGGTAGCCTATTGACAGGTAGCCTATTGACAGGTAGCCTATTGACTGGTAGCCTATTGACTGGTAGCCTATTGACTGGTAGCCTATTGACAGGTAGCCTATTGACAGGTAGCCTATTGACTGGTGCTTTTTCAAAGCCTAAGTCAGACACTCCAGTCAGTGTATCAGCTCCAATGAGTGTAATTTGCTCAATATTAGGAGTTGGCAAATAAAGTTAAAATATTATCCTATTTTCTACTGTAGGTATGTAATTAAAAATGTGTTTATTCTGTTGTTGCTAGCGATATCCATAATAACAATGGAGAAAAAACGTATATATATATATATATATTTTGGCAGACCCCCTGCAGTCCCTGGAACCCAATCAGAACCAGATGAAGAGAGAAGACAGGATCACTGCAGTAGTAGTAATACAATTCTGTTCATTTGATTTAGCAAACATTCCTTATTTCCTCAAGTCAACTTAGTAATTAAGACATTGGCCTAATCAAACATGAATGTATGTTTTAGGTACATACTTTGTCTGCTTCTTCCACTTCACAGATTTTGACACCTGTTGCAGGATTGAAGGTCTGAAACGTCTTTCCTTTGAGAGAGGTGTGCCACTCATTGTTGATAAAAATCTGTTGGACACAAAGAAAGAGCTGTTTAAAAAAAAGACTGTTTTACAACGCACCTGTTCATTAGGCTACGATCAGTAAGCAATATAACACAGGAGCATAACTCAAGTGTGTTTTTCGTTTTTCAAATATATTTTGAACGCAGTCTTTTGGATCCAACTCCAATATGAAGACATGGATAGCACACCAACAGGCACACCACCACCTCTAGCCTGTGCACAGGCTACAGACTAACATGCATTACAATAACTTGACGAAATTCACCTCCCCTGGTTTATGATGTCTTAAACATGTACCATGACATTATATTATACCTTATACCTTACACTCAAGTTTCACGTTTTTATGGTCACGTGCACTAACTAGTACAGTACGTGCACTAACTAGTACAGTACGTGCACTAACTAGCCCATGAAATTATTTTCTTGAATGCTCTTTCCCAACAATGCAGTAGTACTATATATATAGTTGAAAACAGTTAAAAAGTTGTTTGTGCATACCGGTGTTTCAGATGTTTCGGCTTAATAATTTTTTTCACATTACATTTTCACTATTCAGTGATTGCTGCTATGTTACTTAATAAGACGTGCGTCTCACCTTGGTGTGGCGTATCTCTTGCACTTTGACGGGCTGGGGAAAAGGCATGGGAGGGCTCCCATCGCCATTCGCCCCGGTCACCCCGTTCTCTGTTGTTCCGTTCTGAGCCATTCTGCGTTACCGGTCCAGTCCTGCCACAACTGTATTCTCTCTGTGTGTCTGTCTACTGTCTACTGAGCACTACAAGCGCATCCAGCGGTCTTTATAAGAATGCGAAAATCCTCCCTCTCTCTCTCTCTCGCCCTCTCCCCAGAGCAGCTGAGGGTAACCCAACTCTGCCCTTATCAAAATATCAGGCCCCAGTATCTGCAGCATGGAATCATAAACCAAAAGCCTCCTGGAATATTGTTTTTAATAGGAATGCTTAACGTAACAGGATAAAGATATAATGACATACGCTTTTATATTGACGGTCGGCTACTCCAAGGACAGGTGCGGCAGGTACAATTTTTGCGTGTCAACTTATTTATTGGGGAAAGTGCAAGGTGTCAAATGGATGCTAATTACTGTGGATGCTTTTAGACTACAGATGGAACAATTGTAGAACACGGACAGCAGTACGTTCAAGTGTATACATTTCCAACACCCAATTCGTGCAAATATGTACAAAAAGTATTTCAGCAGATTTTGTGCGTTTTTGTGTGGCTTAATTCGTGTGAAAATACATACATTTTTGTGAGACTTAATTTGTAGGAATATAACACACATTTTTGTGTGACTTCATTCGTAGATTAAAAAAAAAACATTTTTTGGGGAAAACTTCAGAACAATCTTTTAAAAGTTATTGGAGCAATGCATTTTGGGCAAATGGTGCTCCACACTGCCTTTTTTGTGTCCCACATTTATTTATATACATATTTTTAAAAAAACATGTTAACAACCCAATATTGTTAATCAACCAGATTGTCACCGAAATACTTATAATATAATATGTTTTTGCTTAATACTTTGGGATACTGGTGCTATGTCGGATTTTATAAGTGTTGCCAAATTGGAGTTAAAAGCTGTATTTGTCAACAACAACAAAAAGGGTGATATCGATGAAGGTATTTGATTGGGGAATGGGGATACATTTTCATAATGGGAAATTAATTCATCAACAAAGGTGGGGAAACAGAAGACCTAAAAAAAAAAATTGGTTTAAATTCCCCTGAATCAACTGCATAGTATTTGCGTCTATAACGAGTCTGGACTTTTATCAATTAAGCCATATCAATGCAGTTAAACAGGTTAATGTAAAATAATGAATTATGTTGGCATACACTTATGACACGTCCAAGGCTGTTTAATGATTATTATTACGGTCGTGTCAATCATGTTATATACTTAGGCTATTGTAACAAGGCATATGCCAGCATTGTAGGCCTACTGCCTCTGCCCGAGACCTACTAGGCTTTCATGGTAGCAGCCCTTAGAGTTTACTTTGCCACGTATGAGCCCTGGTTAGAGCCTGTTGCAGCTTTCACTTTCTTCTGCTATATTGGTGGCAGCATTGGGATCACATCCAGCTCACGTCTAGTTATGTGATCTAGTGTTAGGAAGCATTCTGGTTTTCAACATTGTGTTGGGTGTAATTACATTGATACAGTTGACGTCGGAGGTTTACATACACCTTAGCCAAATACATTTAAACTCAGTTTTTCACAATTCCTGAAAAATTCCCTGTTAGTATTTCATTAATATTTGGTAGCATTGCCTTTAAATTGTTTAACTTGGGTCAATCGTTTCGGGTAGCTTTCCACAAGCTTCCCACAATAAGTTGGGTGAATTTTGGCCCATTCCTCCTGACAGAGCTGGTGTAACTGAGTCAGGTTTGTAGGCCTCCTTGCTCGCATCAAAGTACGTTCATCTCTAGGAGACAGAATGCGTCTCCTTCCTGAGCGGTATGACTGCTGCGTGGTCCCATGGTGTTTATACTTGCTTACTATTGTTTGTACAGGTGAACGTGGTACCTTCAGGTATTTGGAAATTGCTCCCAAGGATAAACCAGACTTGAGGTCTACAATTATTTTTATGAGGTATTGGCTGATTTCTTTTGATTTTCACATGATGTCAAACAAAGAGGTACTGAGTTTGAAGGTAGGCCTTGAAATACATCCACAGGTACACCTCCAATTGACTCAAATCATATCAATTAGTCTATCAGAAGCTTCTAAAGCCATGACATCATTTTCTGGAATTTTCCAAGCTGTTTAAAGACAAAGTCAACTTAGTGTATGTAAACTTCTTACCCACTGGAATTGTGATACAGTGAATTATAAGTGAAATAATCTGTCTGTAAACAATTGCTGGAAAAATTACTTGTGTAATGCACAAAGTAGATGTCCTAACTGACTTGCCAAAACTATAGTTTGTTAACAAGAAATTTGTGGAGTGGTTGAAAAATGAGTTTTAATGACTCCAACCTAAGTGTAAACTTCCGACTTCAACTGTATATCTTGTGATCAATGGATAAGCAACAATGAGTGTGACGGATAGAGGTAGTTACTACAGGTGTTGTCAAGCCTTACATCAAAGTAGCCTGAAGCTGAATAGAAAGTGCTACAGTATGTCCTGACCATTTATTCAGCGAAAATCCTCCGTGACTGTCCAATTTACATACGTTAATTTATCAGTGTTAAATTACCTGTTTAAAGTGTTATTACAACCATGGTGTTCTTTTGTTACTGAAACTTATACATCTAATAACCTGAAATTGAAAATTGGAAGTAAAAAAATTGAGGATAGGCCTCCCGTGTGGCGCAGTGTTCTAAGGCACTGCATCTGTGCCACCAGAGATTCTGGGTTCGAGCCCAGGCCGGCCGCGACCGGGGGCTCATGGGGCGACGCACAATTGTCCCAGTGCCGTCCGGGTTCAGGGAGGGTTTGGCCGGCAGGGATATCCTTGTCTCATCGCACACTAGCGACTCCTGTGGCGGTCCAGGTGCAGTGCACGCTTACCAGGTCGCTAGGTGTACGGTGTTTCCTCTGACACATTGGTGCGGCTGGCTTCCGGGTTGTATGTGCGTTGTGTCAAGAAGCAGTGTGCCTTGGTTGGGTTGTGTTTCTGAGGACACATGGCTCTCGACCTTCGCCTCTCCCGGTGTCCGTACAGTAGTTGCAGCGATGAAACAAGACAATAACTACTACTAATTGGATACCACAAAATTTGGGAGAAAAAGAGGTAAAAAATATATATATATAATAGTGGATGATATTGCCATTCCTATTTGCCATATCTTCAATCTAAGCCCACCTGAAAGTGGGTGTCCTCAGGCCTGGAGGGGAAAAAAGTCATTCCACTACCCAAGAATAGTAATGCTTGGCTCAAGTAAAGCTTGTCTAAACTTTTGGGAAAAATGGTGTTTGACAAGATACAAGATACAATACTGTAAATACTGTAAACAAATTAACAACAGACTATCAGCACGCTTATAGGGAAGGACATTCAACAAGCACAATACTTACACAAATTACTGATGATTGGCTAAGAGAAGTTGATGATAAATGATTGTGGGAGTTGTTTTGTTAGACTTCAGTACGGCTTATGACGTTATCGATCATAGTCTGCTAATGAAAAAACTTGTGTTATGGCTTTACACCCCCTGCTATATTGTAGATAAAGAGTTACCTGTCTAACAGACACACAGAGGGTGTGTTCTTTAATGGAAGCCTCTCCAACATAAACCAGGTAGAATCAGGAATTCCCCAGGGCAGCTGTTTAGGCCCCTTACTTTTTGATTACTTTGAGTAAAGCCCGTGTGTCTATGTATGCGAATGACTCAACACTGTATACATCATCTATTACAGTGACTGTGTCAGGTTGTGCGCTACTGGTATAGAAGTCAGGTGCAGGAGAACAGAGAGTTGTGATCAGACACTTTATTTGGCAGAAGCAACAACAGACGGACGCAACTGCGTCAAAAAACCTACAGCCAATGGCAAAAGTGAAAAGCGCGACAACAGTCACAATGATGCAAATGTTTAACAATTAAACATACTTCGGGTTAAACACGGTACCCGGGGAAAAAACAGCCTGGCGCGTCACACAAAACATGTAACAAAACAATTCCACACAAAGACATGGGGAGGGAACAGAGGGAATATATATGTAGTGTGATTAGGGAATATAAACCAGGTGTGCGGGGAAACAAGACAAAACAAATGGAACAATGAAAAGTGGAGCGGCGATGGCTAGAAGACCGGTGACGTCGACCGCCGAACGCCGCCTGAATAAGGAGAGGAGCCGACTTCGGCGGTAGTCGTGACAAACTGAAATGACTGCAACACTTAAAAAGAGCTGCAGTTAGTTTCAGAATGGGTGGCAAGGAATAAGTTAGTCCTAAATATTTTTTTTACGAAAAGCATTGTATTTGGACAAATCATTCACAAAACCATAAACCTCAACTAAATAGTGGAATGAATAATGTGGAACTTGAGCAAGTTGAGGTGATTAAACAGCTTGGAGTAATACTGGATTGTAAACTGTTATGGTCAAAACATGTTGATACAATAGTAGTTAAGATGGGGAGAAGTCTGTCCATAATAAAGCGCAATGTTTCCTTCCTGACAACACTGTCAACAAGGCAGGTCCTACAGGCTCTAATTTTGTTGCACCTGGACTACTGTTCAGTTGTGTGGTCAGGTGCCACAAAGAGGTTCTTGCAATTGGCACAGAACAGGGCAGCGCGGCTGGCCCTTAAATGTATACAGAGAGCTTACATTAATGATATGCATGTAAATCTCCCCTGGCTTAAAGTGGAGGAGAGATTGACTTCATCACTACTTGTTTTTGTAAGAGGTGTTAACAGGCTGAATTCACCAAGGTGGCTGTTTAAACTACTAGCTCATAGCTCGGACACCCATGCATACCCCACAAGTGTCACGGACGTCATCTTGAAAATGACCGGACCAAGGTGCAGCGTGGTGAACGTACATTTTTCTTTATTATAAATGTCGCCAACAAAACAAGAAACAACAAAAACTAACGTGAAGCTTACTAGGGCTATACAGGCCACTAACAAAGACAACTACCCACAAAAAAAGCTGCCTAAGTATGATTCCCAATCAGAGACAACGATAGACAGTTGTCCCTGATTGAGAACCATACACACCATATACATTTTTTTTCTCATTTTGTCTGTCATAGTTGAAGTGTACCTATGATGAAAATTACAGGCCTCTCTCATCTTTTTAAGTGGGAGAACTTGCACAGAACTTGCACAATTGGTGGCTGACTAAATACTTAATATGTTTGGACCCCAGGAAGAGTAGCTGTTGCCTTGGCAGCAGCTAATGGGGATCCCTAATATCATAAAATAAAAAATATGGGTCAACAAATAATGTAAGTGTGTTATGCAGCAAAACACAACTATAATTTTTTAGGATGCAATTCAGTAATATGAATCAGTGTTGATCCATCCTGTTCTGATCTAATGAGATGGAAGTAGGATTTTCTACAGCCATGGAGGACGAAGCCAGTGCCCTCTTGTTTCTCATTGGCGAAGACTGAACTCAAGGTAGGGGCTACACAGTACCAGTCAAAAGTTTGGACACACCTACTCATTCAAGAGTTTTTCTTTATTTTACTGTTTTCTACATTTTAGAATAATAGTGAATACATCAAAACTATGAAATAACACATATGGAATCATGTAGTAACAACAAAAGTGTTAAACAAATCAAAATATATTTTATATTTGAGATTCTTCAAAGTTGCCACCCTTTGTCTTGATGATGGCTTTGCACCCTCTTGGCATTCTCTCAACCAGCTTCATGAGGTAGTCACCTGGAATGCATTTAAAAAAACAGATGTGCCTTGTTAAAAGTTCATTTGTGGAGTTTATTTCCTTCTTAATGCGTTTGAGACAATCAGTTGTGTTGTGACAAGGTAGGGGTGATATACAAAAGATTGCCTTATTTGGAAAAAGACCAAGTCCATATTATGCCAAGACAGTTCCACATAGCCTTTTATAAAATTAATCATGAAAGAAATGGTGTAGTATACACTAAAAAGTTGAGGTTTGTATTAAATGCATTATGAAGAAAATTGTGTAATGTAGGCTCCACAAAGTATGAAATGCTTTATGAAGAAAATCATGTAGACCTATTGTTGCCTAAACCAAAAAAGGGTATTTCTGACTACAAGTGCACCAGTATCCAGTAACAAGCACAGAAAATAGTTTTGGCTGGCGTCCCGAGTGGCGTAGTGGTCTAAGGCACTGCATAGCAGTGCTAGATGCATTACTACAGACCCAGGTTTATTCCTGGGCTGTGCCACAACCGGCTGAGGCCGGGAGTCCCGTAGGATGGATACAATTGGCCCAGCGTTGTCTGGGTTGGGGAGGGTTTCGCTGTGGAGGGCTTTACTTGAATCATCTCTCTCTAGCGACTTCTTGTGGCAGGCCGGGTGCCTGCAGGCTGACCTTGGTTGTCAGTTGAATGGTGTTTCCTCCGACATATTGGTGCGGCTGGCTTCCGGGTAAAGTTGGCAGGTGTACTTTGAAGAATCTAAAATCTAAAATATATTTTGATTTGTTTAACACTTTTTTGGTTACTACATGAATCCATATGTGTTATTTCATAGTTGTATTATTCTACAATGTAGAAAATAGACAAAATAAAGAGAAACCCTTGAATGAGTAGGCGTGTCAAAACTTTTGACTGTTACTGTAAATGGTTCCCAAGATCAAGTTCACAAACAACATCACCAAACCTGATTGGCATTAAATAATTCTAACACCGCCAGTGTGTGTGTGTATGTGTGTGTGTGTGTGTGAGAGAGAGATTACTGTAGGCCTACCACCAAATTATTGTCTGTGTCTTTACAGTCAAAGCCATGCAAGTAATGAGTGAGAATTAATTTGTCCGCACATTATTTACATTATAACACAAGAGCTTTGATCAGCCACAGCCGGACGATTGGGGGAGACTGCTGGCCGGTCATCAGCCGTGCAAAGGTGTGATGAGTTGTGATGTTCTTCGCCAAGTTGGTTTTTGCACCTGGACGTGGTGAAGTTGAATGGAGTTGAACACATGCAAACAAATGCTTTTGTTCTCCGGGGGGACAAAGCCGTCGACCGGCTCAGGGCTCAACAATCAAACACTGTCGCCATTGTTTCCCCTTCGTTGCCTCTTGTCACTCTTCTTGTCTTCTTGTTCTAATGAGGACAACGAGCTCTCGCCGGTGCATTTCTCACTTCAGCAAGTTTCTAACACTTCCTAATGAGAGAGAGAGAGAGAGACCCAGAGAGACTGAGCAAGAGGAAAGCCATAGCAGGAATGGAGAGAGAGAGAGAGATACTGTAGAGAGAGTGAGATGAAAAACAAAGAAGGGAAAGCAAACAGATCAGTTAAGATTATAGACTAAATGAGTTATTGCGAGACACATTGCTTTGCTTGCGGTACTTTGCAGTCATGGGCTCATCCTATTTAAATTGTTTATGCAAATAGGCTTCAAATGCTCTGGAAATGTAGATATGATATGCATCAGGATTGGAGACATTGATGATAATCAGGAATTCCATGCAAAGAAGGAACTAAAGTAGGCCTACAGATTACTCCATATGGGTTGTAATTGCATGGGTTGCAATGGAACCATATGTCATAGGTCAGCCTGACAGTGGCAAAAGCAAGGCAACAATGCATCTTTTAGCAATGGCATCTTATAATAACATTCAATAATGCTCAAGATAGTTGAACTGTACTGTAGTTGATTGTTGTTATTATCATCACTAGATCTTTGTTCACAGTCGCTGCTGTCCTTGTCTGTTCCTAAGGCTAGAACTGAGATGGGGAAACAATCGTTTTCCCATAATGCCCCGTCATCCTGGAACATGCTTCAAAATATATTAAAGTTAGGGCAGTTAGTGTCCTTGTCTGTTTTTAAGACTCTGATCGACGACACCATTTGTGATAGCTGCAAGTTGTTTCTAATCTTCAAATGTATCTGGAAATTGTGACACTTTGTCTTTTGTGTGTATTCTGTATTTTTCTGTCATATTTTATGTACACACTGCTATGTCCCTGTTTTGCCTTCTTGCCAGGTTGTCCTCGCAAAATAGGTTTTTAACCTTAATGGATCTTAGCTGGTGAAATAAATGTTAAATAAAAAATGTATAAAATGTTCCTTCACAACTTGACACAATAACTACAGTTGTATGGCTATGGTGGTAGATGGCGATAGGTGATGTGAAAAACATCCAGAAATGGTCCAGATGTGTAGTGAGAAGGTGTGGCCAGGTGCTGTGCTCCTCCAGGGTTGGATGGTTAATTGGGGTTCCACACCTTCTAATGGAGGTCAAGTCTTACCCCACCACAGCTCAACACCACTTAGACTCAACACACACCCAGACAGTTAATTGTGGCAACTGTTAATAGGAGACTATTGACAAGATAATGTAGGTATGAATTCAGGAATTATGAAACAATTTAATTATGATGAATATGATTTAAACACTTTGGCAATTTTTTGTCCTTATGAAGTGAGAGAGTTTCCCGTACACAGATTAGGCCTAGTCCAGCAATAACAAGTCAACTCAATGGAGAATCTACAATGAAAGTGCTTTTTAATCCAGGACTAACTGTGTACGGGAAACTGGACCTATGGAATGTATATGAATGGACTACAAATAAATTAAGCAATATGATTATATAATCACAGCGAATTTGGACACCCTGACTGTAACTTAGACTCAGAAAGTCAGGAAGCAAGTGCAATTAGTGAGTTTAATGATGACATGGAACAGTACAAAACAGAAACGTGTCTAAAATGGAAACATAAACGATATTGCCTGGTGGGTGAAAACAAAGGAGTGCTAGATAAAGGGGAAGTAATCAGGGTAGTGATGGAGTCCAGGTGTGCCTCATGATGGGGTGCAGGTGTGCATAATGAGGGTTGCCAGGTGTGTGTAATGAGGGTTGCCAGGTGTGCGTAATGATGGGTTGCCAGGTGTGCGTAATGAGGGTTGCCAGGTGTGCGTAATGATAGGTTGCCAGGTGTGCGTAATGATAGGTTGCCAGGTGTGCGTAATGAGGGTTGCCAGGTGTGCACAATGATGGGTTGCCAGGTGTGTGTAATGAGGGTTGTCAGGTGTGCGTAATGAGGGTTGCCAGCTGTGTGTAATGAGGGTTGCCAGGTGTATGTAATGAGGGTTGCCAGGTGTATGTAATGAGGGTTGCCAGGTGTATGTAATGAGGGTTTGCAAGGTGTATGTAATGAGGGTTGTCAGGTGTGCGTAATGAGGGTTGCCAGGTGTGCGTAATGATGGGTTGCCAGCTGTGTGTAATGAGGGTTACCAGGGACGGTGGTTAGTAGACCGGTGAAGTCGGGTTCAGGAGAGGGGGAGCGAAGGTAGATGTGAAACTGACCAAATGTATTTTAAATCATACACCTGTCTATACTATGTCATGTCTCGGATTTCAATATCATTGTACCAGGGACTGAAATATATCAATTGGAATTGAAAATATATGAACAGCCAGTCTGCAGTATCATAATCCACCACCCCTGCAACCTGACCAATCTCCACTACCCAGCACATATACAGGTTCATGTTCAGAAGACAGGGAGCGGTATAAAACCGTGTGCAAAATGGAATGAAACAGGGAGCTGTTATCTGAACTTGCACAATATTTTTGCTATATTTTGCCCTAATGAACACGACCCAGGTAGCTAGTAGCCTAACTGAGAGTGGCTGTGCCCTTCTTGTGGCTAATCAGATCACTGGTGAGTGGCAGGCCCTTAAGACCCATCTGATCAGTGATGGGATGGACAGGGAGTGAGCTTTAATGCCACCCACCAGTTCATGGCCTGCCTGGAAGAAACACCATGAGAATGAGAAAGAAAAGATGGTGCTAGATCTCTGGAGCGTGGAGGGAGGGAGGAAGGGGGGAGAGAGAGAGAGAGAGAGATAGAGAGTGAGAGAGATAGAGAGGGGGAGAGATAAAGAAGGAGAGCACGTGAGGTGGAGAGAGGGAGCGAGATCGAGAGAGAGAGAGGGAGAGAGATAGAGAGGGAGAGAGATAGAGAGGGAGAGAGATCGAGAGAGAGAGAGATCGAGAGAGAGAGAGAGATAGAGAGGGAGAGAGATAGGGAGGGAGAGCACGTGGGGTGGAGAGAGGGAGAGAGAGAGAGAGAGGGAGAGAGAGAGAGAGGGAGAGAGATAGAGAGGGAGAGAGATCGAGAGGGAGAGAGAGAGATAGAGAGGGAGAGAGATAGGGAGGGAGAGCACGTGGGGTGGAGAGAGGGAGAGAGATAGAGAGGGAGAGAGATAGAGAGGGAGAGCATGTGGGGTGGAGAGAGGGAGAGAGAGAGGGAGAGAGATAGAGAGGGAGAGCACGTGGGGTGGAGAGAGGGAGAGAGAGAGAGAGAGGGAGAGAGAGAGAGAGGGAGAGAGATAGAGAGGGAGAGAGATCGAGAGGGAGAGAGAGAGATAGAGAGGGAGAGAGATAGGGAGGGAGAGCACGTGGGGTGGAGAGAGGGAGAGAGATAGAGAGGGAGAGAGATAGAGAGGGAGAGCATGTGGGGTGGAGAGAGGGAGAGAGAGAGGGAGAGAGATAGAGAGGGAGAGCACGTGGGGTGGAGAGAGGGAGAGAGAGCATTTCCTGCATGTGGGGCGGAGGAAAAGAGCAATCCAGTGAGAGAAAGAGATGTAGAGAGAGGTAGAGAGAAAGTGAGGTAGAGAGAGATAGAGAAAAAGGGAGGAAAAGAGAAGGAGGTAGAGAGAAAGAGAGGTAGAGAGACAGAGGTAGAGAGAAAGAGAGGTAGAGAGAAAGAGAGAGAGGTAGAGAGAGGGCCAGTGCCACAGTGAGATAACTCTGTCCAGGTGCTCAGGGGCCCAGACAATGACTCTTTTCAGCACTCCGATGAGAAAGAACCCTCCCTCCGCTTGTTGCAAAATATACAGGAGGGGAAGGAGAGAACAAACTCAGGCAGATGGTTATACTACAGTAGCAAAATATGTGTGAGAGGAAAGCCTAGGCAATCAAGTGAGCTCTCGTTGGCAATAACAAGCCCTTTTATTAATGGAGCCCATAGTTCAGGTCATAGATGAAACTGCGTCCCAAAAAGCACCCCATTCGCTTTATAGTGTACTAGTTTTATCCAGAGGACAATGTGCCCCTGGTAAAAAATAGTGCACTATAAAGGGAATAGGGTGCCATTTTAGAGGCATATTAAGTCCCATACATGATGAGCTGCTATCCCACAGACCCTGCTATCAGCTTCTCCTATTGTTTGACGATGAACTGCCATAGTGTGTGAAGTTATTATGTGATGATGTGATTTCTAAAGGACGTTGTATAACTTCTATGATACTCCGTTAACAATGAACCTGACTGACATCTCCGGGCCGGAACAGGCGCACAACATCCTAATAGTGCAGAGAGTAGAATCCACCATGAACATACAATGACATCATATTTAATACAGAAGGCAAGATCAAGTGTCAAACTGGGTACACTGCAAGTAGCCTAGCTGTTAAGAGTGTCGGGCCAGTAATCGAAAAGTTGCTGGTTTGAATCCCCGGAGCCAACTAGGTGAAAAAAAACCTGCCAATCTGCAATGTACTTAACACTAATTGCTACTGTAAATTGCTCTGCATAAGAGTGTCTGCTAAATGACAAAAAAAATATTATTTACTAAATCCATGGAATTAGAAATACAAACCACTCATATTAAACTTTACAGGGTACATTTTACTGTGTGAAGTAATGTACTGTTATCTGTAATTCTGAAGATGTGCTTCCCTAAATACAAATAGTGCTATTACCATATTGCTTACACCTGTCCAATCCCCTCAGATCAAGTGCATTGGGCACAGGGTATATGGGTCAATTTGGGATTAGCCCAAAGACTGTAGTTCATGCACTTGATCAGGAATTGTTACTGAGTATATATAACCTTAAAGATAGAGACCTAAATTGCTACACTACATTAATTTTTGGACATAAATAAATTATATTTACCCATTAACTCTTCAAAAATATAACTGATAAATGCCTCATGATCTTAGTACAAAGGTTGTACCTAATCTGAACCTAAAATATATGCTTTTTTATTCCAATGTTTGTAAACAACATAAATGTAAACAAACACTGTATAGCCTCAAAACATTAATACGTTAATATTATACATTTGTTATAATGGATTGTCAGTCCTTACATCCATAGCTCTGTCTATGAATTTCTCCAGCCCCATCCCCTAGATTTTTAGCCAAACGGCCGGGGAGGCCACTTTGTTATTGTTTCAATTAAGGATTCTAATTTTAATTAATGGGAGATTGTGTCCAAATTACAACAGCAGATATGATACAACAGCAGATATGATACAACAGCAGATATGATACAACAGCAGATATGATACTACAGCAGATATGATACAACAGCAGATATGATACAACAGCAGATATGATACAACAGCAGATATGATACAACAGCAGATATGATACAACAGCAGATATGATACAACAGCAGATATGATACTACAGCAGATATGATACAACAGCAGATATGATACAACAGCAGATATGATACAACAGCAGATATGATACTACAGCAGATATGATACAACAGCAGATATGATACTACAGCAGATATGATACTACAGCAGATATGATACAACAGCAGATATGATACTACAGCAGATATGATACAACAGCAGATATGATACAACAGCAGATATGATACTACAGCAGATATGATACAACAGCAGATATGATACTACAGCAGATATGATACAACAGCAGATATGATACTACAGCAGATATGATACAACAGCAGATATAATACAACAGCAGATATGATACAACAGCAGATATGATACAACAGCAGATATGATACAGGTAAAACTCAGTGAGATGCAAATGAAGGAGAGGTGTTACCTCTGATAGACCAAGAGAAAAGAGTTCCAAAAGGGTTCTTCAGCTGTCCCCACAGGAGAACCCTTTTTGGTTCCCCATAGAACGCTTTTGGGTTTCATGTAGAACCCTCTGTGGAAAGGGTCCTACATGAACCAAAAAGGGTTCTACAAAGGGTTCTCCTATGAGGACAGTCAAACAATTTTTTTGTAAGAGAGTAGACATGAATGAAAGAGGTGACTCAGCCTTTGATGTAGGGAAGAGATTCTTATCCTCTGTCGTTTCTCACCGATTCACATCGTCCTGCCGGGGTCCCGCCGGGCCGCTTATCCAGTCAGTTAAAGGGAGTGAGAGAGCGCTTTGTGTTTAAGATCAGAGCAATTTGCAAGCTCATTGAGGAACACCGTGAAACAAAGGAAGCTTAGATATAGAATCCATCATCGTCGTTTCTCTCCGTCTGTAGATTACTTTCCCACTTGATGACATATCACCAGTCCAGAGCCAGTTTGACCATTCTACAGTATAGTGCAGTGGAGAGAGATTTTATGTACACCTTATTTACACACCAGGTCCACTTTAGATTGAATTGGCTACATTTTTATAAAAAATATATATATATACTGTATATTTAACATTTATTTAACCAGGAATTCACAATTGATGTCAGAAGACCTATTTTGCAAGGTAGACCTGGCCAAGAAGTATAAAACGGATCAAATAGACAAATATACAGACAAGCAAATCATCTTGAATTATTTAGTCAGTTCTCAGAGCAAACGTGTAGATTATATGAAGCATCGGAAGACTGAAAGCCATATACAGTATCTTGAAAATGTGAATGTTGAAAGTCATCATTTTGTGGGACTTTATCAAAAAGTGGACCACTGAAAAATGTATGAAAAAATTGTTTCAAGGTTAAATTCCATTTGAATTCAGATGATTCAAAACAGTTGTACAACTATTTGAAATATAACTGCATTCTATGGCAATTGAAATTGAAATGCTACCGTATGTCTATCTGTGGTAATCGTGGTAATGGTGTTGAACGCCGTCAACAAAAGGCTCAAAAGGCTTTAGTGAATTTCACCACGATAACCAATCTCCAAGCCCACCTATACATTCAACTATATGTTTAACATTAACTCTGACAATGGGAGGTAGTTTCCTTTTCTCTTCCAAAACAAACTTGCATCCATTATAAAGTGGTAATAATCCATATAGTAATAAATCACGGAGAGTTTGCCTGCACACACAAGTTCACACAACCTTAGTGCGTTGTCGTTGTGCGTTGTCACACGCAAAGGTTGTCTAATCATTTTCTGCTGAAAAACTGACTGTCGTATCACAACCGTTGTGCACCAAATGCACTGAACATAAGTTGTACAACTTGAGTGTGTACGGTGCTAGTGTCTTCAGCAGAACAGTCAACACAATACATTATCGACAGAGACAGACAGACAGACAGACAGACAGACAGACAGACAGACAGACAGACAGACATACGACGAATACATAGTAAGATAAATACATGAATAATTAAGACACACTAGTAAATGTGTGAAATAGGACAAATATAAGCACCCATCAACGTATAATTATTATTGTTGTCATCATTATTATTATTATTATTATTATTATTATTGTTGTCATCATTATTATTATTATTATTGTCATTATTATTATTATTATTATTATTGTTGTTGTCATTATTATTATTATTATTGTCATTATTATTATTATTATTATTGTTATTATTATTATTATTATTATTATTATTATTGTTGTCATCATTATTATTATTATTATTGTCATTATTATTATTATTATTATTGTCATTATTGTCATTATTATTATTGTCATTATTATTATTATTATTATTATTGTTGTTGTCATTATTATTATTATTATTGTCATTATTATTATTATTATTGTCATTATTGTCATTATTATTATTGTCATTATTATTATTATTATTATTATTGTTGTTGTCATTATTATTATTGTCAATATTATTTTTATTGTCATTATTATTATTATAATTGTCATTATTATTATTATTGTCATTATTATTATTATAATTGTCATTATTATTATTATTGTCATTATTATTATTATTGTTGTCATTATTATTATTATTATGTTGTCTTTCCTGTCCCTCACCTTAACCACCAGGAAAACCTCTTCAAAACCTCAGATAATGACACAAACTCTGTGTTTTTGTTTTCATTGAAGTGTTTTTTTTCTTCATCAACCATATGTAATTGTATTTATATATTGTAGAACAAAGGCTTGTCCCTTGGGTAAGAAGTCGTGGTTTAGTGGCATATTATTTGTAAAAAAATATATGTCATAATACAAAGGAAATGATTCTAGTTACTTAGTGGATTACTTTATAAACTAAAATATCAACTGAATAATATCGATATTTGACAGGGAATAGCCGTTCCTCAATGTCATGTCACTGGTGTTACCCCATTAGAAAAAACACCATATCATATCAACTGAATAATATCAATATTTGACAGGGACTAGCCGTTCCTCAATGTCATGTCACTGGTGTTACCCCATTAGAAAAAACACCATATCATATCAACTGAATAATATCAATATTTGACAGGGACTAGCCGTTCCTCAATGTCATGTCACTGGTGTTACCCCATTAGCAAAAACACCATCAACATGACAACTTCTTACTGGGTCAAATGTTCATTGAAGGCGGGTGAGTCTGCACTCTGGTGAGTCTGCACTCTGGTGAGTCTACACTCGGGTGAGTCTACACTCTGGTGAGTCTGCACTCTGGTGAGTCGTCACTATGGTGAGTCTACACTCGGGTGAGTCTGCACTCTGGTGAGTCTGCACTCTGGTGAGTCTGCACTCTGGTGAGTCGTCACTCTGGTGAGTCTACACTCGGGTGAGTCTGCACTCTGGTGAGTCTGCACTCTGGTGAGTCTGCACTCTGGTGAGTCTACACTCGGGTGAGTCTGCACTCGGGTGAGTCTGCACTCGGGTGAGTCTGCACTCTGGTGAGTCGTCACTCTGGTGAGTCTACACTCGGGTGAGTCTGCACTCGGGTGAGTCTGCACTCTGGTGAGTCGTCACTCTGTTGAGTCTACAGTCGGGTGAGTCTACACTCGGGTGAGTCTGCACTCGGGTGAGTCTGCACTCTGGTGAGTCTGCACTCTGGTGAGTCTACACTCGGGTGAGTCTACACTCGGGTGAGTCTGCACTCGGGTGAGTCTGCACTCGGGTGAGTCTGCACTCGGGTGAGTCTGCACTCGGGTGAGTCTGCACTCTGGTGAATCTGCACTCGGGTGAGTCTGCACTCTGGTGAGTCTGCACTCTGGTGAGTCTGCACTCTGGTGAGTCTACACTCTGGTGAGTCTACACTCTGGTGAGTCTACACTCTCTCTTCATTATGTTTTTCATTTGATGATTCACTTGGTAATTTCATGCGAAGCCTTAAGATATGTCAAGGTGTTACATAGTTTATAGAAAGACAAAAGGCCATTTTATAAAAAATGATTGATCAAATCACATGATAAAGGCCCTTCCGGCCATTATTATGAACCGTTCTCCCCTCAGCAGCCTCCTGTGGGATAGGCCTATAAAACACTTAACACTATATGTCATTTCCATTATACTGTACTTAAAGTGTTGGTTTTAACAATTGCCATTTGCAGTGACAGTCTCCCCCCCCCCCCCCCCCCCCAAAAAAGTACAAATGAATTATGAGAAAACCCACTAAGAACCAGGTGTTGAATCTGAAATGGTTTTAAATTGATATAGGACTGTCATAACAAGTGATTGTTTTGGTTGCTTTTCTGTGGTGCACTTGAACAGAAATGTACTGAATTTAAGTTCTGCTGTCTCTCATTCTTAAGAGGAAAATGTCTACATTTGACCACTGCTGATGACTAGCTGGTAATTGATAATTATCTTAAGTCATGTTAGACATGGCCATACACAATATGATCATTTACAAACAGTTTACAAATGCTTAGGAAACAGTACAACTATGTTTTACAAGCAGCTTATACGCAGAACCTTAAGGAAATTGTTACTAACCATGGTAGAGAGTTAGGGAAACAGTAGAACTATGTTTTACAAGCAGCTTATACACAGAACCTTAATGAAATTGTTACTAACCATGGTAGAGAGTTAGGGAAACAGTAATGGACCCATAGACAAAGCTTTCCACAATTTGAAATCATATTCACAATTTACAGGCAACAAACAATAGGCTACAATAACACTATTTTACTATTCCCCTTTATCTTTTATCTAAGTGTATCTTGCTTGGTGGCCACAGGTGGTTTGGGTGAAATGCATAAAGCTAAAGAAAAATCAGAACGACTTAAAAAATTGTTTAGTGCGAGTTAACAAACTATCTAATAATTGTTCTACCATCCCCTCCATCTTTCAGCAATGGAGCGCGGCTTGCTTTTTCGCTAAGTGTGTCTTCTTGCTTGGTGGCTACAGTGGCTGACTGTTTGAGGTGAAATGCAGCCTGGGATATAGTGTATCACAGATGAGGTAGAAGTCAGAACCGACGTCCCCGCTCGGGGGAGAGAGAAGAACGTGGTCCGCATTGTCCCTGAGATGCAAGGCTTCTTGTCAAAAGCACTGGCCCTAATGTGAAGGATTGAATGACCGAACAATGTTTACATCTCCCTTTTGGCCCTGGGAGGGCCACGGAGTGGGGGACACTAGGGATCGAGGGGTAGAGGGTCACGGAGTGGGGGACACTAGGGATCGAGGGGTAGAGGGCCACGGAGTGGGGGACACTAGGGAACGAGGGAGTGCTTTTTATTAGCAACACCAGTTTTGTGGAACAAAGCATCTTTAGTGTGCCTGACATTGTCATTACACCAACAAGGCTACATTTGTAATCGGTCTAAATTATTACCCCCATGAGCATAATGAAAAGGTAAATGAATGTTTGTTATTAAAGAAGAGAAAAGTGGTGTAAGAGGAGAGTAGTTATGCAATGTTATGAGATGAAACCCTCACCGAGTCTTGTGGGGTTTTGGAATTAAGGATAATAAAATGTTGATGGGCCGGTGACACACTTCTAGGGGAATCTGTGGGTTGTTAAATAATCATCTTCCTTTCTCCTCACGGACGGATCTCCTGTCAGGTTAGGACCATTTATAAAGGTACAGAGAGACAGAGATCTCATGATGTCATTCAAGTTAGACCCCAATCTTCACCGTGATGACCTTAGAGTTAGAGATATAGAGAGAGTGATAGAGAGAGATAGAGAGAGATATATATATATATAGAGAGCGATAGAGAGAGATATAGAGATAGAGAGAGATATGGAGAGAGATAGAGAGAGATATATATATATATATATAGAGAGAGATATAGAGAGTGATAGAGAGAGATATAGAGATAGAGAGAGATATGGAGAGCGATAGAGAGAGATATAGAGATAGAGAGAGATATGGAGAGAGATAGAGAGAGATATAGAGATAGAGAGAGATATGGAGAGAGATAGAGAGAGATATATATATATATATATAGAGAGAGATATAGAGAGCGATAGAGAGAGATATAGAGATAGAGAGAGATATGGAGAGAGATAGAGAGAGATATATATATATATATATAGAGAGAGATATGGAGAGAGATAGAGAGAGATATAGAGATAGAGAGAGATATGGAGAGAGATAGAGAGAGATATAGAGATAGAGAGAGATATATATATATAGAGAGCGATAGAGAGAGATATAGAGATAGAGAGAGATATAGAGAGCGATAGAGAGAGATATAGAGATAGAGAGAGATATGGAGAGAGATAGAGAGAGATACTCTTAATGTATTTTACGTGACAGCTTCTATTGTGCGTGTCAAGATCCTGCCTCTTGGTTCATCATTTATAAACCATAAATGCGAACCATAACTCTGAATATAATTCAGTCAACCACACACCTCAAGTGGATGATTGGATTACAATGACACAGGAACAGTGTACTATAGTTGCTGACACTGTGGAAAACAAATGTAGGTATTGTTGTAAGTAAATACCCAATAAATACTTCAGAACCCAGTACAGCACCAAGACCATAATAACAGCCACTAATTAAAACAAAAAAGATCCTCATGTCAAGACAGGCTGCGTTCACACAGTGGAATCAGACGGCACCAACAGGCTGCGTTCACACAGTGGAATCAGACGGCACCAACAGGCTGCGTTCACACAGTGGAATCAGACGGCACCAACAGGCTGCGTTCACACAGTGGAATCAGACGGCACCAACAGGCTGCGTTCACACAGTGGAATCAGACGGCACCAACAGGCTGCGTTCACACAGTGGAATCAGATGGCACCAACAGGCTGCGTTCACACAGTGGAATCAGATGGCACCAACAGGCTGCGTTCACACAGTGGAATCAGACGGCACCAACAGGCTGCGTGCACACAGTGGAATCAGATGGCACCAACAGGCTGCGTTCACACAGTGGAATCAGATGGCACCAACAGGCTGCGTTCACACAGTGGAATCAGATGGCACCAACAGGCTGCGTTCACACAGTGGAATCAGATGGAACCAACAGGCTGCGTTCACACAGTGGAATCAGATGGCACCAACAGGCTGCGTTCACACAGTGGAATCAGACGGCACCAACAGGCTGCGTTCACACAGTGGAATCAGATGGCACCAACAGGCTGCGTTCACACAGTGGAATCAGATGGCACCAACAGGCTGCGTTCACACAGTGGAATCAGATGGCACCAACAGGCTGCGTTCACACAGTGGAATCAGACGGCACCAACAGGCTGCGTTCACACAGTGGAATCAGACGGCACCAACAGGCTGCGTTCACACAGTGGAATCAGATGGCACCAACAGGCTGCGTTCACACAGTGGAATCAGATGGCACCAACAGGCTGCGTTCACACAGTGGAATCAGATGGCACCAACAGGCTGCGTTCACACAGTGGAATCAGATGGCACCAACAGGCTGCGTTCACACAGTGGAATCAGATGGCACCAACAGGCTGCGTTCACACAGTGGAATCAGATGGCACCAACAGGCTGCGTTCACACAGTGGAATCAGATGGCACCAACAGGCTGCGTTCACACAGTGGAATCAGACGGCACCAACAGGCTGCGTTCACACAGTGGAATCAGACGGCACCAACAGGCTGCGTTCACACAGTGGAATCAGATGGCACCAACAGGCTGCGTTCACACAGTGGAATCAGATGGCACCAACAGGCTAAATGTCTGCCAGGCTTTGACTTTACAACCCGGTCTTTAAACACAATTGCCTACAAATGATTTACACTTTGGTGCATCTCCATCCTGAATAAAGCATGACTCGATTTAATATACAGCTAGCTATCAAACCAACAGCTGTGTAAAGAGCAAGACAACCTGATAAATAAAACAACAGGCATTGTCTGCCTCCCCAATGGCATCCTATTCCATATATAGTGCACTAATTTTATCCAGGGCCCACTATCTAGGGAATAGGGTGGCCTTTGGGCTATAAACATTGCCTGTGACAACTCAGCAGATCAAAGCACAGAGCTTTGCAGTGTAAAATGAGATGAAGATCAAGTAGAAAGAGCTGGTACAGCAAACACAATATTCACTTATAGGCCACGTCCCGAGGGGAAGGAAATGTCCTCTGTGAAAAACAAGAGAGTTAAAACTAGATGTTCTACCTCTGTCGGAGTATTCAAATGCCAGTCATACCAGGGTTTAATAGTGAATAATTCATTTTTATTTAACCTTTATTTAACTAGGCAAGTCAGTTAAGAACAAATTGTTATTTACAATGACGGCCTACACTTATTTAATGTGGAACTGTTTTAGGAAGACACACACACACAACTCACACTCACGGGTGTCAATTACTGCTGAGAAACACTATGCCTTAATAGCGTAGCCACACTTCAAAAACACAGAGCACCATATCAACTTCTCTCCCCTTCCATTTTGGTATATCTCAGAGGCTACTAGAAACACTCCGTTCCATCAAAAAAACACTGTGTTTTTTCCATGCATCCGGAATCAATACTCCCTTTTGTGTGGATTGTGGAAACCCCAAACCGGGGCTATCTCAGGGGCTGGTTCACCATCAAGTATGGCCGGCCTGTTCTCCTTGCCCGGCTGTGCAGCAAGAAGCGTTCTGCTTGCATGAGTGAGTGTCCTGGATAATTGCTCGTAGTGTGGTCTGTCTGACCGGTCGTACAGCTCCCAGGACTCAGCTGACAGCCATCCAACTCTCCTTCCTTCCCTCCCTCTCTTTCTCCCTCCCTCTTTCTCTCTTTCTTTTGCGCTTTCTCTTGCTTAACTCTCTCCATCTCTCGCTCTTACTCTCTCTCTCCCTCTTTTTGTTCTGGATTGTATCTCTCTTCCCCCTCTCTTTCTTTCCCTCTCTCCCCCTCTACCTGTCTCTCTCCCCCTCTACCTCTACCTCCCTCTCTCACCCTCTACCTCCCTCTTTCCCTCTACCTCCCTCTCTCCCCCTCTACCTGTCTCTCTCCCCCTCTACCTCTACCTCCCTCTCTCACCCTCTACCTCCCTCTCTCCCTCTACCTCCCTCTCTCCCCTACCTCCCTCTCTCCCCCTCTACCTCCACCTCCCTCTCTCACCCTCTACCTCCCTCTCTCTCCCTCTACCTCCCTCTCTCCCCCTCTACCTGTCTCTCTCCCCCTCTCCCTCTACCTCCCTCTCTCACCCTCTACCTCCCTCTCTCGCCCCGTTCTCCCAGGTCCAGACCCCATCAACCCCAGTTCCATGCAGGGTATTCTATTAGAGGCCATCACATTTTAATGTCACTGGGTATTTAGTCAGGGCCCGCTTGGCGAGACAAAACAAAACACACTTGTGTGGAAAGGGGAATAATCAAGCACATGTATTTTTCTGTGTAGGAATGTAGGGGCTTGCAAATAGATGTCATGTAAAAGTAGGAGAAAGCATGAATAAAAGCACTTGGCCCAGCATGGGAAACTCAGAGGAGAGCTAAAAAAAGAACCCATCAGGTTTTCTCTTCAATAGGAATTGAGGAAATCACATTCTATTACTCAGAGAGGGATAGAAAAAGAGAAGGGGAGAGTTCTCGTGGAGAGGTCAAGAGACGAAGATAGGAATGCCAGTGGAAACACTTGATTCGAAACACATGCACAAGGCATTGTTACATCGCACACAGCAAATGATCCTTGATTGAACAGGGCCATTTGTGCCCAGAGGAAGCCGGGACAAGTCTCAGCGTATGCCACTACCTCTACCTCTGTTGTGTCCCCTCTATTTACTTCCCCTCTCACAGGAAAACAGTTGTTTTTGTTCCATTAGGTGGAGAAACTGGTTCCTGCGGTCAAGAGGCAGGAGTTAAACAGGGTTGGATTGTGGTCGAGATAATTAAGCAAACCCTCAACTGTATTAAAGGGTTGTTTTTGTGTTAGTCCAGTGCCCCCCCCCCAGTTTTCACTTTGTCATTGTGGGGTATTGTGTGTAGATTGATTTAGATGTATTTTAATTTTATTTACTACATTTTAGAACAAGGCTGTAACATAACAAAATGTGGGAAAAGGAAAGGGGTCTGAATACTTTCTGAATGCCCTGAATGTTGATGTCAACAGCTGAATTCTCCTTCAGAGGACTTCATGTATCGAGGTTATGATTGGTCCACTATGATGGGACAAAAATTAAAAGAGATCGAGAAAAATTGAAAAATAAAGGAGGGGGGAAACTGACTCCATAATAAGACACCAAAACAAAGGAATCCCCTCTGGAACAAAGTGTTATTCAATTGAAAGCACTCAGGTATTTTCTTAATTGACTTAAGCTGTTTACAGTTAATTATTTTAGTGCGAGCAGTTGACCTTCTCATTACACAGCGGCCGTTAACATCGTATCACCGGGGGCCCAGTGCCAGTTGGAATCACACATCTGTGTGCCCAGGACGGGAGGTCTGTCTCCCCCTGTTAATGACAGGCCACTCAGCCTTATGGTTCTATGGCTGCTGGAGGTGCACCTGTAGACTACTGAGGGGTAGATGTTAATGGTTTAAACCCCCCCCCTCCCACCACCCCTCTTCTTCAGACGTTTATTTCTAATGTGTATTAACAAGTGATACTACATGTATTATCTACTTTCAGTGAAACGCTTAGCATTGTCCTTCTAAAGAGAAGACATGTGTATACTATTTGTTATGCTACTGCATGTTATTCAGAGCCGACTCCACCTCCTGGTTTGCTGCACCTGTACAGACCACTGAACTACGCCCATTAAAGACTATGGTTCATTCTCAAGACGGAAGATTGTAAATAAAAAAATACCTGGATAGAGGTAAATGCAAATTAAAACAACTCCTGTCTATGAACATGAATGTCTGGGTCTGGTTCTAGGATTAGGTCTGGGTCAAGCTGAACCTGAACCTGAGCAGGCCTGGGTTAGACTGGGACAGGGTTGGGCAGTGTCAAGGCTCTCATGTGAGATTGTCCCAGCAGGAGGGCATTCCTTCCATGGCCTCTCTCGCTCCTCCGTTCTGCCCCAGTAACCTGTGCATCTGTCTGTCAAGCCGGGAGCTTTCACCAACCAAATGAAGACTTGAGAAAAAATGTAGCCCCTAACAGCTGCTTACCGTAAGAGAGGAACAGTGGCCGTCAAGAAGGGACTCTTTGTTTTTGCCAACTTGCGACAGAGCAGCGCGGGGCGGCCCGATGTCACATTACTGACCCAGTTGATACTCTGATGTCTCCTGGATTGAGGCAATAAGATAAAGAGTCCCTTGAGAACGACCAATATGGAAAAGGGCCAATCCTGCGCCTCTGCGGAATGCCGTCTCATTTCCTGGAATACGAGTGTGCGTTTCATTCATCGAGACCGACTCCACAGCACGTAGGCCCTGAACTAGTCATTCTCCTGTCGTTCTGTTAGGAGGATTTAACAAGTTAAAAACAGATAAGATACACTGAGTAAGTGTGATGACTGCATAATGACTTCCTTTCTCCACAGCTGAATAGGATAAAGTGTCGACGCCAACTAAGGGAAAGAGAGGATGGTGGTTTTCACCACCTACTACTATAATACTGTAGGCTACAGATTAGACTATACATGACTAGGACTACTACAACCTTTTCTACATAAACTACAAATGCATCTAGGCTTACTACTAATTGAAGTTTACACCCTACAGTGTTGAAAGATAATCAACTCTATATGTTTATTTTGCAAAACGTTACTTAAAGCTGGATGGGATATGTAGGGTGAAACAGCCACATCCGTATATACTGTAATAAAAACATGCATGATGCTGGATGGGATATGTACGGTGAAACTGCCACATCCGTATATACTGTAATAAAAACATGCATGATGCTGGATGGGATATGTAGGGTGAAACTGCCACATCCGTATATACTGTAATAAAAACATGCATGATGCTGGATGGGATATGTACGGTGAAACTGCCACATCCGTATATACTGTAATAAAAACATGCATGATGCTGGATGGGATATGTAGGGTGAAACAGCCACATCCGTATATACTGTAATAAAAACATGCATGATGCTGGATGGGATATGTAGGGTGAAACAGCCACATCCGTATATACTGCAATAAAAACATGCATGATGCTGGATGGGATATGTACGGTGAAACTGCCACATCCGTATATACTGCAATAAAAACATGCATGATGCTGGATGGGATATGTAGGGTGAAACTGCCACATCCGTATATACTGCAATAAAAACATGCATGATGCTGGATGGGATATGTAGGGTGAAACTGCCACATCCGTATATACTGCAATAAAAACATGCATGATGCTGGATGGGATATGTACGGTGAAACAGCCACATCCGTATATACTGCAATAAAAACATGCATGATGCTGGATGGGATATGTACGGTGAAACTGCCACATCCGTATATACTGTAATAAAAACATGCATGATGCTGGATGGGATATGTAGGGTGAAACTGCCACATCCGTATATACTGCAATAAAAACATGCATGATGCTGGATGGGATATGTAGGGTGAAACAGCCACATCCGTATATACTGTAATAAAAACATGCATGATGCTGGATGGGATATGTACGGTGAAACTGCCACATCCGTATATACTGCAATAAAAACATGCATGATGCTGGATGGGATATGTAGGGTGAAACTGCCACATCCGTATATACTGTAATAAAAACATGCATGATGCTGGATGGGATATGTAGGGTGAAACTGCCACATCCGTATATACTGCAATAAAAACATGCATGATGCTGGATGCTCCTCTCTGTTTCAACATCAGAACAAAACCACTGACGGACGTGCTGTAGGAGCAGTGGTGCTGTTTCCCAGATGTCAGCTTCAACACCTTTTACTCATGGATTTTATTTAACAACAAATTCTTATTTACAATGACGGCCTACACAATGGTAGTCAACTAATACGAGTTAAAAATGTACCCTGAGTTGATTTTGAACAATTTACACCAGTGAATGCAACCAGTGTTGGCCAATGTTCTAGTATTTACAGTGTTAAAGAAACTAAAGGGTTGAAAAGCTAAGCAGCAACAGGACAATATAGACACTTCTGGTTTTTCTGTGTACAACTGTTAGCCCCTGCTACACTTCTGCTCAAACATCTTTGTTAACTGATCTCTGCTTTGTTATTATATATTGATAAATAAATATCCATTGGATCAAATTTCAGAGGAATTGGGCTGTCAGTTCTCGCCAAAATGGAAGCAGAACCAAAAGGGTGTTATTCCCAGGATCTAACGTGTCGGCACAATAAACATACTGTATTCTCTTCCTCCTACTCCTCTCTCTGGCGTGTCGGCACAATAAACATACTGTATTCTCTTCCTCCTACTCCTCTCTCTGGCGTGTCGGCACAATAAACATACTGTATTCTCTTCCTCCTCCTCTCTCTGGCGTGTCGGCACAATAAACATACTGTATTCTCTTCCTCCTACTCCTCTCTCTGGCGTGTCGGCACAATAAACATACTGTATTCTCTTCCTCCTACTCCTCTCTCTGGCGTGTCGGCACAATAAACATACTGTATTCTCTTCCTCCTCCTCTCTCTGGCGTGTCGGCACAATAAACATACTGTATTCTCTTCCTCCTCCTCTCTCTGGCGTGTCGGCACCCTTCCAGCAACGTAAATGGGGTCTGTTTCTAAATCACATATTGGATTTCTCCTAAAGCTTGTAATCACATTAAGTAGCAGACAAAATAAAAGGTGAAATCGAGGGAAAGAAATGCTCGGATTAAATGAATTCAAGACATCGGAGTGGCTTAGGAGACCAGAGATGAAGCACGTAATTGCAGTTCAACTTGGGATATTGGGAAATCAGTAATGGTATTTGTTTTCTTTCATAGCTGTAACTACCTACTTGAGAAGATTAATGGCAAAAAATAAAGATCTCTGTGCTAGACAGTCAGTAAATTCTGCATTGAATTGACTCTTTTATTTGTTGTTGTAGAGTAGCAGAGCATGTTAGTGAATGGATGGTCCATACGTCTCATCCTCTAAACAAGGCACTGAATCGAGTCAAGCTTGTGGGAAGTAATAACGTATTTCAGTAAAGAGATAACCCATACGGTCATCTTAGCACAGTTGTCCTGAAATGGCCTGGACACAGGACTGTGTTGGAGCTGCAGAGGACAGTGATTTTAGCAGCAGCTCTGAATATCTGTTATCTAAGATAGGACAATAGAACTTCTACAAATCTGTCGGGGAGTCTGTTTTACAGAGTGCCTCATGGAGAAAGACTCGTGTTTTATCTCCTGGGTTTTTCCTTTTCCACAGAGGTAGAGAGAGAGCAAAGAGCGGAAAGAACGGTCTGAGTTAGAAGAGGAGAAGAGAGGAGGAAAGATGTGAGGAGGGAGAGAGAGGGAAGAGAGAGGAAAGAGGTGAGGAGGGAGAGAGAACAGGAAGAAGAAAGGACATGAGATAGCAGAGGAGTGGAAAGAGGGATTAGTATTTTGTAGACATGACAAGGACACTAGGTTTTCCTGCAGACCGTATAGGTTTCCTTACAAAGGCAGCATTGTTCCTGTTGTCTGTGGGCCTGCTTGGCTAAAGAGGGATGGCATTGTGTTATCCTGTAATGCTACCTGTGATCTGATCAACGATAGTACTCCATGTTTGGTAAAGTTAGACATAAATATATCACAAATGCTATTAGGCCACCCCTGCGCCAGTCAATGTTGGCCTGAGTCCTGACGCGAGGACAGCGGGACCAAAGTAGAAACCACTTTATTTAAGACAGCATTCTGGGAGAAAAGGAGAACGAGGGAATGGGGTTATGAATGGCGAAAAACACCCGTCGTAAAGTAAGGGATTCATGTCTCAGGAAAGAGTACTGACAATTCCAGGTGATTCCAGGTGTTCCCTCTTAGAAATCTATATGCAGCTATTAGAATTTAGTTGTTTCTGATAATCTGCTTATTTCTTTGAATGTGTGGTCAAATAGAAAGGGACCGATGATAATATAAATCTCCCCTCTTGCGTGTGCACACACACACACACAAACACACACACACAATCTGAAATGAAGCAGTAGGAAATCCTCACCTGAAACAGGCTTAGACGTGACAGACAGGACACAATGTCTTCCTCTTACAGCCTGGAAACAGTCAGGAAGAGATGGTGGTCATGATAGAGCAACAAATACATGATTGAGTGGAATACCACTTCTGCCATTCAAACTACTAAATGCCCCGTCTGCAATTACGTTCTCCATTGAGGTTTCATGTTGAAAATAGTTTGACAAGCTGCACTGTAGAGCCATATTCTATAGTCAAAATGACAAAAGATGTTTCTATATACAAATGCACATAAAAACAAAACATCTCCAAGACACAGAGAGTCAAGGCACAGGATTTCAAGTAGCATTAATGTGCATTTCTGGCATCTTAAAATGTTCCTTTTTCACAGACACCCCCCCCCCCCCCCCCCAGTATCATCAATGATATTTCACAATTACAAAACCCGTCTATAAATGAATGTAGCTGGCTCTCTTCCATTTCAGAGACAACACAACCACTAGAATATTATGACATTTGTTTATTCACACATTTTTACATTTACAAATCTGCATATTATGTACATTCAGTAGTTGATGTTGTGGAAGACATATCCATTAGAGAGCTACATAGGAGGGACCAGTAGTTTCTCCTGACTGGGAAGAACTCGGGGGGGCTTTAGGCATCTTCCTGGTCAGATCCCATAGACCAGGGTATTCAACTCTGACCCTACGATGTCAAGAGCCTGCTGGTTTTCTGTTCTACCTGATAATTCATTGCACACACCTGGTGTCCCAGGTCTAAATCAGTCCCTGATTAGAGGGGAATACCCCACCTGGTGTCCCAGGTCTAAATCAGTCCCTGATTAGAGGGGAATACCCCACCTGGTGTCCCAGGTCTAAATCAGTCCCTGATTAGAGGGTAATCACCCACCTGGTGTCCCAGGTCTAAATCAGTCCCTGATTAGATGGGAATCACCCACCTGGTGTCCCAGGTCTAAATCAGTCCATGATTAGATGGGAATCACCCACCTGGTGTCCCAGGTCTAAATCAGTCCATGATTAGAGGGGAATCACCCACCTGGTGTCCCAGGTCTAAATCAGTCCCTGATTAGATGGGAATCACCCACCTGGTGTCCCAGGTCTAAATCAGTCCCTGATTAGATGGGAATCACCCACCTGGTGTCCCAGGTCTAAATCAGTCCCTGATTAGATGGGAATCACCCACCTGGTGTCCCAGGTCTAAATCAGTCCATGATTAGAGGGGAATCACCCACCTGGTGTCCCAGGTCTAAATCAGTCCCTGATTAGAGGGGAATCACCCACCTGGTGTCCCAGGTCTAAATCAGTCCCTGATTAGAGGGTAATCACCCACCTGGTGTCCCAGGTCTAAATCAGTCCCTGATTAGAGGGGAATCACCCACCTGGTGTCCCAGGTCTAAATCAGTCCCTGATTAGAGGGTAATCACCCACCTGGTGTCCCAGGTCTAAATCAGTCCCTGATTAGAGGGGAATACCCCACCTGGTGTCCCAGGTCTAAATCAGTCCCTGATTAGAGGGGAATCACCCACCTGGTGTCCCAGGTCTAAATCAGTCCCTGATTAGAGGGGAATCACCCACCTGGTGTCCCAGGTCTAAACCAGTCCATGATTAGAGGGGAATCACCCACCTGGTGTCCCAGGTCTAAATCAGTCCCTGATTAGAGGGGAATCACTCACCTGGTGTCCCAGGTCTAAATCAGTCCATGATTAGAGGGGAATACCCCACCTGGTGTCCCAGGTCTAAATCAGTCCCTGATTAGAGGGGAATCACCCACCTGGTGTCCCAGGTCTAAATCAGTCCCCGATTAGAGGGGAATCACCCACCTGGTGTCCCAGGTCTAAATCAGTCCCTGATTAGAGGGGAATCACCCACCTGGTGTCCCAGGTCTAAATCAGTCCATGATTTGAAGGGAACAATGGGGGGAAAAAAGCAGTGGAACTGGCTTCGAGGTCCAGAGTTGAGTTTGAGGGCCATAAACCATGTAACCTGGCTGGGAAAAACACAGGGGCCTTGGGTATCTTCCTGGTCAGATCCCATTGTCCAGGTAAAACTCCTAGCCCTGCAACATATTGCTTTGGGGTGATGTTTCCCCTAAGTACAGATCTAGGATCAGCTTCCCCTCTTCAAACCCTAACCAATACTGGGCGAAATGTAAAACTGACCCAAGATCAGTGACTAGGGGCAACTACACCCTACTCCCAACACAACATAAGACATGTATGAACTGTTCCCTGACTGTAAAGACCCAGAGTGTATTGACACCCCCCCCCGAGGCTTGTGGAGGCACACAATGCAGGGTGGTGTTCATTACGTACCAGACTGAAGAAAATGGACTCAAACAGGGATGGACTACTTGGACTTGTCCAATAAGAAACACACATTTTTGGTTTCTGTCAGAAATCATATTAAAAAAACTTTCCATTGCATGCCCTAATGAACAAGACCCAGGATATGCTGTGAATCACATACAACAATCTCTCTCTCTGCTCACTGTATATAAACAGTCCGTCATACAATTTAAAAAAAAATCCAAAATCAGAAAGAGGACGTTAAACCACAGGAAATGCAACTGAAGTGTGGTTGTGGGAGGAACAACTAATGACAGAACTAAAAACTAACTCTAGAATTAGTCTACCTGTCAGCTTAAATTCTGTGATTTGGCCCAATAGTTTTTCCTGACTACATGACTTGGCCGGAAAACCTTGGGGCGCTAGTTATGGGCTAAAATATCAGGGGTGTAATCATTAGTCCAAACAGTAAAAACCAGAGTTTCTATTGGACAAATTCAGCTTGGTCCATCCCTGTATTGTTTCTTTTTGCAACAGAATTGGCATAATGAATACACCCCAGCCCATTGTTTTTCCTTGTCAAGCAGATGGTCAGAAAAACACTTGTCCATATCTATGATGCTGATCAATAGCAAGCGGTGTTTATATATATATATATATATATATATATATATACACACATACACACATACACACAGTACCAATCAAACGTTTAGACACACCTGCTCATTCAAGAGTTTCTTTATTTTTTACTATTTTCTACATTGTGGAATAAGTGTTAAACTAATCAAAATATATTTTATATTTGAGATTCTTCAAAGTAGCCACCCTTTGCCTTGATGACAGCTTTGCACACGCTTGGCATTCTCTCAACCAGCTTCACCTGGAATGCTTTTCCAACAGTCTTGAAGGAGTTCCCAACTATGCTGAGCACTTGTTGGCTGCTTTTTCTTCACTCCGCAGTCCGACTCATCCCAAACCATCTCAATTGGGTTGAGGTCGGGTGATTGTGGAGGCCAGGTCACCTGATGCAGCACTCCATTATTCTCCTTGGTCAAATAGCCCTTAAACAGCCTGGAGGTGTGCTTTTGGGTCATTGTCCTGTGGAAAAATAAAAATGAAAGTCCCACTAAGCACAAAACAGATGGGATGGCGTATCGCTGCTGAATGCTGTGGTAGCCATGCTGATTAAGTGTGCCTTGAATTCTAAATAAATCAGTGTCACCAGCAAAGCACCTCCACGTAACTCTAAAGAACGTATCCTCTGCAGCAGAGGGAACTCTGGGTCTTCCTTTCCTGTGGCGGTCCTCATGAGAGCCAGTTTCATCATACCACAGCAGAGGTAACTCTGGGTCTTCCTTTCCTGTGGCGGTCCTCATGAGAGCCAGTTTCATCATAGCGCTTGATAGTTTTTGCAACTGCACTTGAAGAAACCTTCTGTATACCAACCCTGCCTTGTCACAACTCAACTGACTGGCTCAAACACACGAAGGAAAGAAATTCCACAAATTAACAAGGCAATGCCTTGTTGAAATGCATTCCATGAAGCTGGCTGAGAGAACACGAAGTGTGCAAAGCTGTTATCAAGGCAAAGGGTGGCTACTTGGAAGAATATCAAATATATTTAGATGTAACACTTTTCTGGTTACCACGTGTCATTTTATAGTTTAATTTTTTATTTTATTTTATCCCTTTTTCTCCCCAATTTCATAGTGTCCAATTGTTTTTTTAGTAGCTACTATCTTGTCTCATCGCTCCAACTCCCGTACGGGCTCGGGAGAGACGAAGGTTGAAAGTCATGCGTCCTCCGATACACAACCCAACCAAGCCGCACTGCTTCTTAACACAGCGCGCATCCAACCAGGAAGCCAGCCGCACCAATGTGTTGGAGGAAACACTGTGCACCTGGCAACCTTGGTTAGCGCACACTGCGCCCGGCCCGCCACAGGAGTCGCTGGTGCGCGATGAGACAAGGAGATCCCTACCGGCCGAGCCCTCCCTAACGGACGACGCTAGGCCAATTGTGCGTCGCCCCACGGACCTGGAATGAGTAGGTGTGTCCAAACTTTTGACTGGTACTACACACACATATATAAATAAAAACAAACTCCTTTCATTAACTAAGGAATGAGGATCAACCTGCATTTCAACATTTCTACCAGTTGGTTAAGGTAGGGGTAGGCAACTCGAACCGCAGGCTGACTTTTGTCGGAGCGGATGGTGGCAACACCAGAACATATTTCTAATCATTTGTGCACTGCAAACTGAACACAACTAATTCCAAAAAGAAATCGTTATTTTCAAGTACAATTTCATACCTTGAGACACAATCATTTATTTATGGAAATACTAACTGATTTCCTAAATTAAATTTGTTTTTAGCTAAATTCCTGTTAATTTGTCTTTTTTGACCAAGGAAAATCCTGAGGGCTCGCAGCCCTGTTGCCGACCCCTGTTTTAAAGTCTCTGCAACAGAATAGCGTGCTGTTGAAAAGTATTCAAAGTGACTTAGAAAAGTCTGCGCTTATAATTCAAATCTAAGGTAGGGAGCAGAGTACTGCCGTTTGACCACAGGCCAGATGCAAATGAAACAAAATATTGCATCAGCAAGAGGAAGACCTCTACCACCTCTTTATGTCTGTTCAGAATTACAACGCAGACATCACTTTGAAATGTTGGCCAAAAAACTATGCAAATACTGTCTTTGAAATCATGCAAAAATCTATGTAAACACCATTCATTAATATCAGTGACAATCAAAGTGATGGGAAAAAATCTGGATTAATCTTAAATTAACACACATGTGAACAAATGTGATTTAAAAACAGGGCCATTGACATTTAAACACAAATTCACTTATTTTATTCTTAACCCAATACCCGTTCCATCTCCCACAAAGTAAAAAGTTTAAACTAAATATTTAGTTTAAAAAATACACGTGCGTCTCTTCTAAAACTCTTAAAAGACATGTATACACATAGAAAAACAATACATGGGTCACATCAACAGCACACAATACCATCCAACAAACTCCAATACATTAATACAAGATAATCGCTTAAATAATTCTAGAAAAATATCTGCTGTACATATATGACAATTATTTACATGTGTTTTTTTTTAACGATGTTTATGTCTGTACATGGTAACCATTGCAGACAGACTTCACCGAGCCGTGCTGGATGACTCATCTTGTGAACACCTACTGTAAATGTAGAAAACTCAGGCCTTCCCTCTACTGAAAACCCTCCTCGGTATCACTCACTCATCTTGTGAACACCTACTGTAAATGTGGAAAACTCAGGCCTTCCCTCTACTGAAAACCCTCCTCGGTATCACTCACTTGTGAATCCTTCAATCAATAAATCTAGTCAAAACGGGTCTACTTTAGCCAATTCAAGCTTGAGTTAACACTGAGCTTTTGTAATACTTGAATAGGAAGAGGTTTTGATAACCTGCTTATCTGAAATGCTGTATCACAAGATTGACCCATTCTGCAACAAGTTTTACACATAAAAAAAAAAAAAAGAAAGTCAGTCTGACAAACCTTTCTCTCTCGTGCTCAACTTGCCCAGATAAGTCAGTCTGACAAACCTTTCTCTCTCGTGCTCAACTTGCCCAGATAAGTCAGTCTGACAAACCTTTCTCTCTCTCGTGTTCAACTTGCCCAGATAAGTCAGTCTGACAAACCTTTCTCTCTCTCGTGCTCAACTTGCCCAGATAAGTCAGTCTGACAAACCTTTCTCTCTCGTGCTCAACTTGCCCAGATAAGTCAGTCTGACAAACCTTTCTCTCTCTCGTGTTCAACTTGCCCAGATAAGTCAGTCTGACAAACCTTTCTCTCTCTCGTGTTCAACTTGCCCAGATAAGTCAGTCTGACAAACCTTTCTCTCTCTCGTGTTCAACTTGCCCAGATAAGTCAGTCTGACAAACCTTTCTCTCTCGTGCTCAACTTGCCCAGATAAGTCAGTCTGACAAACCTTTCTCTCTCTCGTGCTCAACTTGCCCAGATAAGTCAGTCTGACAAACCTTTCTCTCTCGTGCTCAACTTGCCCAGATAAGTCAGTCTGACAAACCTTTCTCTCTCGTGCTCAACTTGCCCAGATAAGTCAGTCTGACAAACCTTTCTCTCTCGTGCTCAACTTGCCCAGATAAGTCAGTCTGACAAACCTTTCTCTCTCGTGCTCAACTTGCCCAGATAAGTCAGTCTGACAAACCTTTCTCTCTCGTGCTCAACTTGCCCAGATAAGTCAGTCTGACAAACCTTTCTCTCTCTCGTGCTCAACTTGCCCAGATAAGTCAGTCTGACAAACCTTTCTCTCTCGTGCTCAACTTGCCCAGATTTACCAAAGCAAAGAAATGTTGGCGTCTTCATGAAAACTAATAGCAACACTTCATCTCCACAAAAAAATCATTGGCATGATGTGGACTGAAATCTGACATGTGACATACATTATGGGTAACATGACAACAACGAATCGCCAGTCATCTAATTTCTATCAAAACAAGCTTTATTCCACAACAGGAAGTAGGACTGCACCACTTCATCAACCATTCATCATGATTGAAACAAAGCCCTACTTGAAACATTGCCACCTGTTCCCATCCATCCAATTCAGTCGTCCATCCAAAGACGTAATGCTGCTAACGCGGTTCAAAACACGGTCGAGAGAGAAAGATACTCCGTCTCCATCCGGCAACGTGTTTAACTGAGGTTACAAAGTGACCTCTGGAGGTTGTACAAAAACCTGGTCCTGCACCTCCTCCAGGCTTCAGATAACAGAAGGTAGCACAATGCTTGCATAGTCTGATGAAAGGAGAGAACGACGTTCTCCGTCTGCCTGGTTCGTGTGGTATATAAAAAACAAAACTCTTGTCATCACACATTGTCAAACTTGTGTTTTAGGTAGTCTTTCATGACCTTGGCAATGGGCAGGTCCTCCAGAAACGTCAAGCTCTGGAGGCCTATGTGATGCCGGATGTTTATCCGACACATGTCCTGTAAGGTCCTGGGTTGTCCTGAAAAGATACAACACATCTGTTAAAGAGATCAAAGCAGATCGCCCTTTTCCACAAAAGGACAGTAAGAACAGCTCATTCTACCAATGGTGTGTATGAAATAAAAGGTTGAAGTTAAGCGTGTTTTGATAACTAATCTTGCACATAAGACTGAGGATGTAAAAGGTGAACAGAAGACTGGACGTGAAGTGAAACAAGCAGCTGGTCAGTAAGCTCCCTCTCACTGTGACTTTAGATTATTCCACACTTGAAATGGGACAATAATGAGCCTTTCAAAACATGTTTCCCAAATTATCAGGCAGCTCAAGGCCAAACACCCTCTTATTGGCAGTTTTAAAATGTTTAGGAATCTATTAGCATCCAGGAAGCTAGCTCTGGAGTGTTATCAGTCTAATGGGGCTAGAGAAAAAATTTAAATCTCTCTCACACAAGGGCAGGACCCAACCATACTGTCCTCGTCTCTCCCCGTCCGTCACCACAACCATACTGTCCTCGTCTCTCCCCGTCCGTCACCACAACCATACTGTCCTCATCTCTCCCCGTCACCACAACCATACTGTCCTCTCTGTGTCCCTCTGCAGTCTCCAGAACTAAGCTGTCCTTTCCTTTCTCCAGGTGAAACTGAACTAAAGATTTGGTTTAAAAATCTCAAACCGGTGCGACAGCGCAGCACAGTGCTAGTGCTTTCTCCACTCTTCAACTATAGGCTACCCCTTCATCCACATTCCACACTCTCTAAATAAAGACAAACCATACGGAAGATGAGTCACACTTCTCCTTTACAAACCAAAGGCTTCAATCATTTATAGACTACAGGTGAAATATCAGTGTTGGTGAACCAACTTCAGCCAAGGTAAGTGTGAAATAATGTTTGGTTGTATTTCAACTTTTAAAAGACATTCTGGTTTCCATTTCATCTCTCTACATCTATCTAGTTGAGATGTCAGTGTTGGCAGCGACAGCCCTGGATGTAGCTAGGGGGCCGACGCTCTGCTCCCCAACCAACCCACCTGAGAAACAACCTACGGGAAACACCATACATCTATGGCATAATATACAATGAGCTTCATAAGAGCTGGGTGCCATTCATCCTTCAACAAGGCCCTGCTAGCCGCAGCAGATGGGTTCATCCACTGAGGTAGTCAGTGTAATCAATAAGGGGGATATGTGATCTGGCTGATCGTTTGCTACGGTCTGAATGAATAGAGCGGTCTGACTTCACATGGCTGTCAGTCTGAAATAGCACAGCAGGTCTTCGTCCCAAATGGCCACCCCATTCGCTACATAGTGCACTACTTTTGACCAGAGCCCTATGGGGAATATACAGTATAGGGTGCCATTTGGGAGCAGCCCAGAGCTCTTTGATATCTCCATATCAAAGTTCAGTGAGAAACACAGAGGAATGCAGCAGGGCATTGTGCCTCTCTAAAATGATTTCTGCTTCAGGTAACATCGTGCCCCCCCCCCAACAGAAGACTGGTCATTATAAAACCATGACAACGCTCCCTGTCCCTATGTTTCTGGAGGTTCTTTTTCTCCTCTCAACTTACAATCTCGCTCCAACACTTCCTGAAACGGACTTGCAGCGTTTCCATCACCCGGTCCTGTTTTGTCTCCATGTTTCTGTTCAGGCTCATAGAAAGCCCTCATTTACTTTACTGGTCTGATGTGCACAAATGTGTTGACTCCATGTTTCTGTTCAGGCTCATAGAAAGCCCTCATTTACTTTACTGGTCTGATGTGCACAAATGTGTTGACTCCATGTTTCTGTTCAGGCTCATAGAAAGCCCTCATTTACTTTACTGGTCTGATGTGCACAAATGTGTTGACTCCATGTTTCTGTTCAGGCTCATAGAAAGCCCTCATTTACTTTACTGGTCTGATGTGTACAAATGTGTTGACTCCATGTTTCTGTTCAGGCTCATAGAAAGCCCTCATTTACTTTACTGGTCTGATGTGTACAAATGTGTTGACTCCATGTTTCTGTTCAGGCTCATAGAAAGCCCTCATTTACTTTACTGGTCTGATGTGTACAAATGTGTTGACTCCATGTTTCTGTTCAGGCTCATAGAAAGCCCTCATTTACTTTACTGGTCTGATGTGTACAAATGTGTTGACTCCATGTTTCTGTTCAGGTTCATAGAAAGCCCTCATTTACTTTACTGGTCTGATGTGTACAAATGTGTTGACTCCATGTTTCTGTTCAGGCTCATAGAAAGCCCTCATTTACTTTACTGGTCTGATGTGTACAAATGTGTTGACAACCAACAACGAACATGTTAAGTTGTATTGCTACATCGCCAATTATATTTAACTCATCTTCGGATGTTCATTTTAGGGCGTCATCCTTCTGCCTGTCTGATAAAGCAATCTAGGGGAAACGCTGAGTCCCAGTCAAGCCATGACATTATATTAAAAGCAGTGTTTATATCCACTAGCGATACGGTACTAGTACTACTAACAGCCCAGTGTCCCCAGACGGTGCCCCTCCCTGCCCAAGACTTACTGGTGACCTCCTGTAGGAAGTCCAGGCAGGGCCGGCTGATGCCCGACATGCTCGACGACACCGCCACGGGAGTCTGGCCCTCGTAGTTCCTTGTGTTGGTGTCGGCGCCGTACTTGTAAAGCATCTGAGCACACAGCACGTCGTCTCTTAGTGCCGATAGGTGCAACGGGGTCTGCCCGTCCTCGAGGCGACCCAGGTTAGTGTCCGCACCCCGCTGCAGGAACATACGACAGTAGGAATGATTCCCCTTGATGACGGCGTAGCGCAGCAGGAAGCCATTCTGAATGTCGATGTTGGCGCTGTGGTCCAGCAGGATTCTCACGCAGCTGGAGCGCTCACGGATGATAGCGAGTTGGAGGGGCGTGGTGCCCTTGTCGCTGAGGGGATCCACCTCGGCGCGGAACTCAAGGAGGAGCCGCACGAAAGAGTCGCGGCCATAGTGGGCAGCCACATGCAGCGGCGTCCAGCCGTCGTTGCTCTTGGCATTGATGATGTCGCTGCGGAAGTCCGACTCCAGCATGAGGCGGGCGATGCGCGCACGGCCGTGCATGGCGGCATAGTGGAGCGCCGTGAAGCCGCCGATGAAGTCCTTTACTGTGGGGTCAGCTGCGGGGGAGATAGACAGGAGACAAGGGGGGGTGAGGGGAACTGTCTTCTACAGGCTCTTTATTACAACAGAAAATGGCACATTCAGTTAAAACACTAACAAATAACAATCAGAGAGAGAGAGCGCGAGAGAGAGAGAGCGCGAGAGAGAGAGAGCGCGAGAGAGAGAGAGAGAGAGAGAGAGAGAGAGAGCGAGAGAGAGAGAGCGCGAGAGAGAGAGAGAGAGAGAGAGCGCGAGAGAGAGAGAGCGCGAGAGAGAGAGAGCGCGAGAGAGAGAGAGCGCGAGAGAGAGAGAGCGCGAGAGAGAGAGAGCGCGAGAGAGAGAGAGCGCGAGAGAGAGAGAGAGAGAGTGCGAGAGAGAGAGAGAGAGAGAGAGTGCGAGAGAGAGAGAGAGAGAGAGTGCGAGAGAGAGAGAGAGAGCGAGAGAGAGAGAGAGAGAGAGTGCGAGAGAGAGCGAGGAGAAACAAGAGGATGGATTATTGAGTGACAGCTGCGTAAAACATTAAAGGGACAATCTGCAATTACTACATCCATTTCTGAACTTACAAATTAATTATATGTTTCCATAGATTTTTGAAGAATATAACTTATGCCTCATGAGCGCAGTTCAACTATCATACCCCATTAGAACCAATAATATAAGCTTGTTTTACTCCAATGTTTGTAAACAAAGTAAATGTAAACAATCGCTACACAGCCTAAAAAAATGGTTTAAACTATACTTTGATATGACGGATGGTCAATCCTTGCATCCATAGCTCAGTCTATGAATTTGAGGGTGGTTCCAGTCCCACCTCTCAGCTTTTTACCAAAACAGGAGCGGGGATTCCACTGTGCTATTATTTCATCTGCTGATTGCCACTTTAAAGTCTGCTGTGGTGTGAAAGGAAAGAGTGGGCAGGCAGATGCTGGAGCATTAGAACAATTAGCATCAGTGAGACATTAGAGTGTGAAAGCGGGGTCAGGGGTTAAAGTCCTGCTATTTCAATTAGCCAAGGCCGGGAGTGCAGGTAATGACCACGTCAGTGTCTGCTAGGGCCTAGGCTAAATCCAGAGGGGAATTTTCCATTCAAACAGCCTTGTTAAAAATGGCTGGCTCCCCTCTTATCCAACATAAATCCATTAGGTAGGCTGTTTGACTGACCATCAAAGAGATTATTTTTAGCGTATCGTTAAATTATTTTAGACAATTAAGTCAAGGGTAACAAAATACTCTCTTGCTTTGTTGGTTATGCATACATTTCAACAGTCTCAATTTTTCTGCGCATAATCCAAAATAAACCCCTGACTCGTCCAATGAGCTCTTCAGAGAAAAACAGTTACTGAGAGACTTGGTCTACAGCGCCCCCTGGACTTGATGTAATGATCACTGCATCTACATGATTTGGAATCAAAATCTGTACACATTTTAATAGCATTAAATAAAAACAATAAATGACTGCAACACTATTCCATCATCATTTCACAAAATGAACATGATTTTCACTCTGCTCAGAAGCATAATGTTAAACTGCTGTAGGGTAAAGTTTCTTCTAGGTACAGATCTAGGATGAGCTTCCCCCTCCCCAGTCCTAACCTTAACCATTAGTGGGGAAAATGTAAAACCGAACCAAGATCAGCATCTAGGGTCAACTTCACCCTACAGCCTCTATACCATGTTAGAATGACCTGGGAGTGAAGCTGTGGAGAAGATAAAACAGCTGCCATTCCCAGACTGGTTATATACTGCCATCTATAGACCAACAATTCAAAGGTGGAGTTTGATTCAGGTTGCACTGTCATGGTGCACCAATATGAAATAGATCTCAAACAAACAGCACATGTAAAAGGATAATCATTATGAACAAATATGTGATTAGATGACTGATATAAAGCCACTGAATGGATGCATGTAGCATCATATGGCAGACCCTTGATGTGTGACAACCATTTCCTCTGCTAGTCTCCTTTTCTTTGTGAACATGGATTCTGACAAATCCTTTCATCGACCTTGTCACCAGGCCAATTGGGAAAAGTCTTTCCCTAGCACCCATCTCTACTAACACTTGGCCTCCATTGGTTTCAATTTAGCCGTGACTATAACCTTGGGGGCTTTTTGAGCTCTGCCAAGGAAAAAGAAAGAAGGCGGAAAACTGCATTCAACGTGTGACAACAGCACAGGAGGCTGCTAAAGGGAGGACGGCTCATAAAAATAAATCATGGCTGGAACGGAGCAAATGGAATCCAACACATGGAAACCATGTGTATGATACAATTCCACTGAATCCGCTCCAGCCATTAGTAGGAGCCCGTCCTATCCAATTAAGGTGCGCCCAACCTCCTGTGGACCAAAACCCCAGACCCCCGTATTCACCTCCGTGCTCCAGGAAGACCCGGACACATCTCTCCTTCCCCTTGGCAGCAGAGAAGTGGAGCAGGGTCCACCCGTTGGCATCACGGATCTTCGGAGAGTAGCCTTGCTCCAGCATCTTCCTGACAGTGTACACATCCCCCGCTGCCACTGCAGCCTGGAGCAAAGACAGTACAAGCCAAGAGCATTAGCATTCATCTTTAGCATAAGCAGTCATTTACCATTGGGAAATGCTAACAGTAGAGTAGACCGTCTTGGTATTAAGTGTCTTTGCCTGTATCTGCAGCTCCTCTTGAAGCTCGGGGTTCCTTCTACAGTGATGGTTCAGCATCCTGTTACATCTCGTAAGGGGAGGGGTCATCCACACCTAGTCCTCTGTCTGGAGAGTTGAGACAGTAAACACGTAAGCTGCATCACTTAATTTGGGTTATTAGTCAAAAAATAGCTAGGCCTTCTTTTTGATAACAGTACATCGTCATGGATACATTTGTGTTATTGGTATAAATCAGCCGACTATACATTAGCAGGTTTTCTAAATCCAACTGTTCCGCTGGGATCAAAAGCCGTTGCACATTCTAGTTCTAGCACATCTCATTCAACGAACCAAGTGCTTGAGGGGTGCTCAGGTGGAATAGAGGAAATCTGTTAGACAACTGGGGGTCCCCACTGCACTATACCACAGTGGTCACCAGCTCCGGTGATCAGTTGAAACAGGTAGGCTATTTGATGCTTGGCAGGAACCAGAGTTGGTGACCACCGCAGCACCACTTCTAGGTGCGCACAACACTTGTATACTTTAAGGACCATATGGTATTCCATACTGAACAGCAGCAGGTAGATGTTCACCTTTTGTCAAGCTTGATTATGTAGTTAAGACAATTTTCATGTGTCTCTCTTGCGCAACAGTATGACAGACAGATAAGAACTCCACTCAAATGGATTGTGGGCTAGCACGGACTCTGAAAAAAAAAAAAAGACAATTTAATGAGTATTCACATTCATCAGTTTATATTACTCAATAGAAGGCATTAAAAAACATACTGCATTGACAATCATAACATTATGACAGCAAATGAGAAATGGGAATAGCTAAACATTTTACATAAATGTAATGTTAGCTATACCTGCAGCTAGCTTCTATCCAAATGGGATGGCGGTATGATAGCTTTAACTACCTAGATAACAACGTTGAATGTAAAAACAAGCAAGCTAGTAGGCTAATTGCTTATAATACGATACAAACAAAAGCTAACTAGTAGTGGTTAGCTAGCTTACTTGCTAACAGTTAGATTGCTACCTGTATTGGAAGGTCGGCTGCTGCCTTTCGTCTTCCAAATTAGGGCAATGTTGTAGCTTTAGCGGTGTTCTTTAAAGCTAGACTAGACAATGCATTTCAGACAAAGTTTAAGTAAAAATAATCCACAGCAACCTAGTTATCCAAGTAGCCACTGGCCAGCTAATAGTTAGCTAACTATGCACTCAAACAATGGAATGTTAGCTAACGTTAGCTAGCTAGTACTGCGACCCCAACTTGTTCCACTCCTTTCTGACTTATTTTAATTATATATCTACATGCCCACAAACTACGGCATGATACTACGGTACACTGCGCTGATATATTGCTATATATACACAATTCCCTTTTAAGGAAGAAATTAATCGATCAACTACTGCTGGTTAGCAATTAGCCTAAATCGTTACCCAGTTGTTCAAGCTACTAGGAATGCATTGGATTTCAGAGTTTTAAAACATCTGTAACAATTTAATAGCTATGTGAACATGTGCACGACTCGAGAAGGCAACCATACTTCAACTACACAAGGTAGGTGTTAGCTAGCTTTGATGAATTAATGCATTATTCTTACTTAAAATACGAAGCTAGCAGGCTTGCTAGCCATTCTCCACCGATGCGAACCCCCAATTTCAACGGGCTTGTTTTAGCCAATCAGGCACAAGGAGCAAGGAATTTGAGCTGTCAAATCAGCATCCTTCTGCAAAACTTTATGAACAGTCTGTTTAGCTCGATTTCTAACAAAGTAGGCCAACGGTTTCTATGGCTATAATTCTTCTCATTATTGACACAATAGAATGAGTGAACTCCTTTCCAATTTTCTACTAAATGTTATCGCACGCTATACTTCCGTGTTCAGTCACGTGGTGCACTGTCTACAGCCAGAACCTAAAATTAAGATAATACTTTAAAAAAGAAAATGACAAATTGATATTTTAAATACAATATAGACTAAATTGGTCATTTTCGGTTCAGAAGCGTTAGGATGTATGACAACATTTAAAGTGATTTAACTGTACATTATACATCGCACTACAAGTCACAGCATGCAACGCAAACCAAACAGGAAGAGATGTTTACAATTGTTTCGAGATGGTCGGCGCAAAGTCGAAGAATGCTTTTTTTTCAAAAGATACATTAATTGCGGCGGGATATCATTTTAATATTCAGTGTTGCGTTATACAAAAGTGTACAGAAAACATGTATAATACCATCCTTGCAATTTATTTTATTCACGCTTAGTAAAGTGTAGAATGTGAATCGCGTGGCAGAAATCTAATCAAAATCCGAAAAACTCTGTGCTACTTTTTCTTTTTTCAGATTGACCACTGCCAAGACCCCCGTGATCATTGAAAACCCAAACGCTGTGTCAACATGAATGAACAATTTCATGTCCTAAATGATGCTTACAGAAGTTTATTGTCGAGAACATCACCCAGCAAAATGAGTAGCCATGAGTTGGCATCCTCCATGTTCACATGTGTATGTGAACTGACTCTTGATGCCAGTGATGGTTCTCATTCTCAGCATCAGGACCAGTCCAGAGATCTCCTAACGTCCTCCAAATATTCTCCAAACCCAAATGGAACTGAACTGGCTTGTCTTGTGTTGACTCTGGTGGAGAAAATAAGCTCCAAGCTGACATCTCAACAACTGTCTCAAGAAACCAGCCTTTACTTCAAAGATGTTTCTACAGTATTATTCCAGTATATGGATTTTATGTCCAAACTTGTGAGTTTGGTTTCCTGCATATGATTGGAAAATATATTTGTATTGTCCTTTGGGTTTGTTTATAGTAATAACATGTTTGTTTCCACCTCCCACAGGTTCACCTTGCCTGCTGCAAGGACAGGTTGCTGTCTCATCTAGCTGCAAAGAGTGTATCCTCCTATGTTATTTTTGAGCTGCGTTGCTTTGTGAGTTTTCTGATTGTTCTCATGTCTTGTGTGATTTATGACTATATATTGAATACTAGTCAAGTAACTCTTGGAGTTCTGTGTGCATCAGACAGTCTCACATTAGAGAACCCAAATCTGTCACCTGATACTGTAAAATCCTATTCACACACAGGTCTACCAGGCTTTATTTAAGCAGATTCTTACATTCAGTTCTCTCTTTTTTTTGACTAGAATACAGTCAACCAGATTTGGGAATGGAAGTGCTTGCAAGTGCTCCAGAACCCTCGCTCTGGCAACGAACTGGATGCATGCACATGGTCACTTACCACTGTCCTGAAAGCAGTTCTAAAAGAAACATCAGAATATAAACCTGGTATTGAAACACAATTCATCCATCAATTGTACCAACATGTGTCTTTTATTTGACTCCAAATAAGTTCCACTTGCTGCCAAATCCTATGTATTTACCATGTATTTACGTGGTAGTTAGGCCACATAGGCTGGAATAGTGTAACTACAGTGTGGCTATGAGTGTTGACATTGTAATTGTAATTGTATTCTACCTACCTATGCATCTTCCATGTCAATACAATGTGGTTTTAGCCACAGTGGGGCATTCTCTTTCTTTTCCCCTCAGGGACTGTGGAGAAACTTCTTGCCACATTCGACACAGCTCTCACTGCTGCTTACTCCCAGCTTGTCCCTGTAGAGAGTCTGGGCCATGGGAACTCTGCGTCATACCCCAGTAGTAACATGGCAGACTGGGCTACAACTCTGACTAACCTCCTAGACTTACTGGAAGTGCTCACTGCAGCCAGGTTCAAACTAAGCACCACCAGTGTCTGTTTCACCAGCTCAAGGCTCTCCCTTGTACAGGCATCGGCGCTACTGCGGATAGTCGACTCTCATGTCCACTACTTTGTGAAGAAGCAAGTGCTTCTGCTTTTAAAGAAGATTCTCCTTCAGAAGGCAGGCGAAGACATGGGTTTTGGCGAGGCGTCCTCCCTAACGCATGGAGATGATCACATGACCAGTGACATTCTTACACTGGCTGATGATGTGTTGCAGGCAGTGCACACTGATTGGTTACAGTGTGTTCCAGTGGAGTCGGCGGCCATTTTCTTTGGAGGGACAGGCCAATCGTGTGGCGGGAGCAGTGATGCGTTCGATCATGTGATGCTGAGGGCTGTTAGTCTAGTTGTGCTCAAGTCACTGGAATACAAAATCCAATCCGCTGGTGGGAAAGGTAATATAGGACTATTTGTAAATGTTATTAACCATGTCTACACTAGGCACAATGTGTATTCTACCTTAAAGGTAGACTCAGCGAAATGATGTTGCCACGAGCAGCACCGCAGATATTGAGAAGAGAGACATGCAGGAATTCTCTCTCACACAGTCATACACAGTATCTGTGTACGGGTTCGCTTTGCTCTGTTTGAGCGTGGTCGCCACGGTACCAAAACAGCGATGTTGAGCCTCGTGGAAGTTGTTGCAGGAATTGACCCACTATGCTGTTTACTTTCTGCATCTGTCATATCGCTGAGTCTAACTTTAACATGACTAGTTTCTAAAGCTCAAATAATCAGAAGGAGAAAAACATCATGATGACAGGAACGATAATTTAGACAGATGTATGCAATAGGGGGCAATGTTTCCCAACACATAACACACAAGAACAGTATTTCTCTAAGTATTGTCTCTTTCAAGGCAAAAGTTCCTCAGGAACCCTAACCTCAGGTCTAGAATCAGATTACCCTACCCAGATCCAAACCTTACCCATTATGGCTGTGAAAATATCTGATCTGGAATCGAAGCAACTTCTACCCACTTTGACCATTCACTTGTCTCTGGTCCCACAGGTGTATGTAATACCATAGGCATCCATGGCTATTTAAGTGCGTTGCTGCTGTTCCTGAGGCAGCGTGGGGTCCAGCTGAAGCAGGGATCTCACTCCTGCTGCTGGGTGTCCTTGGTGTTTGGAGAGCAGGACGACGACATGATGGAAGCAGCAAAGGCTTTACTCCTACTATACCTCCATCACAGGTACCATACCACCTAATACATACCTTCATTATGTGTTTTATTTCACCTTTATTTAACCAGGTAGGCCAGATCACCTTTATTTAACCAGGTAGGCCAGATCACCTTTATTTAACCAGGTAGACCAGATCACCTTTATTTAACCAGGTGGCCAGTTGAGAACAAGTTCTCATTTACAACTGCGACCTGGCCAAGATAAAGCAAAGCAGTGCGACAAAAACAACAACACAGAGTTACACATGGAATAAACAAACATACAGTCAATAACACAGTAGAAAAATAAATAGGCCATAGTAGCGAAGTAATTACAATTTAACATTAACACTGGAGTGATAGATGTGCAAGTAGAAATGCTGGTGTGAAAAAGAGCAAAAAAAAGTATATAAAAACAATATGGGGATGAGGTAGGTAGTTGGATGGGCTATTTACAGATGGGCTGTATACAGCTGCAGTGATCGGTAAGCTGCTCAGATAGCTGATACTTAAAGTTAGTGATGGAGATATAAGTCTCCAGCTTCAGCGATTTTTGCAATTCGTTCCAGTCGTTGGCAGCAGAGAACTGAAAGGAAAGGCGGCCAAAGGAGGTGTTGGCTTTGGGGATGGCCAGTGAGATATACCTGCTGGAGCACGTGCTACGGTTGGGTGTTATGGTGACCAGTGAGCTGAGATACGGCGGAGCTTTACCAAGCAAAGACATATAGATGACCTGGAGCCAGTGGGTCTGGCAACGAATATGTAGCGAGGGCCAGCCAACGAGAGCATACAGGTCGCAGTGGTGGGTGGTATATGGGGCTTTGGTGACAAAACAGATGGCACTGTGATAGACTGCATCCAGTTTGCTATAAGTAGGCTGTTGGAGGCTATTTTGTAAATGACATCGCCGAAGTCGAGGATCGGTAGTCAAGGATTTGTTGCGAAATAGGAAGCCAATTCTAGATTTCATTTTGGATTGGAGGTGTTTGATATGAGTCTGGAAGGAGAGTTTACAGTCTAGCAAGACACCTAGGTATTTGTAGTAGTCCACATATTCTAAGTCAGAACCGTCCAGAGTAGTGACTAGTAGTGCTAGTCGGGCGGGCCGGTGTGGGCAATCGGTTGAATAGCATGGATTTAGTTTTTCTAGCGTTTTAAGAGCGGTTGTAGGCCACGGAAGGAGTGTTGTGTGGCATTGAAGCTTGTTTGGAGGTTTGTTAACAGTGTCCAAAGAAGGGCCAGATGTATACAGAATGGTGTCGTCTGCGTAGAGGTGGATCAAGGAATCACCCGCTCAAGAGCGACATCGTTGATATATACAGTGAAAAGAGTCGGCCCAAGAATTGAACCCCGTGGTACCCCCAAAGAGACTGCCAGAGGTCCGGACAACATGGCTGAACAGTAAGAGTAGAATGGCTGGTTTATAATACTGAAACACTGCCTGATGGACAAAAGGCAGTATTTCTGTGTGGCTTTCTTTTAGATGAATTCTGAATTGCAGTTTTGTCAGTGGTTGGTTTGATTCTGCTTATGAAAATCTGACATTTTGATATCTCTGATTATCTAAGATCAGTCACCCACATAAAGGAGTAGGTTGAGAACCTGATTGGACCAATTTCCCAGACACTGGACTAAAAACAATGCTCAATGCAGATGCTGGCAAATCCAGGATTAGTCTTATTTTGTGTCCGGGAAACAAGCCTATTATGTCCTTGAGATGTCTGACTCTTCTGTCTGTCTTCCTACAGAGTGTCCTCTGACCTGGAAGCTGATGCTGTGTGTGTTGTCGGCGGCAACCCCCACTGTCACTTTCTCTTCCTCCTCCGCAACATCTCCTTCGACCACAGCATTCTCCTCGATTTCCTCATCTCAACGGAAACCTGCTTCCTCGAGTACTTTGTCCGTTACCTAAAACACCTCCGGGACGACTGGGAAGGCTTCCGAATGGTCTGTCAGAAGATAGATGGGTCGGACCGGTGTAAACTGAGCTGGAAGATTAGCCAGAAAGACGATCAACTATTGGACAACCTGAGAGAGGAACTCCAGCAGTCGTTGGGTGCCTCTCGTGGAAGCGTGTCTACTTCCAGCCATTCTGGAGGATCAGTTACCATCGTGGACCCAGAGCCAGCTCCATGTCTGCAGCCCAGCTTGTGTCTGCCTTCAGGGAGTGCAACTGCCCTGGCCTCTACTCCCCCTCTCCGTCTGGTGGACTACGGCAGCTCAGAGGAGTCTGAGACGGAGGACAGTGACCTTCCATCAGGCCTTACACAGGATAGGCTACACAGCGACTCTGTGGTTCACACACACAACAGCCACTCTTTTGATAGGACTGTAATGTGTCTGACAGAGCTCAGAGTGGTGGTGACTAGACTGCAGAGGAGTAGTCTGTTCCCTTACAATGCCACCTCGCTCTTGAAACTGCTGACACAGATTGAAGCGAAGAGATGTTGTTCACAGCGTTGAACTCCGTAATGATGTAATAAATGTTACATGGTGGTAAATGCATTTGGTCTCATTTGTAATATTTTGAGTGTTGTAAAATTCCTAGAATTCCCAGTTTGACAGAAATAAATTTGCTTTTGGAAGATTCCTGGAATCAGGATGGAATAAGCATGAATTGTGGGAATCCTTCAACAGCGGCTTCTAGATTTCTTAAATGTATATTTTAATACTTTTACATTTTTCATGGCATCCTATTTGTGAATGGATGCTCTTTTTGGGGACCTTGTGGTTGTATGGTAACTCAAGGTAAGCATTGTTTATGAAGGGATGGTTATGATGACCACTTCCTTTCATTTGTAACTACATTTGAATCATAAAGACGTTCCAAAAGCAACACATCCTGTTTGCATGACCATCGTAAGTAAACACACACCTCTTTCAACTATATGTTTTCTTTTGGTTCCCTCCCTTCGGTCCAGCCAAATGTCACTATTTTTCCCACCTGTCTTTGTTGATCTCCTTCTGTTTTCACCTCGTTCTATGTTTTACTAGAGGGACTATTGTGTGGAGGAGTAGCTCCTATTCTCCTGTCTGCGCTATCTGGAGAACAATGCAAACAATCCACAGATTATCACCTGAGGGCACCTTTGACTGCAGGTAGCAGGGTTAGTGTGCCTCTCTCTCTATCTCTCTGTGTGTGTTGCGTCGTGACACTTCTCCATTATCGTCCCTCTACGACAACGTACCTGGAAGGGAAGGAAAAAACTCCTGTCCAATTGTGCCTCAGCTGGGTGTGACCCTTTAAAGAATGTCAAACAAAGACAGGGAGAGAGAGCCTGCCTACTGAATGGAGGGACTGTCACGCCTGTTTGTTTCCCACAGTCAACATTACATCAACAGCTCTAGTGAGGACAGGACATACCTTACCTGGTTTCCCTACTGAGGGTGAGGACAGGACCTACCTTACCTGGTTTCCCTACTGAGGGTGAGGACAGAACCTACCTTACCTGGTTTCCCTACTGAGGGTGAGGACAGGACCTACCTTACCTGGTTTCCCTACTGAGGGTGAGGACAGGACCTACCTTACCTGGTTTCCCTACTGAGGGTGAGGACAGGACCTACCTTACCTGGTTTGCATATTGAGGGTGGAACGGTGGGAAGCCTTGTGGTATATTCTGTTTCCCTATGACCTTGGATTCATTGGATGGTTTCAGGGAATGTGCTGTAGGAGTGTTGTCTGGGGTCCTCTACCTGGGATGTCAATAGCTGGTTTTCTGTTGTTTTACACCTGTCCTCGTTAACGGAGGAGCGGGTTTCAACTCGCGTCTGTCCCAAGCAACCGGTGGGAGTTGTATGAGTGAGGTTGATGTTAAATCGTCCCTTTCAGGTGAGCATGTCCCCCTGTTAGAGGAGCTAAGCTCTATCTTACATCTTAGGATTGGACTGAATAGACCCTCTGTTTTCTTAGTAGGTCAGTGAGTGTATAGAGATTCTCCACCTAAGGCTTTTCTGAACGCTCTCGAGGTTGATTGATTTATAGTTTTGTAACCGGCCTAAACTCAAACTATGATGGATCTCTGGCACTTTAGCTGGATCGCCCACGTGAAGTCATCGGCATTCAACCAGTGAAGTGTAATTACCATTTTGGTTTAAATGGAACTATAAAACATCTCCAAATGTAATCAGAGTTTTAAGATAAATCTTGACTGGTTTTACTCTACTCTAAAAATGTTTGTGTTTGGAGAGCATGTACTCATGGAAACGGATTGCTTTACAGTTAACAGTGCCTGTCACAGTTCTGTGGGATATCTAGTGGTGTGTGTGTGTGTGTGTGTGTGTGTGTGTGTGTGTGTGTGTGTGTGTGTGTGTGTGTGTGTGTGTGTGTGTGTGTGTGTGTGTGTGTGTGTGTGTGTGTGTGTGTGTGTGTGTGTGTGTGTGTGTGTGTGGTGTGTGTGTGTGTGTGTGTGTGTGTGGGAGTGTGTGTGTGTGTGTGTGTGTGTGAATGAGGAAAACACTATTTATCCTCCCTTTCACCATTTGGCCTCCTATTCTGCACTTAGTTGTACGTTTTGGACTGAACAGTCATTTTCAGGGTTAAAATCTAAAGATCATCTTTGATACATTGGAGCCATTGTTTTTCAATCATTAAAATACTACGTGAGTTGAGCATACAGTCTGTTGTAGGTTCTGTCTTAATCATGTCTCTGTACACGTATAACGTCTTTCCCACTCAGTCATATTCTGCAAACCTCTTTTGTGTGATGTATGTATTTTATCTCTTCATGCACGTCAAAGATAATAAATCACTCCCTAGTTCTGGTATGCTTCCCTACCGACTAACATTTATCATGCTTGAGAAAGTTGATGAAAAAGTACGATACCAGTACAGTTGAACCCTGTGCCCCTGTATGTGGGATGGAGAGAGAGAGCGGAGAGCAACAGAGAGAGAGAGAGAGAGACCAGGGAGAGAGAGAGTCAGAGGAGAGAAAGAGATGGACAGATACCAGCGGGAGAGAGAAAGAAACAGAGAGACCAGGGGGAGAGAGAGTCAGAGGAGAGAAAGAGATGGACAGATACCAGCGGGAGAGAGAAAGAAACAGAGAGACCAGGGGGAGAGAGAGTCAGAGGAGAGAAAGAGATGGACAGATACCAGCAGGAGAGAGAAAGAAACAGAGAGACCAGGGAGAGAGAGAGTCAGAGGAGAGAAAGAGATGGACAGATACCAGCGGGAGAGAGAAAGAAACAGAGAGACCAGGGAGAGAGAGAGTCAGAGGAGAGAAAGAGATGGACAGATACCAGCGGGAGAGAGAAAGAAACAGAGAGACCAGGGAGAGAGAGAGTCAGAGGAGAGAAAGAGATGGACAGATACCAGCGGGAGAGAGAGAGACCAGGGAGAGAGAGGAGAAAGAGAAGGAAACATATATATACAATATGCAGACAGAGTGTGCTTTGTCATGTTCTTCACTGACAGAATGTCTGAATCCCCAGATGATCTTCAGCAGAACGCTAACAATGCAAAAGGCCTTCCTTATCGGCTGTGTTCTGGCAGTATACCGCTAATACACACTGCTCATCGCTCTATGGACTAGTCCGACGTGACTAGGTTGTAGCATGGCTGCTAGTATAGGATATACTGTAATGTTCCCCAGGTGAAAATTGTCTTTTTTTAAATTTATTTTACCTTTATTTTAACCAGGCAAGTCAGTTAAGAACAAATTCTTATTTTCAATGACGGCCTGGGAACAGTGGGTTAACTGCCTGTTCAGGGGCAGAACGACAGATTTGTACCTTGTCAGCTCGGGGGTTTGAACTCGCAACCTTCCGGTTACTAGTCCAACGCTCTAACCACTAGGCTACCCTGCCGCCCCCGAAAATTGTCTTAGACACACAGTACTGCTGTATACATGATAAACACTGTACATTACATCCTCAACATAATACCTACCCTACACTGAATATTACCCATGTCATACACATTGAACTCATCTCATACAGCAACATACACCATACATATTGCACGCTGCCATTCCAGAATGTTCTCTCAGTGGCATACTAACACAGGTCAGTTGGACTTATTGCTGTTCAGGTGTTGATAGACAGGTACTTGATAGACAGGTGTTTGATAGGTAGTTTGTATCTGTTGTAGTAAAACAAACATACAGGTACTCAGGCTAGGTAGTGCCAGTATGTAATATGCTTGGCGCCACGATATTATCTTTGAATCATAATGCAATTGCGTCACAGATGTGTAATCAGTGCAAGATAAGGTTAAACGCATAGACACAGAATTACTAGAAAGGACATTGCCCATCAGACCACAGCAATATAACTAGTATTCAATTTCTGTGGTTAAAAGTTTGTTTTGTTCTTCCATTTCGACCTGTAGATGTGTTTGGTTGGTGGTTCCATTGTCTCCGCAAAGTCATTGTGATGTGGCGTTGTTGTTATGTTTTTGCAGGGCAGTGAAATGTGCTGAGTTACACACTGACTATACAGAACACTGCAGAGAGCCCTGGGATGTGCTGAGTTACACACTGACTATACAGAACACTGCAGAGAGCCCTGGGATGTGCTGAGTTACACACTGACTATACAGAACACTGCAGAGAGCCCTGGGATGTGCTGAGTTACACACTGACTATACAGAACACTGCAGAGAGCCCTGGGATGTGCTGAGTTACACACTGACTATACAGAACACTGCAGAGAGCCCTGGGATGTGCTGACATCAGCAGTGATGTCATCAAAATGGACCCCATGGGGGCAACGAGTCTCACACACAAATGTGAGCACGTCACACACACACACACACACACACACACACACACACACACACACACACATCAGTGTGAAAGACTAAATGACAAGAAGAGTAAATAGTCTGCACTCGTTTAGGGGCGTGTGTGTGTGTGTCATCAGATCTGCCCAGGGCCATAGAGGCCCCCTATTGACATTGTTGACATTATTCACTAGTAGTTTGTTTTCCCTTCACATGAATCAGTCGTACGTTAGGGATTATCAACTAGATTCAGCCTAGGGATGATTACTTTCTTGAGTGGATGGTTGGGGTATAGACTGCATATTGACCGCAAGAAGCCCAAACCAATATAATATGTGACTATGACATCATTTCAATCCTTGCTTGGTTTGTATACGCCACGGCTCTGCTAGGCGTGGGAATACTTGGGAACACATTTACAACATTAAAACCACTCGGAGCTGATTTCATGCTGTTTTTACAGTCTTATGTCCAACAATAAATAAATAATTGGGCTGAAAACTTGGGGGGCCTAATAAAACCCCCCATTGGGGGAACCCTGCTGTATGTCAACTCACTGCCATCTGGGATTCGAAGAACTCCATAACTCTTGAACCATGACTTGACCACTAGGGGTTGTGATCTGTTTCAGCGTTGACCTTGGTTTAGAAAAAAATGACATAGAAAAAAGTCTAGTCTGTGATTTACTGGGATATATGTTGCTAGGCTGCAGCCCTGGATTTCATTGACTACCACTGTCAGTGATGTTTTCTCTGCTGACGTGTGTGTGTTGGACTAGGTGTGGGGAAGCATCTTGAGAAAGAGGCGAAGGCTGTTGTGTCAATATTTATATTGGAAATAAAGAACTGCATGTGCACTTGACTGGAGTGACCTAGGTTATACACACCCACACTATCTACACGACCTACAGCACTGGTGTCCAACGAACTCATCAACTCATGTTGTAAAATGGTATCAAATCTGACTGATAGTGAATGAATGCACTCTTGATATGCGGAACTAGTGATTTATGAACAATATATCATTATCAATTCCTGGTTAATAAATAAAGTACATGCAAATGCAAACTTTACCCAATTCTAAATTCAACCCCTTAACTGTAATCCTATTGGTTCAACTGCCATGTCAGTCTGCCAGATTAGAACAAACACCAACATTTGTTTTTCTCTTGGACATCATTGCACAGAACAGCATAGAATAGAACAGAATAGAATAGAACAGCAGAATGGTGTACTGCAATTTGACTTTGCTACACTCTTCACCTTCTTTAACAAAACACACAATAACAGCAGCCATGGGGCGGACAGTGGCTCTGTTTCCTCTACTGCAGATTCCATCTTTAAGGGTCAATCTGACTTTGCTACACTCTTCACCTTCTTTAACAAAACACACAATAACAGCAGCCATGGGGCGGACAGTGGCTCTGTTTCCTCTACTGCAGATTCCATCTTTAAGGGTCAATCTGCGATTTGGGACTTCTATTTTTTAGACTTATAAATTAACGGTATATACACATTGTTTCTTGAAGAATCTAACTTTTATAGGTGCCTTATCAGCTTAGTTCAATTGCCTAACCCCATCAGAACACAAAATATTAGTTTGTTTGTTTTACTCTGTTGTTTGTAAACAGTGTACTTGTAAACAAACTGTATTACTTCAAACACATGGTTAAAGCTGCATTCTATAGCTTTGTGCTCAACCTGACTGAATTCAGATATAGATGGGAGTTATAGATCTGTCATTCTATAGCTTTGTGCTCAACCTGACAGAATTCAGATATAGATGGGAGTTATAGATCTGTCATTGTCATTGAAGCATTTCCATGTACACTATTTCTATGCTTCCCCTCTTTAAGTTTCCTTTTCGCGTTTTTTTACTTAGCCTTTCGTACCCCAGGTTCAAACTGCTGAAAATACTATGTTTTTTGGATGTTGAAAATATATTTCACAGCGGTTTAGATGGTATAATGTTTGCAAACAAAGTAAACAATGTCTTTGAGGTGCTGGATATAAAAACATATATTCAGCAAATGATTGAAAGAGACTCTGCACACTGCAATCTTGCTCCCATGTGGTTTATTGGCGACATCGTTTCCACTTTACTTTAGGTCTTCATCAGGCCTCACTTGATAACAGTGGTGGCTGGTGGCACGTTAAATCGGAAGACGAGAGCTTAGTATGGCTGGAACGGAATAAATGGAATGGTATCAAACACTTGTTCCATGTTTTTGTAAGCATTCCATTCACACCATTTCAGCCATTACTATGAGCTGTCCTCTCCTCACCAGCCTCCTCTGTTCGATAACGTGATACCTATTGACATGTGTTTTCTAACATAACCCTCCTCTTCCACCCCTGTGTCGTTAGGATGATTGACACCCTATATGAGTGGATCTGGTGGGACCGCTTCTGGCTGCCAGTCAACCTGACCTGGGCGGACCTAGAGGACAGAGATGGGCGTGTCTACGCCAAAGCCTCTGACCTCTATGTGACGTTGCCTTACGCCATAGGCTTCCTACTGGTCAGATACCTGTTCGAAAGGTGAGCTTTCTGAACATATGGGCAGTTTCCCAGACAAAAGATTAAGCCTTGACTAAGAAACATGTTCTCCTGTAGTCCTGGCTCAGTTAGTAGAGCATGGCGCTTGCATTGCCAGGATTGAGGGTTTAATTCCCGGGACCAGCCAAACCTAAAATGTATGCTCACTTGACTGCATGTGTCTTTGGATAAAAGTCTGCTAAATGGCATGTACAGTGCAGTGAAAAAGCATTTGCCTCCTTTCTGATTTTTGATACTAAATGTTATCAGATCTTCAACCAAAACCTCATTGTAGATAAAGGCAACCTGAGTTTACAAATAGCACAAAAAAAATGGATTCTTATTTTATTTATTTAATTAACAAAGTTGTCCAACACCCAATTCTCCTGTGTGAAAAGAGTAATTTCCCCCTTGCACTCAATATACTGGTTGTGCCACCTTTATCTGCGATGACTGCAAGCAAACACTTCCTGTAGTTGTTGATCAGTCTCTCACATCGCTGTGGAGGAATTTTGTCCCACTCTTGCATGCAGGACTGCTTTAACTCAGCGACATTTGTGGGTTTTCAAGCATGAACTGCTCGTTTCAAGTCCTGCCACAGCATCTCAATTTGGATTAGGTCTGGACTTTGGCCAGGCCATTCCAAAACTTCAAATGTGTAGCTTTTTTTAGCCATTTTCATGTAAACTTGATTGTGTGTTTTGGATCATTGTCTTGCAGCATGACCCAGCTGTGCTTCAGTTTCAGCTCACAGACGGATGGCCTGACATTCTTCTGTAGAATTCTGTGATACAGAGCAGAGTTCATGGCTTCTTCTATTAAGGCAAGTCGTCCAGATACCCGATTCCTGAGGCAGCAAAGCATCCCCAAACCATCACACTACCAACACCATGCTTTACAGTTGGTATGAGGTTCTTACTGTGGAATGCAGTGTTTGGTTTTCTCCAGACATAATGGGACCCATCTCATCTAACCAGTTGACTCAAGTTTGCCAAAAAGCACCTGGAAACACTTGGATGATCATCAAGACTCTTGGAAGAATGCTCTATGGACAGATGAGTCAAAAGTATCACATTTTGGACGTCATGGGTCTATTAGGTTTGAGTGCCTTGCTCAAGGGCACGTTGACAGAGCCTTGTCGGCTTGTGGATTTGTACCAGCAGCCTTTAAGTTACTGGCCCAATGCTCTAACCACTAGGCTACCTGCCACACATTGCAGATAAAAGTGGCACAACCAGTTATTGAGTCTAAGGGGGCCTTACTTTTTCACACAGGGCATTGGGTGTTGCACTTTGTTTATGAAATAAGTATGTCATTGTTGTGTTATTTGTTCACTCGGGTTCCTTCATCTAATATTAAGATTTGGTTGAATATCTGGTAACATTCAGTATAAACAATATGTGAAAGTAGAGAAAATTAGCAAATACTTTTTCACATCACTGTAATATATAATATTTTGTTGAATGGAGATTTTCCATTGAAATGGTTTCTAGTCCAGGACAATGCTGTGTCCAGAGAACCGGCTCATACTCCGTGCTGTTTATATACTACTAAACCATGTTTAGTTCAAACCTCTACCTCACTGTCTCCCTACACCATAGAATTCCTACTCATCAGATACCAGTTTGAAAGGAGAGCTCGCTGAACAAAAAAAGCCCCTTTTATAGGTTGCTACAGGGAAGTAGATGTTAAGTTACAATTTAGCCTGCTTTGCTACTGTGTTTGTACGTGTGTGCATCTGTGTGTTTATTCAAGTTAATTTAGTTGGAGGCAATGATTCTCGTTTGCCGTGTAGTTAATCTCACCTGTGGTAACTTGCATGTGCCTACAAGGTAAAAATTCTACCAGTTTTGAAAATGAAAAAATCTGAACATTCTGCCTCATTGTAAAGTCCAATATATTTGACTGCGTCTGTATGTTGTCCCCCAGGTTGATAGCCACGCCACTAGCAGCCTCAGTGGGGATCCGGGAGAAGGCCAGACTGAGAGTACTAGACAACCCCATCCTCGAACTCTACTATCTCTCTCACTCCAGAAACCCTGGCCAGGTATTAACCCTACACATTAGAAATCACACTTACACCTTTTACATATAGACCTAATTATTAGTGTCAATATCAAACGTCATTGCACTATGAGATCATACACATTCTAATGAATAGTACAAACCCTGCCCATCTGGCACTCTGGTCAAACCCTGCCCATCTGTCACTATGGTCAAACCCTGCCCATCTGGCACTATGGTCAAACCCTGCCCATCTGTCACTATGGTCAAATCCTGCCCATCTGTCACTCTGGTCAAACCCTGCCCATCTGGCACTCTGGTCAAACCCTGCCCATCTGTCACTATGGTCAAATCCTGCCCATCTGTCACTCTGGTCAAACCCTGCCCATCTGGCACTCTGGTCAAACCCTGCCCATCTGGCACTCTGGTCAAACCCTGCCCATCTGTCACTCTGGTCAAACCCTGCCCATCTGTCACTCTAGTCAAACCCTGCCCATCTGTCACTCTGGTCAAACCCTGCCCATCTGTCACTATGGTCAAACCCTGCCCATCTGGCACTCTGGTCAAACCCTGCCCATCTGTCACTATGGTCAAATCCTGCCCATCTGTCACTCTGGTCAAACCCTGCCCATCTGTCACTATGGTCAAACCCTGCCCATCTGTCACTCTAGTCAAACCCTGCCCATCTGTCACTATGGTCAAATCCTGCCCATCTGTCACTATGGTCAAACCCTGCCCATCTGTCACTATGGTCAAATCCTGCCCATCTGTCACTCTGGTCAAACCCTGCCCATCTGGCACTCTGGTCAAACCCTGCCCATCTGTCACTATGGTCAAATCCTGCCCATCTGTCACTCTGGTCAAACCCTGCCCATCTGGCACTCTGGTCAAACCCTGCCCATCTGGCACTCTGGTCAAACCCTGCCCATCTGTCACTCTGGTCAAACTCTGCCCATCTGTCACTCTAGTCAAACCCTGCCCATCTGTCACTCTGGTCAAACCCTGCCCATCTGTCACTATGGTCAAACCCTGCCCATCTGGCACTCTGGTCAAACCCTGCCCATCTGTCACTATGGTCAAATCCTGCCCATCTGTCACTCTGGTCAAACCCTGCCCATCTGGCACTCTGGTCAAACCCTGCCCATCTGGCACTCTGGTCAAACCCTGCCCATCTGTCACTTGGTCAAACCCTGCCCATCTGGCACTCTAGTCAAACCCTGCCCATCTGTCACTCTGGTCAAACCCTGCCCATCTGTCACTCTAGTCAAACCCTGCCCATCTGTCACTCTAGTCAAACCCTGCCCATCTGTCACTCTAGTCAAACCCTGCCCATCTGTCACTATGGTCAAACCCTGCCCATCTGTCACTCTAGTCAAACCCTGCCCATCTGTCACTATGGTCAAACCCTGCCCATCTGTCACTCTAGTCAAACCCTGCCCATCTGTCACTATGGTCAAACCCTGCCCATCTGTCACTATGGTCAAACCCTGCCCATCTGTCACTCTAGTCAAACCCTGCCCATCTGTCACTCTAGTCAAACCCTGCCCATCTGTCACTATGGTCAAACCCTGCCCATCTGTCACTCTAGTCAAACCCTGCCCATCTGGCACTCTAGTCAAACCCTGCCCATCTGTCACTATGGTCAAACCCTGCCCATCTGTCACTCTGGTCAAACCCTTCCCATCTGTCACTCTAGTCAAACCCTGCCCATCTGGCACTCTAGTCAAACCCTGCCCATCTGTCACTCTAGTCAAACCCTGCCCATCTGTCACTATGGTCAAACCCTGCCATCTGGCACTCTGGTCAAACCCTGCCCATCTGTCACTATGGTCAAACCCTGCCATCTGGCACTCTGGTCAAACCCTGCCCATCTGTCACTATGGTCAAACCCTGCCCATCTGTCACTCTGGTCAAACCCTGCCCATCTGGCACTATGGTCAAACCCTGCCCATCTGTCACTATGGTCAAACCCTGCCCATCTGTCACTATGGTCAAACCCTGCCCATCTGTCACTCTAGTCAAACCCTGCCCATCTGTCACTCTAGTCAAACCCTGCCCATCTGTCACTATGGTCAAACCCTGCCCATCTGTCACTTTAGTCAAACCCTGCCCATCTGTCACTATGGTCAAACTCTGCCCATCTGTCACCCTGCCAAAACCCTGCGTATCTGTCACTCTGGTCAAACCCTGCGTATCTGTCACTCTGGTCAAACCCTGCCCATCTGTCACTCTAGTCAAACCCTGCCCATCTGGCACTCTAGTCAAACCCTGCCCATCTGTCACTATGGTCAAACCCTGCCCATCTGTCACTCTGGTCAAACCCTTCCCATCTGTCACTCTAGTCAAACCCTGCCCATCTGGCACTCTAGTCAAACCCTGCCCATCTGTCACTCTAGTCAAACCCTGCCCATCTGTCACTATGGTCAAACCCTGCCATCTGGCACTCTGGTCAAACCCTGCCCATCTGTCACTATGGTCAAACCCTGCCATCTGGCACTCTGGTCAAACCCTGCCCATCTGTCACTATGGTCAAACCCTGCCCATCTGTCACTCTGGTCAAACCCTGCCCATCTGGCACTATGGTCAAACCCTGCCCATCTGTCACTATGGTCAAACCCTGCCCATCTGTCACTATGGTAAAACCCTGCCCATCTGTCACTCTAGTCAAACCCTGCCCATCTGTCACTCTAGTCAAACCCTGCCCATCTGTCACTATGGTCAAACCCTGCCCATCTGTCACTTTAGTCAAACCCTGCCCATCTGTCACTATGGTCAAACTCTGCCCATCTGTCACCCTGCCAAAACCCTGCGTATCTGTCACTCTGGTCAAACCCTGCGTATCTGTCACTCTGGTCAAACCCTGCCCATCTGGCACCCTGCCAAAACCCTGCGTATCTGTCACTCTGGTCAAACCCTGCGTATCTGTCACTCTAGTCAAACCCTGCGTATCTGTCACTCTGGTCAAACCCTGCCCATCTGTCACCCTGCCAAAACCCTGCGTATCTGTCACTCTGGTCAAACCCTGCGTATCTGTCACTCTGGTCAAACCCTGCCCATCTGGCACCCTGCCAAAACCCTGCGTATCTGTCACTCTGGTCAAACCCTGCGTATCTGTCACTCTAGTCAAACCCTGCGTATCTGTCACTCTGGTCAAACCCTGCCCATCTGTCACCCTGCCAAAACCCTGCGTATCTGTCACTCTGGTCAAACCCTGCCATCTGGCACCCTGCCTATCTGACACTCCTGAAATCCTGGTTGGAGGATGCTGATGCTCTGACCAACTCATTGGCCATGTGGTTAGAGAGTCTGCCCTGTGATTGGAAGGTTGGGGGTTTGATCCCTGGTCTAGTCATACCAAAGACAACAAATATCTCCTGACGCTGCTCTGCTAGGGAGTCAGCATTAAGGAGCTGGATTGTAGCATACGGCACTGCGATAGAAATTCAAGTACATTTGGCTGGATTCAAGTTAATTCACCTGTCCAGGGGGTGTACTTGTATCATGTCCAGCTGCCTCAGGCTACAGGTATAGGGGATGGGCTCCGGCCCTGTGGGCCATTCTGGCTCAGACAGGAGTACTATCATACAGTATATCTGCTGTTCAGACCTGTGATCGTGTACATCACCCAGATGTTCAGCTAACCAACCTCTAATGCAGATACTATGCTCCAGGCCAAATGTTTTGGTCCATGACTCACCATGTGGTCATGAGGGATGTTAATGTTTATCCACATGACTTTCGCCCTTTACCCATCTCTCCACATGAGGTGTGTGTGCGCGAGCGTATGTGTAAGTCTTTGTGTCAATGCGTCTATATGCGCTTGTGTGTGTACGCACACACATTTGTGTGGCTATGTGTGCTCGTGTGTGTGAATTTCCACACATCTGTGTGCATCTGCGTGCGTGTGTGTGTGAGCCTCCTGATGTGTGTATATCATCAGACGGTCCTGGCAGTCTTTGAGGAGATTATTGAAACCTCACACCACCAGACCTCTCTCTCTCAGATCTAAACACCCTGATGGTTATTTTGCTCATGGTCCAGTGTCTTACCGAAATCTCAAGTAGCCAGCGAAATGAAACAAGTAGCCAGCTAGTGGGGACAAATTTGCCCTACTAAAGTGATTTTGGTGACATCTGATTTACCCCAATGTATTGAAGTCAACTTAGCATAAGGGTTAGTAGTCCTGTTTAGCTGGCCGCTGGCGCTAATCAAACACACTTGGTTCTGAACTGTGTATCCCTCCCTCCCTCCCTCCCTCCCTCCCTCCCTCCCTCCCTCCCTCCCAGGCAGTTATAGATGGTCTGTCTAAGAAGAGCGGCTGGTGCGTTAGGCAGGTGGAGCGCTGGTTCAGAAAGAGAAGAAACCAGGATCGTCCCGGAGTACTGAAGAAGTTCAGAGAGGCTAGGTAAAACTGCGTTGTTGTGTGTGAGAGTATGCTTATTCCACATGTTCACCTTTCACTCAGTAGTGTTTTTCATCTTCTGATATTATTGTCCCTTGTCTGTCTCGGTCTCTGTCTCTGTTTTGCAGTTGGAGGTTTGTGTTCTATCTGTTGGCGTTAATTGGAGGAGTTGTGTCCCTGTATGATGTGAGTAGTGACTCTAGTGATCCTCTGCTTCACAAACACAAGTCTTTACAAGATAGCAATTCAGTGCGTGTGAAGAGATTTCAAGATGTGGAGTGAGGTTACTGTGTCTTAACTCTGTTACATTCAGTACCACCAAAACACACACCAAATACAAATTCCTAATACTTTATGATATGTTATACACATGAAATTAACATCCTCAAAGTAGAACTTTAACAGGTTGTCCCGGGTAAAAGCAGGGAGAAGGTCAAAATGGAATAAAAATATTATCTGAGCTGAGCTGAAATGGAGAACTTCTTTTCAGTCCTTCTGCCCTGAAGTGAAGGAGGGGTGAGGCGGATAAGGGGGAGATAAGGGAAGGGGATAAGGGGAAGAGTGGAGGAGAGGACAGAGAGATGAGCTCTATGGGAATTTGACAGTGATGGCTTCAGCAAGTGTCTGAAGGCCTCGAGGGCAATGCCAGTTGAAATTGAAAGCATCATGATGAGATTGTCCTGTGATGTTCTTTAAAGATTTCCCTGCATGTTTCTCATTTTGTTTTGTATTTCAGAAAGAATGGTTTTATGATACGTGGGAAGTGTGGAATGGATTTCCAAAACAGGTGTGTATGTATGTGTGCGAATAGTGTGTGTGTGTGTGTGTGTGTGTGTGTGTGTGTGTGTGTTTTCTAGTACTGAGCAATTAGTGCTTTTTGAGGTCAGTTTGATTATTAATAAAATGATCAGGATTTCTGGTTTCTGTATGCATTATGTGGATTGAATGCTGAAACAACACACAATAAAACAGTGAATAACAGTGCCATGATGGTAGTGACCGCCCTACTACATCACACAGTTCAGGCGTGATCTGATTTCTCTCTAGAGAAACTGCACATTGACCTCACAGAAAAAAATCTAATAATTGAACTGACGTTGGCCAATTAGTTGTTACATTTTTTTGGCTAATCGCTCAGCACTACTGGTCATTTACCAGGGTGATTTTGAAGAGCTCTCACTCCCCTTACTCTTCTCACGTGTCTCCACACTAGTATAACCAACCAGGAAGAAAAACAACATATCATACTTGAACAGGCGCAGCTTGACGTTTTCTAACCATGTCCAGATCTCTGAGTCACACATAAAACATATAAAGCTAGTTGATAATACTGAATCTCAGGTCCAAAACACACAGGTCCATATTTAGTAGTGACACTGTTTTTAAATGTATCTTTAACAAGTGGGGGAATGTGTGGCTTAGATTGCTGTTCAGTCTTTACTGGGTGCCAGGTCCTAATCAAAGGAATGATGATGTCACCCAAACTGGAACGGAGACAATAGGATTATGTTTGATCAGGCTCCACACCTAACAATGTTGCCTGGGGTTTAAATCAGGTCACGTCCCAGATGGCGCCTCCTATTGGCCCTGGTCAAACGGAGTGCACAAATCAGGACTAGAGTGCCAATTGGGATGAAGGCATAGTTTGTTTGAGAGATTTTGGATGTGTTTTATGTGATCGTATTTGCAACAAAGAATTCAACACAGTTGGTAACTACTTGATATCCAACTTGTTGGCCTACTTAGTAGGGCTAATTTTGATAAATCCCCAAAAATAAAAAGTGGTATTAGATAGACTAATTATTATGCAATTGCAATTTTAACCATGTAGTTGCTAAGTAAATACCAACTGTAGCGTAGTGTAAAACACCATGTAGCTCTGGTGCCGTATGTATCAATCAAATTCAATGAATCAAATGTATTTATAAAGCCCTTTTTACATCAGCCGATGTCACAAAGTGCTGTACAGAAACCCAGCCCAAAACCCCAAACAGCAAGCAATGCAGGTGTAGAAGCACGGTGGCTAGGAAAAACTCCCTAGAAAGGCAGGAACCTAGGAAGAAACCTAGAGAGGAACCAGGCTCTGAGGCGTGACCAGTCGGGTGCCGGGTGGAGATTTTAACAGAACATGGCCAAGATGTTCAAACGTTCATAGATGACCAGCATGGTCAAATAATAATAATCACAGTGGTTGTAGAGGGTGCAACAGTTGGCTCAGTTGGCTTTTCATAGCCGAGCATTCAGAGATAGAGACAGCAGGTGCGGTACGAAAACAGCAGATCCTGGACAAGGTAGCACGTCCGGTGAACAGATCAGGTTTCCATAGCCGCAGGCAGAACAGTTGAAACTGGAGCAGCAGTACGACCAAGTGGACTGGGGACAGCAAGGAGTCATCAGGCCAGGTAGTCCTGAGGCATGGTCCTAGGGCTCAGGTCCTCCGAGAGAAAGAGAAAGAGAGAGAGAGAATTAGAGGGAGCATACTTAAATACACACAAGACACCGGATAAGACAGGAGAAATACTGCAGATATAACAGACTGACCCTAGCCCCCCGACACAAACTACTGCAGCATAATTACTGGCGGCTGAGACATGAGGGGACGGGAGACACTGTGGGCCCATCCGACTATACCTCCGGACAGGGCCAAGCAAGCAGGATGTAACCCCACCCATTTTGCCAAAGCACAGCCCCCACACCACTAGAGGGATATCTTCAACCACCAACTTACTACTGAGAAAAGGCAGAGTATAGCCCACGAATATCTCCCCCCAGCACGAACCCGAGGGGTCTTGTGACTGTAGCGTACGTGTAGGTATGTACGGCAGGACCAAATCAGAAAGATAGGTAGGAGCAAGTCCATGTAATGCTTTGTAGGTGAGCAGTAAAACCTTGAAATCAGCCCTTGCCTTGACAGGAAGCCAGTGTAGAGAGGCTAGCACTGGAGTAATATGATCACATTTTTGGGTTCTATTCAAGATTCCAGCAGCTGTTTTTTAGCACTAACTGAAGTTTATTTTGTGCTTTATCCGGGTAGCTGGAAAGGAGAGCATTGCAGTAGTCTAACCTAGAAGTGACAAAAGCATAGATTCATTTTTTGGCATCATTTTTGGACAGAAAGTTTCAGATTTTTTGCAATGTTACGTAGATGGAAAAAACTGTCATTGAAACAGGGGACTCTAAGTAGGATCTGCTGATCTATGACCAGTTGTCCCCTGTCCATGTTGTCTTATTCATTGTGATCTAAAAGTCAAAACTGATCTTAAATCATCACTCTACTCTAAGATGCTCGATGGCTACACAGCCCCTGATTTCTTTGCCCCAGCTAGAGGCACTGTCTCCGTTCTAAATGGCTCCCTATTTAGTGCACTACTTTTGAACAGAGGCCTTTGCACTGTGTAGGGAATACGGTGCCATTTCAGACGCAAACACTCAGGCACAGGAGAAGGGATTTGGAGAGCTCTTTGTTTTGAGTCTGTTCTGTTGGAATGTGATTCATTCATGGCACTGTAAGATTATGTTACCTGTTACTGGTGTTTCTCTCTCTCTCTCTCTCTCTCTCTCTCTCTCTCTGTCTCTCTCTCTCTCTCTCTCTCTCTCTCTCTCTCTCTCTCTCTCTGTCTCTCTCTCTGTCTCTCTCTCTCTCTCTCTCTCTCTCTCTCTCTCTCTCTCTCTCTCTCTCTCTCTCTCTCTCTCTCTCTCTCTCTCTCTCTCTCTCTCTCTCTCTCTCTCTCTCTCTCCCTCTCTCTCTCTATAGACTATGCTGGATTCTCAGTACTGGTACTACATCCTGGAGATGAGCTTCTATGGTTCGCTTCTCTTCAGAGTCACTTTTGATGTCAAGAGGAAGGTGAGAGTCGGGGATCCCAGTCCCTGCCAGCCCCTATGGGCTTTTCTCAAGCTCTGCTTTCTTTCCCATACACCTGCATTATCTTCCACTCTCTGACCCGTTTAACTGAGAAGCTCTGCTTTCTTTCCCATACACCTGCATTATCTTCCACTCTCTGACCCGTTTAACTGAGAAGCTCTGCTTTCTTTCCCATACACCTGCATTATCTTCCACTCTCTGACCCGTTTAACTGAGAAGCTCTGCTTTCTCACATTAGTTACCCACTGCAGTCCTAATTAGATAGTGGCCTGCCTGCCACCTCTGACAGGCCAGCGCATTAAATATCTTATGGAGATGAAAAGTAGAAAGTATGAGACATTTTTATCAAAGTAAATTGCAGTTGGCTACTCATAAGCAATTACAGTTAATGATCTTTTCCACTATATTAGTTGTTCCAACCTGCCTAACATTGTCCATCTGCCTGCTTAGTTATGCATGTTACACTATCAAGTGATTTTGAGGACACGTAGTAGAATAACAACAGTAGCAACAGAAACAACAGCGACAGGTGAAGATGTTTGTTGTGTTGTCTCCTCTAGGACTTTAAGGAACAGATCATCCACCATTTGGCCACCCTCACGCTGCTGTCCTTCTCTTGGTGTGTCAACTACATCCGTATAGGAACCCTGGTGATGCTCATCCACGATGCCTCCGACGTCCTGCTAGAGGTCTGCTACCATGTGGAGTGTCTGTGTGTGGTGTGTTCTGTGTGTGGTGTGTGGTGTGTTCTGTGTGGTGTGTAGTGTGTGGTGTGTGTGGTGTGTGGTGTGTTCTGTGTAGTGTGTGGTGTGTGGTGTGTTCTGTGTGGTGTGTTCTGTGTGGTGTGTGGTGTGTTCTGTGTGGTATGTAGTGTGTGGTGTGTTCTGTGTGTGTGTGGCAGACACTTTATTTATTTATATATTTTTATTTTACCCCTTTATCTCCCGAATTTTGTGGTATCCAACTGGTAGATAAAGTCTTGTCTCATCGCTGAAACTCCCGTATGGACTCGGGAGAGGTGAAGGTCGAGAGCCATGCGTCCACCTAAACACAACCCAACCAAGCCACACTGCTTCTTGACACAATGAACATTCACCCGGAAGCCAGCCGCACCAATGTGTCGGAGGAAACACCGTACACCTGGCCACCGTGTCAGCGTGCGCTGCGCCCAGCCCGCCACAGGAGTTGCTAGTGCCCGATGGGACAAGGACATCCCTGCCCTCTAAACCCTCCCCTAACCCGCACGACGCTGGGCCAATTGTGTGCCGCCCCATGGGTCTCCCGGTTCGCGGCCGGCTGCGACAGAGCCTGGACCCGAACCCAAAATCTCTGGTGGCACAGCTTGCACTGCGATGCCGTGCCTTAGACCACTGAGCCACTCGGGAGGCCAAGAGTGGCAGACACTTTTATCCAGAGCAACGGTTACGTCCCAAATGGCCCACTGGTAAACATAGGGCTCATGTTAACAGTAGTGCACTGAAGAGAAACGGGTGCATCTAGAACCCCCCATAGAGTGAGCTGTGCCGTGTGTTTCTGGTAGAGGGGAGACTCACTGTGTGTTTTTTCTCTTCTCTCTCCTTCCCCAGTCTGCCAAGTTGTTTAACTATGCCAAATGGGAGAGAACCTGCAACAGTCTCTTTGTGGTGTTTTCCATTGTGTTCATGGTAACCCGACTGATCATCTTCCCATTCTGGTAAGGCAACTGACGAACCCTAGCTGTGTGTGTGTGTGTGTGTGTGTGTGTGTGTGTGTGTGTGTGTGTGTGTGTGTGTGTGTGTGTGTGTGTGTGTGTGTGTGCGTGTGCGTGTGTGCGTGTGTGTGTCTCTCTCTCTATTGTTTGTTCACCAGTTGGCACACAGGAGGAGTGATTGTCAGGGAAAGTCTTTGTCTCATGAGCGCTCAGTGATACAGAAGCCAATATTTATTGAATTATGTTCTGTCTACCTCTCCTGTGAGAAACAATCAACCATCTCATTTCACTCTGAAAGGCCAAACAAAGAGACGTTGAACTTTGCAAAAGTACAAAACATCATGTTCTGTTCAGAGAAAGTAAACCAGGGTTGGGTTCATTAGTGCACACTGTAGAAAAAGGTTATGCAACTGAAAGCGAAAACAAACGTTTCCTTTTTCCCCCCACATATTTGAATTCTATATTTTTCCAGCTCTGTAGTCAGCCCCAAAAATGAAAACGAATGTTTCTGTTTGGTCAGGCTCATGTTTCCCCTTCCTGTTTCAGTCTGGTGCCTATTGAATACGATCCAATGTTTCTGTTTGGTCAGGCTCAGGTTTTCCTTCCTGTTTCAGTCTGGTGTCTCTAGAATACGACCCAATGTTTCTGTTTGGTCAGGCTCAGGTTTTCCTTCCTGTTTCAGTCTGGTGTCTCTAGAATACGACCCAATGTTTCTGTTTGGTCAGGCTCAGGTTTTCCCTTCCTGTTTCAGTCTGGTGCCTGTTGAATACGACCCAATGTTTCTGTTTGGTCAGGCTCATGTTTCCCCTTCCTGTTTCAGTCTGGTGCCTATTGAATACGACCCAATGTTTCTGTTTGGTCAGGCTCAGGTTTCCCCTTCCTGTTTCAGTCTGGTGCCTATTGAATACGACCCAATGTTTCTGTTTGGTCAGGCTCAGGTTTTCCTTCCTGTTTCAGTCTGGTGTCTATTGAATACGACCCAATGTTTCTGTTTGGTCAGGCTCAGGTTTCCCCTTCCTGTTTCAGTCTGGTGCCTGTTGAATACGACCCAATGTTTCTGTTTGGTCAGGCTCAGGTTTCCCCTTCCTGTTTCAGTCTGGTGCCTGTTGAATACGACCCAATGTTTCTGTTTGGTCAGGCTCAGGTTTTCCTTCCTGTTTCAGTCTGGTGCCTATTGAATACGACCCAATGTTTCTGTTTGGTCAGGCTCAGGTTTCCCCTTCCTGTTTCAGTCTGGTGTCTATAGAATACGACCCAATGTTTCTGTTTGGTCAGGCTCAGGTTTTCCTTCCTGTTTCAGTCTGGTGCCTGTTGAATACGACCCAATGTTTCTGTTTGGTCAGGCTTAGGTTTTCTTCCTGTTTCAGTCTGGTGCCTGTTGAATACGAACCAATGTTTCTGTTTGGTCAGGCTCAGGTTTTCCTTCCTGTTTCAGTCTGGTGTCTATTGAATACGACCCAATGTTTCTGTTTGGTCAGGCTCAGGTTTTCCTTCCTGTTTCAGTCTGGTGCCTGTTGAATACGACCCAATGTTTCCGCAACTGGTTAATCTTTCCTGAATTGGACGGCATTGAATGAGCACAATGTCCCCTTTCTCTCATGGACATTACTTACCAATTGACAGAACACCAGATTTCTTAGCTATCATTTTTGTACAGATAGTTACATAGTATTTACCTACTTATTTCAATAATGAAAAACCCCTATAAAGCAAAGAGTAGCCATTCATTTCCTTCACAAAGGCTTGTGTTTAGGAGGCATGAAAAGCAAAAACATTTTTAAATAGGAAAAATAATCTTATTGAATTCTTACTGGTTATACCGCCTCTGCTTCACGTTGTTTTCTCACGTTCCATGCACACTGAACACCACCCAGGACAAGTTTAAATGTTTAACAGAGCTTATCATATCTAGTAGTCTGTATCATATAAATGTATATTTTAGCACTTCGGGTTTGTGAAAAAGTATCTTGCAAATAAAATGCATTACCATCATCAGCATCATTGTCTGTATTGGTTACGTCATTCCAGGCTGATCCACTGTACGTGGGTGTACCCCACACTCCAGTACCCCCCGTTCTTTGGTTACTACTTCTTCAACGTCATGCTGGTGGTCCTCCTGTTCCTGCACATCTTCTGGGCCTACCTCATCCTGCGCATGGTCAAGAAGTTTCTCTTCGGCAAAGTGAGTCATCTTTTTGGCAGTGGTTTATTTCACTCTTTCTTTTCCACTCTTCACCCATTCCCTTTATGACAGCCATCACATGGTCACAACGTCACCACTTCAAGCAGGCCTGAATCATACCAGTCTGACACTCAAACCAGTGGTCCCCAAAGCGCTCTCTGAGTCCCCCAGCCGTTCTACTTCCATCAACAGGTGGTCTTCCACTGATCTACCCCAGTACTAGCATACCTGTTTCATCTGGGAAACTAATCATCACGTTCTTGATTAGTTGGAATTAGGTGTGCTGGGGGAGATGTCAGCTACCACTCAGCCTAGTCAGCCTTCTCTCTCCTGGCACCCCAATGGTGGAACCAGCCTCCGCCTGAAACTAGGACAGCAGAGTCCCTGGCTATCTTCTGAAAACACATGAAACCCTACCTCTTCAAATAGTACCTTAAATGAATCAAGTATTTAAAAGTATTTTCCTACTAGCACTGACTTGACAGAACATGATCTTGCTACGACTGTGATGGTACAAACTGACAGAATACCAACTTGATGATGAGTTGACCAGAGGTTGATGAGGGGTTGACCAGAGGTTGATGAGGGGTTGACCAGAGAGGTTGATGAGGGGTTGACCAGAGGTTGATGAGGGGTTGACCAGAGGTTGATGATGAGTTGACCAGAGAGGTTGATGATGGGTTGACCAGAGAGGTTGATGAGGGGTTGACCAGAGGATGATGAGGGGCTGACTAGAGGATGATGAAGGGTTGACCAGAGGTTGATGATGAGTTGACCAGAGAGGATGATGAAGGGTTGACCAGAGGATGATGAAGGGTTGACCAGAGGATGATGAAGGGTTGACCAGAGGTTGATGATGAGTTGACCAGAGGTTGATGAGGGGTTGACCAGAGGTTGATGATGAGTTGACCAGAGGTTGATGATGAAGGGTTGACCAGAGGATGATGAAGGGTTGACCAGAGAGGTTGATGAGGGGTTGACCAGAGGATGATGAAGGGTTGACCAGAGGTTGATAATGAGTTGACCAGAGGATGATAAAGGGTTGACCAGAGAGGTTGATGAGGGGTTGACCAGAGGTTGATGAAGGGTTGACCAGAGGTTGATGAAGAGTTGACAAGAGGTTGATGATGGGTTGATCAGAGAGGTTGATGATGGGTTGACCAGAGGTTGATGATGGGTTGACCAGAGAGGTTGATGAGGGGTTGACCAGAGGATGATGAAGGGTTGACCAGAGGTTGATGATGAGTTGACCAGATGAAACAGGTGTACTAGTACTGCACAGCTGGAGCTAGGAACATAAGCATTTCACTACACCCCTAATAACATCTGCAAAATATGTTTACTCAACCAATAAAAGGTGATTTGATTTTGATTTGATATGTGGTTGTCTCACCCAGCTATGTGAAGATGAATGCACTAAAGTTGCTGAAAGACCAAAATGTTAAATGTTAGATGTAAGTGGATCCTACTATAGGAGAGTTCTGGGAAACATTGCTCTAAACACACATAGAGCCCCAGCCTACAGCTGCTTGACTGACCTGACTAGATCATGCATAGCCAACAGGTGGTCTCTGAAAGTCAGTGCTGTCTGATGTGGGTGGAGGGTAACAGAGACCTCAGCCCTTCTGCATTGACGTCCATGTGGGGTTATGGGTCAGTAGCTTCTGATTGGTGCTGTGGTGCAGACAGCTACACCACTGTCTGTTCTCTGTCAGATGACTACACCAGTGTCTGTTCTCTGTCAGATAGCTACACCAGTGTCTGTTCTCTGTCAGTTGACTACAGTGTCTGTTCTCTGTCAGACAACTACACCAGTGTCTGTTCTCTGTCAGATGACTACAGTGTCTGTTCTCTGTCAGATGACTACAGTGTCTGTTCTCTGTCAGATGACTACACCAGTGTCTGTTCTCTGTCAGATGACTACAGTGTCTGTTCTCTGTCAGACAACTACACCAGTGTCTGTTCTCTGTCAGTTGACTACAGTGTCTGTTCTCTGTCAGATGACTACAGTGTCTGTTCTCTGTCAGATGACTACACCAGTGTCTGTTCTCTGTCAGATGACTACAGTGTCTGTTCTCTGTCAGATGACTACAGTGTCTGTTCTCTGTCAGATGACTACAGTGTCTGTTCTCTGTCAGTTGACTACAGTGTCTGTTCTCTGTCAGATGACTACAGTGTCTGTTCTCTGTCAGATGACTATAGTGTCTGTTCTCTGTCAGTTGACTACAGTGTCTGTTCTCTGTCAGATGACTACAGTGTCTGTTCTCTGTCAATTGACTACAGTGTCTGTTCTCTGTCAGATGACTACAGTGTCTGTTCTCTGTCAATTGACTACAGTGTCTGTTCTCTGTCAGTTGACTACAGTGTCTGTTCTCTGTCAGATGACTACAGTGTCTGTTCTCTGTCAGATGACTACAGTGTCTGTTCTCTGTCAGTTGACTACAGTGTCTGTTCTCTGTCAGATGACTACAGTGTCTGTTCTCTGTCAGATGACTACAGTGTCTGTTCTCTGTCAATTGACTACAGTGTCTGTTCTCTGTCAGATAGCTACACCAGTGTCTGTTCTCTGTCAGATGACTACAGTGTCTGTTCTCTGTCAGTTGACTACAGTGTCTGTTGACTACAGTGTCTGTTCTCTGTCAGATGACTACAGTGTCTGTTCTCTGTCAGATGACTACAGTGTCTGTTGACTACAGTGTCTGTTCTCTGTCAGTTGACTACAGTGTCTGTTGACTACAGTGTCTGTTCTCTGTCAGATGACTACAGTGTCTGTTCTCTGTCAGTTGACTACAGTGTCTGTTGACTACAGTGTCTGTTCTCTGTCAGATGACTACAGTGTCAGATGACTACAGTGTCTGTTCTCTGTCAGATGACTACAGTGTATGTTCTCTGTCAGATGACTACAGTGTCTGTTCTCTGTCAGTTGACTACAGTGTCTGTTCTCTGTCAGTTGACTACAGTGTCTGTTCTCTGTCAGATGACTACAGTGTCTGTTCTCTGTCAGATGACTACTGTTCTCTGTCAGTGTACAGTGTCTGTTCTCTGTCAGATAGCTGCACCAGTGTCTGTTCTCTGTCAGATGACTACAGTGTCTGTTCTCTGTCAGATGACTACAGTGTCTGTTCTCTGTCAGTTGACTACAGTGTCTGTTCTCTGTCAGATGACTACAGTGTCTGTTCTCTGTCAGATGACTACAGTGTCTGTTCTATGTCAGATGACTCCACCAGTGTCTGTTGTTTCTCTGTCAGATGACTACAGTGTCTGTTCTCTGTCAGTTGACTCAGATCTACAGTGTCTGTTCTCTGTCAGTTGACTACAGTGTCTGTTCTCTGTCAGTTGACTACAGTGATTGTGTCTGTTCTCTGTCAGTTGACTACAGTGTCTGTTCTCTGTCAGATGACTACAGTGTCTGTTCTCTGTCAGATGAGATGACTACAGTGTCTGTTCTCTGTCAGACTACAGTGTCTGTTCTCTGTCAGTTGACTACAGTGTCTGTCAGATGACTACAGTGTCTGTTCTCTGTCAGATGACTACAGTGTCTGTTCTCTGTCAGATGACTACAGTGTCTGTTCTCTGTCAGATGACTACAGTGTCTGTTCTCTGTCAATTGACTACAGTGTCTGTTCTCTGTCAGATAGCTACACCAGTGTCTGTTCTCTGTCAGATGACTACAGTGTCTGTTCTCTGTCAGATGACTACAGTGTCTGTTCTCTGTCAGATGACTACAGTGTCTGTTCTCTGTCAGTTGACTACAGTGTCTGTTCTCTGTCAGATGACTACAGTGTCTGTTCTCTGTCAATTGAGATGACTACAGTGTCTGTTCTCTGTCAGATGACTACAGTGTCTGTTCTCTGTCAATTGACTACAGTGTCTGTTCTCTGTCAGTTGACTACAGTGTCTGTTCTCTGTCTCTGTCAGATGACTACAGTGTCTGTTCTCTGTCAGATGACTACAGTGTCTGTTCTCTGTCAGATGACTACAGTGTCTGTTCTCTGTCAGATGACTACAGTGTCTGTTCTCTGTCAATTGACTACAGTGTCTGTTCTCTGTCAGATAGCTACACCAGTGTCTGTTCTCTGTCAGATGACTACAGTGTCTGTTCTCTGTCAGATGACTACAGTGTCTGTTGACTACAGTGTCTGTTCTCTGTCAGTTGACTACAGTGTCTGTTGACTACAGTGTCTGTTCTCTGTCAGATGACTACAGTGTCTGTTCTCTGTCAGTTGACTACAGTGTCTGTTGACTACAGTGTCTGTTCTCTGTCAGTTGACTACAGTGTCAGATGACTACAGTGTCTGTTCTCTGTCAGATGACTACAGTGTCTGTTCTCTGTCAGATGACTACAGTGTCTGTTCTCTGTCAGTTGACTACAGTGTCTGTTCTCTTCAGATGACTAGTTGACTACAGTGTCTGTTTACTACAGTGTCTGTTCTCTGTCAGTTGACTACAGTGTCTGTTCTCTGTCAGACAACTACACCAGTGTCTGTTCTCTGTCAGATTGACTACAGTGTCTGTTCTCTGTCAGATGACTACAGTGTCTGTTCTCTGTCAGATGACTACAGTGTCTGTTCTCTGTCAGTTGACTACAGTGTCTGTTCTCTGTCAGATGACTCTGTCAGATGACTACAGTGTCTGTTCTCTGTCAGTTGACTACAGTGTCTGTTCTGTCTGTCAGTGTCTGTTCTCTGTCAGTTGACTACAGTGTCTGTTCTCTGTCAGATGACTACAGTGTCTGTTCTCTGTCAGATGACTACACCAGTGTCTGTTCTCTGTCAGATGACTACAGTGTCTGTTCTCTGTCAGTGTCTGTCTGTTCTCTGTCAGATGACTACAGTGTCTGTTCTCTGTCAGATGACTACAGTGTCTGTTCTCTGTCAGACAACTACACCAGTGTCTGTTCTCTGTCAGTTGACTACAGTGTCTGTTCTCTGTCAGATGACTACAGTGTCTGTTCTCTGTCAGATGACTACACCAGTGTCTGTTCTCTGTCAGATGACAACAGTGTCTGTTCTCTGTCAGATGACTACAGTGTCTGTTCTCTGTCAGATGACTACAGTGTCTGTTCTCTGTCAGTTGACTACAGTGTCTGTTCTCTGTCAGATGACTACACCAGTGTCTGTTCTCTGTCAGATGACAACAGTGTCTGTTCTCTGTCAGATGACTACAGTGTCTGTTCTCTGTCAGATGACTACAGTGTCTGTTCTCTGTCAGTTGACTACAGTGTCTGTTCTCTGTCAGATGACTACAGTGTCTGTTCTCTGTCAGATGACTATAGTGTCTGTTCTCTGTCAGTTGACTACAGTGTCTGTTCTCTGTCAGATGACTACAGTGTCTGTTCTCTGTCAATTGACTACAGTGTCTGTTCTCTGTCAGATGACTACAGTGTCTGTTCTCTGTCAATTGACTACAGTGTCTGTTCTCTGTCAGTTGACTACAGTGTCTGTTCTCTGTCAGATGACTACAGTGTCTGTTCTCTGTCAGATGACTACAGTGTCTGTTCTCTGTCAGTTGACTACAGTGTCTGTTCTCTGTCAGATGACTACAGTGTCTGTTCTCTGTCAGATGACTACAGTGTCTGTTCTCTGTCAATTGACTACAGTGTCTGTTCTCTGTCAGATAGCTACACCAGTGTCTGTTCTCTGTCAGATGACTACAGTGTCTGTTCTCTGTCATTTGACGACAGTGTCTGTTGACTACAGTGTCTGTTCTCTGTCAGATGACTACAGTGTCTGTTCTCTGTCAGATGACTACAGTGTCTGTTGACTACAGTGTCTGTTCTCTGTCAGTTGACTACAGTGTCTGTTGACTACAGTGTCTGTTCTCTGTCAGATGACTACAGTGTCTGTTCTCTGTCAGTTGACTACAGTGTCTGTTGACTACAGTGTCTGTTCTCTGTCAGTTGACTACAGTGTCAGATGACTACAGTGTCTGTTCTCTGTCAGATGACTACAGTGTCTGTTCTCTGTCAGATGACTACAGTGTCTGTTCTCTGTCAGTTGACTACAGTGTCTGTTCTCTGTCAGTTGACTACAGTGTCTGTTCTCTGTCAGATGACTACAGTGTCTGTTCTCTGTCAGATGACTACAGGTGTCTGTTCTCTGTCAGATTGACTACAGTGTCTGTTCTCTGTCAGATGAGCTGCACCAGTGTCTGTTCTCTGTCAGATGACTACAGTGTCTGTTCTCTGTCAGATGACTACAGTGTCTGTTCTCTGTCAGTTGACTACAGTGTCTGTTCTCTGTCAGATGACTACAGTGTCTGTTCTCTGTCAGATGACTACAGTGTCTGTTCTATGTCAGATGACTACCACCAGAGTCTGTTCTCTGTCAGATGACTACAGTGTCTGTTCTCTGTCAGATGACTACAGTGTCTGTTCTCTGTCAGATGACTACAGTGTCTGTTCTCTGTCAGTTGACTACAGTGTCTGTTCTCTGTCAGATGACTACAGTGCCTGTTCTCTGTCAGATCTACAGTGTCTGTTCTCTGTCAGATGACTACAGTGTCTGTTCTCTGTCAGATGACTACAGTGTCTGTTCTCTGTCAGATGACTACAGTGTCTGTTCTCTGTCAGACAACTACACCAGTGTCTGTTCTCTGTCATACAGTGTCTGTTCTCTGTCAGATGACTACAGTGTCTGTTCTCTGTCAGTTGACTACAGTGTCTGTTCTCTGTCAGATGACTACAGTGTCTGTTCTCTGTCAGATGACTACAGTGTCTGTTCTCTTGTCAGTGTCTGTTCTCTGTCAGATGACTACAGACTACAGTGTCTGTTCTCTGTCAGATGTGTCTGTTCTCTGTCAGATGACTACAGTGTCTGTTCTCTGTCAGTTGACTACAGTGTCTGTTCTCTGTCAGATGACTACAGTGTCTGTTCTCTGTCAGATGACTACAGTGTCTGTTCTCTGTCAGTTGACTACAGTGTCTGTTCTCTGTCAGATGACTACAGTGTCTGTTCTCTGTCAGATGACTACAGTGTCTGTTCTCTGTCATGACTACAGTGTCTGTTCTCTGTCAGATGACTACAGTGTCTGTTCTCTGTCAGATGACTACAGTGTCTGTTCTCTGTCAGTTGACTACACAGTGTCTGTTCTCTGTCAGATGACTACAGTGTCTGTTCTCTGTCAATTGACTACAGAGTTGACTACAGTGTCTGTTCTCTGTCAGATGACTACAGTGTCTGTTCTCTGTCAGATGACTACAGTGTCTGTTCTCTGTCAGTTGACTGACTACAGTGTCTGTTCTCTGTCAGATGACTACAGTGTCTGTTCTCTGTCAGATGACTACAGTGTCTGTTCTCTGTCAGATTGACTACAGTGTCTGTTCTCTGTCAGATGACTACAGTGTCTGTTCTCTGTCAATTGACTACAGTGTCTGTTCTCTGTCAGTTGACT
>NC_092152.1:82375755-82385755 GCF_045791955.1 Oncorhynchus clarkii lewisi | reverse complement strand
TTATGGGCTGCGTTCATTCACTAGCGGTCTACATGGTTTATTTCAACCTCTGCTGGCTATGGGTGTTAGTTATGGACAACCAGGAGATGAATGAGAGGCAATATCACAATGGACTCCTCCAGATGATATTGACATGTGTTTTGGAGAGAGAGAGAGAGGGGGGGGGGGGGGGGGGGGTAGGTTATGTGTCTCTCCAAGTCATTCTCATTCTCTCCTACTTCCTCTCTCTTTCTCATTCTCTCCTACTCCCTGTCTCCTTCTCATTCTCTCCTACTCCCTCTCTCCTACTCCCTCTTTCCTTCTCTCCTACTCCCTGCCTCCTTCACTAACTACTCCCTCTCTCCTACTCTCCCTCTCCTACTCCCTATCTCCCTCTCTCCTACTCCCCCTCTCCTTCTCCCTCTCTCCTTCTCTCCTACTCCTTCTCTCCTACTCCCTCTCTCCTTCTCCCTCTCTCCTACTCCCCTCTCCTTCTCCCTCTCTCCTTTTCTCCTACTCCTTCTCTCCTACTCCCTCTCTCCATCTCCTTCTCCCTCTCTCCTTCTCTCCTACTCCCTCTCTCCTTCTCTCCTACTCCCTCTCTCTCTCTCTCCTACTCCCTCTCTCTCTCTCTCTCCTACTCCCTCTCTCCCTCCTACTCCCTCTCTCCCTCCTACTCCCTCTCTCTCTCCTACTCCCTCTCTCTCTCTCTCCTACTCCCTCTCTCTCTCTCCAACTCCCTCTCTCTCTCTCCTACTCGCTCTCTCTCTCTCCTACTCCCTCTCTCCTACTCTCTCTCTCTCTCTCTCCTACTCCCTCTCTCTCTCTCTCTCTCTCTCTCTCTCTCTCTCTCTACTCTCTCTCTCTCTCCTACTCTCTCTCTCTCTCTCTCTCCTACTCTCTCTCTCCTACTCTCTCTCTCTGTCTGTCTCTCTCTCTCCTACTCTCTCTCTCTCTCTCTCATACTCTCTCTCTCTCTCTCTCTCTCTCTCTCTCTCCTACTCCCTGTCCTCTCTTTCCTTTCCTTTCTTTCCACAAGCATTTTTATTGAATACGATCAACACTTTTTAGTACTTTATGTACATTTCTTCAGATTTAAAAAAACAACAACATGCCAATATTTGGCTAATTGATTGACCCATACAGTAACTATGGTCTGTATTTTATAAGTGCATTTATTTTATGTAGTATTTAATCATATGATTGTATGAGAACGTGTGAGCCAGAGGAAAAATCCTACGTCGTTCAGAATGCTGAAGAAACATTTACGTAACAATGAAACAATGTTACACTGTTTTAATGAAGCACTGTAAAACCTTTAGGAGTCACTCACTGTGATGTGTAATACAGATCGGTTTCTAAAAGGTAAAGATTGGAATGTTATAGTGAACATCCCACTGTAACTAGAGCTCGAAAGAAAGGCATTTCACTGTACTTGTGCACGTGACCTTGAAACTTGAAACAATAATTGTCTAGTGTCGTGTGTTTTATGTACTGCAATAAACCTGTCTTTGACCAGCACTGTGTGTGTCTCTCTCTCTCTCTCTCTCTCTCTGTGTGTGTGTGTGTGTGTGTGTGTGTGTGTGTGTGTGTGTGTGTGTGTGTGTGTGTGTGTGTGACATCTTTCTCCTGGTCCAGAACAGATCTATCCTGTTCATGTGATTTATACAACCCAACACATTTATAAGGTGTTAAGATCATATTGAAGTAGGTGCACTGTGTTAACAGGAACTGAGCCGTATACTATAGAGATTCACATGGCTCTGTAGGGGATATCCTGAGAGATCCTCACAAGCTATCTGATGACATCTATGGGACGTGTCCCAAATCAAATGTGCCGAATACATCAGGTATTACCTTACCTTACTACCGTGAAATGCTTACTGACAAGCCCTTAACCAACAATGGAGTTAAGAAAAAAAGTACCTAATAAACTAAAGAGAACAAAGTAACACAATAACAATAATGAGGCTATAAACAGAGGGTACCCTATCCCCTATAGCGCAGTAATGTTGCCCTGCGCCCTATGGACCCTGCTGCACTATATAGGGAGGAAGGTGACATTTTTGGATGCCGTCTTTTTGAGGTTTTATTTTAATTTGATATACTATCATGCCATTGTCTTTTCTGTGTCATTCATCTGTTTGTAGTGCCAGTCCTGTGTTACCACAACTGCCCTCTAGAGGGAGTAGATCCCCACGGTCTTCAGTCAAACCAACTTGGATGGAGATTACTGGCTCTGCAGTTTTAAGAGCCGTATATCCAAGACCACTGATTCCCAGGGTAACCCATTCAGTCAAAGAGAGCAGAAATCATTCTCAACACATTAAGGGACTAAATTCAAACTCCACCTCCCCTGTCATGGCTTTCATACTTGGGATGAATGTTTTGCTTTTCCAAAGCTGAAAGTCACACACACACACACACACACACACACACACACACACACACACACACACACACACACACACACACTCCTGACTGACACAGAATTCTCCCAGGATTGTTCCCACCAGAGCAGGCTTGAAAACAGCAAATGCGGGCCACAACTCTACTTCACCGTGTGGAATGACAGACTCACAGGCTGAGAGATGCCTCTGTCTGTTTCTGTCTGTCTGCATGCACTGTGTCTGTTTGTATATGTATGTCTGTATCTGTCTGTCTGCATGTACTGTGTCTGTCTGTATCTGTCTGTCTGCATGTACTGTGTCTGTTTGTATATGTATGTCTGTATCTGTCTGTCTGCATGTACTGTGTCTGTCTGTATCTGTCTGTCTGCATGTACTGTGTCTGTCTGTATCTGTCTGTCTGCATGTACTGTGTCTGTTTGTATATGTATGTCTGTATCTGTCTGTCTGCATGTACTGTGTCTGTCTGTATCTGTCTGTCTGCATGTACTGTGTCTGTTTGTATATGTATGTCTGTATCTGTCTGTCTGTATCTGTCTGTCTGTATCTGTCTGTCTGTATCTGTCTGTCCGTCTCCGTCTGTCTGTATCTGTCTGTCTGTATCTGTCTGTCCGTCTCCGTCTGTCCATTTCCATCTGTCCGTCCGTCGGCCTGTCTTACCACCTGACTGTCTGGAGCTCAAATAAGACACATACAGCCTCTGGGTCAAAGGTCATGTCCTAGCTCTCTCCTATGTGAAACTCAACTCCAAGTTAACTGTAGAGGGGAGGCAGGGATGGGGTTGGGGTGCATCCTAGTGCTAAAACACCTATATTAAATGAATTGGTGGTTGAATCAGGTGTGTTAGTGCTGGGCTGGAACAAAGAATACTGTGTTGTAGGAAGAGCGCAGGTCTTGACCTTTTTGGCGCAGGAGTTTGGTGTGCTTGTTCTGATTGGAACTGTATGGTCATTGCTTCAAGCCAGGCTTGTTTACATTTATCTACAAGGTGGAGAGATTCTTTAACAGTTGTGAATGACACATTTCCCATTGGTGGGCAAGAGAGACGGACATCGCTGAAAGGATTGTTGATACGAGCCAGGTATAACTATGGTGAGTCACAAACCTGGATGAGATGGAGAGAATAGAAAGCTGGCTGCAGTCTGTCAGAGGTGGGTTTACCTGGGTCGTGTTCAACCAAACAGAAGAAAACTAACTGAAACAGGAAGGGACTTACCCGGGCTTGTCCAATAAGACATTTGAGTTGTTCATTTCAATTTTTTCAGTCGCATGCACTAATCAAATCAAATCAAATCAAATGTATTTATATAGCCCTTCGTACATCAGCTGATATCTCAAAGTGCTGTACAGAAACCCAGCCTAAAACCCCAAACAGCAAGCAATGCAGGTGTAGAAGCACGGTGGCTAGGAAAAACTCCCTAGAAAGGCCAAAACCTAGGAAGAAACCTAGAGAGGAACCAGGCTATGTGGGGTGGCCAGTCCTCTTCTGGCTGTGCTGGGTGGAGATTATAACAGAACTTCGCCAAGATGTTCAAATGTTCATAAATGACCAGCATGGTCGAATAATAATAAGGCAGAACAGTTGAAACTGGAGCAGCAGCACGGTCAGGTGGACTGGGGACAGCAAGGAGTCATCATGTCAGGTAGTCCTGGGGCATGGTCCTAGGGCTCAGGTCAGTTGAAACTGGAGCAGCAGCACGGCCAGGTGGACTGGGGACAGCAAGGAGTCATCATGTCAGGTAGTCCTGGGGCATGGTCCTATGGCTCAGGTCCTCCGAGAGAGAGAAAGAAAGAGAGAAGGAGAGAATTAGAGAACGCATACTTAGATTCACACAGGACACCGAATAGGACAGGAGAAGTACTCCAGATATAACAAACTGACCCTAGCCCCCCGACACATAAACTACTGCAGCATAAATACTGGAGGCTGAGACAGGAGGGGTCAGGAGACACTGTGGCCCCATCCGAGGATGAACACACCTCTGAATGAGCACACCTCTGAATTCAGCAAGAAAATGTTGGATAAAAGACTGAGAAAAAGGCTTTGTCCCAAATGGCATCGGGTTCTGGTCAATAGAAGTGCACTTTATAGTGAATAGGGTGTCATTTGGGATCGCTACTTACTGCCTGCTATGACATAAGTAATTTTCCAGGGCCCTATGGCTTGGGGATTATAATGTCAAAGTGAGGTGCACAGATTGTGTGTGTGTGTATGTGTGTGTATGTGTGTGTGTGTATGTGTGTGTGTATGTGTGAACATCTGTTAAATATCTGTATGTGACCAATCATTTTGATTTGATTGATGTGGAGTCATTTGAAAGTGTCAAGTTGATCACATTGCCCTAGTCTATCAGTGACGAAAATCACTTCCCAGTCACTCTACCCTGCAGGGTTCCATAACTGGTGGCTCGCGGGACGAATTTGGCCCATGGGTGATTTTACTTGGCCCCCAAGTTTTCTGAGCGAACTTGTTTTATTGTTGTACATAAAGACTGTAAAAACACCTGGAAATCATCTCCAAGGGATTTTCATTTAGAAAATCTGTTTGTAAATATTCCCATGCATAGTAGACGTGATTGTATACAAATGTAAGTAAGGTTTGAAATTACTATGTTTTTGTCAAATGTTGTATCTGTTTTGGCTTCTTGCGGTCAATCTGCAGTCTACAATTGATTTGTAATTACATTACGGCCCCCTGACCATCTGCCCAAGAAAGAAATCTGCCAGCGGCTGAATCTAGTTGATGATCCCTGGGTCTGCTATAGTGGGACAGATCTGTTTGACTGGTTGGCACAGATATGGGATCAGTTTACCGAATCCTATCGTTTACCATTATAAGGAAAATGTTTGACGGACTTCAGATCAGTGTTTAGGGCTGGATGCTTGTCCTGGACAGAAAGCAGAGGTCTTTGGAGGTTCCCCTAGCTTTAGAACGTTAGAAATCAAAGCCCTGGAATTGGGATTAATCCATACACAAGCACGCAAACACACACAAGCCGGAGTCTATTGAGACAGACTCACTCTAGAGACTCATTCCAGAGATTTACACGCACACACACACACACACACACACACACACACACACACACACACACACACACACACACACACACACACACACACACACACACACACACACACACACACACACACACACACACACACACACACACACAGAGGCTCCATAGAGGATTAGTCTAGGACCTGTTCCTTCCTTAGAAAGCTTAGCTTCCTTCAGTCCTGATACTCTGGGGCTTGTCTGTCAGGTCTCAACAGAAGAAATGTACTGTCGCCAGACTCACTACACCACAGTCTAACCATGGTTCATGAAACAAAACCAAACTGCAATGACAAAAGATATTCAGTCACTCTCGGAGGAAAATAGTATGGCCTTGTCCTAGATCTTTGCTGCCCTGCCAGATCCTATAGTCTGTCTGTTTGGTGTTACAATGAACGAGTTGGCAAGGCAGTACAAACAGGTAGGAAAACAGACCAGGGTAGGAAAACAGACCAGGGTAGGAAAACAGACCAGGGTAGGAAAACAGAGGTATGAAAAAACAATCTCTGTGTTGATATGGATGTGGATCACAGGAGGTTGGTGACACCTCAATTGGGAAGGACCGGCTCGTGGTAATGGCTGGAGCGGAGTTGGTGGAATGGTATCAAATACATGTCTTCCATGTGCCTGATGCCATTCCATTCGCTCCGTTCCAGGTAATATTATGAGTCGTCCTCCCCCAGCAGACTCCTGTGGTCTGGATGATGTATGGACTATTGATGGAAGAGAGAAAGTTATGAGAAAGGCTACCACTGGAATTAGATTGAACCAGGGCTACCACTGGAATTAGATTGAACCATGGCTACCACTGGAATTAGATTGAACCAGGGCTACCACTGGAATTAGATTGAACCAGGGCTACCACTGGAATTAGATTGAACCAGGGCTACCACTGGAATTAGATTGAACCAGGGCTACCACTGGAATTAGATTGAACCAGGGCTACCACTGGAATTAGATTGAACCAGGGCTACCACTGGAATTAGATTGAACCAGGGCTACCACTGGAATTAGATTGAACCATGGCTACCACTGGAATTAGATTGAACCAGGGCTACCACTGGAATTAGATTGAACCAGGGCTACCACTGGAATTAGATTGAACCAGGGCCACGTCCCAAATGGAACCCTATTGCCACTTATAGTGTACTACTTCGGACCAAAAGTCTGGCACCATATAGGGAAGAGGGTGCCATTTGGGATGTAGCCCTGGTGTAGCACGCACACACACACACACACACACACACACACACACACACACACACACACACACACACACACACACACACACACACACACACACACACACACACACACATGCTTCTTTCACACAATTCAGTTACTTCAGCCCCTTTTCTACTCGAATGAACAGGAACGTGAGTCGGCAGTAGTGCCACCAATCAGCTTTTGTCCGGTCAGTGCTGATCTGTTAAAGTGTCTTCCAATGGGCTGAGTCTATTTGTTTGTGATTGATGCTCTGAAGCACACCCATAACCAATGAAGCAGTAAAGGCAATAAAATGACTGCCAGTGTAGTTGGATAGACAGAATAGTATTTGTGTGTGTGGGGCTGGCTCTGGGCTGGGTTAGGATAGACCGGGTTGGCCTATTGTAAATGACTGCATCCATATCTGGTGGCAGTGTTCGACCGTGGCTGATGCAGAGGCTGTGCTGCCTGCTGGAGCCAGAGGCAAACTGATTGCCTTCTCCACACCCTTTATCTCTGTAGGCTATATCTAGAAAACCGCTTGGTTATTGATGAAAAGAGCAGTGTGCGCACACAGACAAACAAACGGACAGACAGACAGGCAGACAGATGGGCAGAGAGGCACACAGACACACACACAGACAGGCAGACAGACAGACAGACAGACAGACAGACAGACAGACAGGCAGGCAGGCAGGCACACAGACAGGCAGACAGGCAGACCAGCAGACAGACAGGCAGACAGACAGGGAGGCAGACAGGCACACAGAGGCAGGTCCTGGTTGTGGTACATTAGACAATGTAAGCACACTCAGGACGGCTGGGAATTTCATCCTGACTTATCAAACTGGGACACATTGCCAGAGGCCAACCACTGATGTATATCTCCCTCACTAATTGAAACACATTTTCTTCCCATTTGCAATTAGGAGCTGATGAGAGACTTTAACAGTCCATTAGCTAGCCCAGCTAAAGCCCCTCTATGTGATTTGTACTGTGGTATTTCTGCATGCTTTTCTTCTTGTGTATTTCGTTTTATCCAAGAGGTTGAATTGAAGCAACATGTTTCTTGGCCTGTGAACAGACATGTAACCAGCTAGACCTACAGTCATCTCAATCAGTCTAGCAAATGCAGGCTGAACAGGCTACAATTGCACTGCTTGAATTGATTCACAGCTTTCATTTAGTTGCCTATTGATTCCTAACACTTGGACTGAAAATACTGTCGATGGGCTATTACAGGCCCTACACATTTAATGTGGACTTTGTCCCACAAGTTCATAAACAAGCATATATCAAATAACAGTGGGTTATATTGCAACTGCACTGCACAACCCATGAAAATATATATATATAACATTCCCAAATATTTTCTCCTTTACACTAAAACCACGTGTTAAGTTGCAGCCCCCCAATGATTGACGTTGTTTCTGTCCAATCAAACGTTAGAGATGTTTTGGTTAAACTACCCTAACCAATCCGGTGGTCGCAGAGGCAGTGCCGAAGTGCGACAGGCGTGTCTAGCGCTTCAAATTCACTTTGCCTGGAGTTCCGATTAACTTCACTAACTTTGTGGAAGTTCCCTGCAGTCCTGGTTCGCTGTGCAGGCGCGTACACCCTCTGCAGTCACAGCTAGTCTTTATCATGTATGACAGCCATGCTCCGCAGCTTCTCCTGTCTATATTCTTCTTCTGTTTCGGAGTGAAGGCGATGACTGGTAAGTACAATGTAACACCTGCGTTTTAGATACTTTGTAACTTTGAATCTTTGTTTTGCCAGGGAGCCTGTAGTGGTTGTCGGATCTCTCTTTCTCTCTCTCTCTCTCTCTCTCTCTCTCTCTCTCCCTCTCTCTCTCTCTCTCTCTCTCGATCAATTCAATTTAAATGGGCTTTGTTTGCTTGGGGAATCTCTCTCTCTTTTATTTTTCTCTCCCTCTATCTCTCTCTTTTATTTTTCTCTCCCTCTGTCTCTCTCTCTCAAAATGTTCTGTGCTGCTCTGCAAGAGTAACTTTGCTGCAGCTATGTCTGCGTTTTCTCTGCCGTTTTCCAGCGCCCCTTTCACAACGAAGTTACACACAATGCGAGATGAGTTGAATAAGTGACTTGAATAAGTTCGATGACCCCAAATATGCCTTATTTAATGACCAATACATAGTAAAATTCTCCCCATTTGTTGTGAAATAGGCTGCTATGTCATTGAATAACTAGCCTACATCACACCACAGACAGCTCAAGACAACTTGGCAATATGAAAACAATAGCATATTGTTTTCAAACAGACGTTGACACAGAAAGTTACACTGAAAGTTACACTCAATGTTTAATAAGTTATTCCCTTCTCCTTTCCCATAGATCACTCCTGTTATGACACGGACTTAGTGGACATGGTGGTCCCCGTGGAGCTCTCTGGAGAGGAGGCTCACCTGTTGCATGACTCATCCAGGCGCAGCGCGCGTCGGCGCGGCCAGCGCTCTGTCGATTCCCGGGGTGGACTAAACTCTGTGGAGGACACCTTATTTTTCTCTTTACCTGCTTTTGGAAAAGACCTGTACTTACGCCTGAAAAGGGATGCCGCTTTTCTGTCTGAGGGGTTTGTGGTCGAGGAGAGGGGAGGCGAAACAGACCCCCCTAAATGGTCGCACCTGGCCAGAGACCAGCTCTGCTTCTACTCGGGATGGATTGTCAACCACACCGACTCTTTTGCCTCCCTCAACACCTGCAGCGGTCTGGTAAACTACTTCTCCTTCACCTGCTTGTTTTCTGGGAGGTTTTAAGTGTTCAGGAATTCATACTGTAGCACACACACACACACACACACACACAACTGTCACTTCCATTCATAACACTACCCTGAATTACACACACCATAATAACTACCCTGAACTACACACACCATAATAACTACCCTGTACTACACACACCATAATAACTACCCTGAACTACACATACCATAATAACTACCCTGAACTACACACACCATAATAACTACCCTGAACTACACATACCATAATAAATACCCAGTACTACACACACCGTAATAACTACCCTGATCTACACACACCATAATAACTACCCCGATCTACACACACCATAATAACTACCCTGAACTACACATACCATAATAACTACCCTGTACTACACACACCATAATAACTACCCTGATCTACACACACCATAATAACTACCCCGATCTACACACACCATAATAACTACCCTGATCTACACACACCATAATAACTACCCTGTACTACACACACCATAATAACTACCCTGTACTACACACACCATAATAACTACCCTGAACTACACACACCATAATAACTACCCTGTACTACACACACCATAATAA
>NC_092152.1:82325755-82370755 GCF_045791955.1 Oncorhynchus clarkii lewisi | reverse complement strand
CTCTTCTCCCCCCTCTCTCGCTTCTCTCCCCTCTCTCTCTCTTCTCTCCCCCTCTCTCTTCTCTCCCCCCTCTCTCTCTTCTCCCCCCTCTCTCTCTCTCTCTCCCCTCCCTCTCTCTTCTCCCCCCTCTCTCTTCTCCCCCCCTCTCTCTCTTCTCCCCCCTCTCTCTCTCCTCCCCCCCTCTCTCTCTTCTCTTCCCCTCTCTCTCAGCACTCCTCTCTGCTTCCTTCTCTCCCCCCTCTCTCTCTCTCTCTTCTCCCCCCTCTCTCTCTTCTCCCCCCTCTCTCTCTTCTCCCCCTCTCTCTCTTCTCTCCCCCTCTCTCTCTCTTCTCCCCCCTCTCTCTCTCTTCTCCCCCTCTCTCTCTCTTCTCTCCCTCTCTCTCTTCTACCCCCCTCTCTCTCTTCTCTCCCCCCTCTCTCTCTCTCCCCCCTCTCTCTCTTCTCTCCCCCTCTCTCTCTTCTCCCCCCTCTCTCTCTCTTCTCTCCCCTCTCTCTCTTCTACCCCCCTCTCTCTCTTCTCTCCCCCTCTCTCTCTCTTCTCCCCCCCTCTCTCTTCTCTTCCCCTCTCTCTCAGCACTCCTCTCTGCTTCCTTCTCCCCCCTTCTCTCTCTCTTCTACCCCCTCTCTCTCTTCTCCCCCCTCTCTCTCTCTTCCCCCCCCTCTCTCTCTTCTCTCCCCCCATCTCTCTCTTCTCCCCCCTCTCTCTTCTCTCAACACTCCTCCATGCTTCCTCTCCCTAGCCCTGAGGAGGTGTGTGCTGAGATGTAAATTGGAGAGTTTGCGCTGACTCTTCTTCTCTCAGTCTGTTCTCTGGGAATGCCCTTACTTGCTATTTGGCACATTTGGCAATGCACCCTACACAAGGAGCTGTTATGCACAGGGCTGGTTCTTGTCATTCTGCCACCCTAGGTGGAAAAATACGTATTTTCCAAAATTAAATGTTATGAATGCCTATCTATGTGGTAAGCCTACCATTTGTAAAACACCAAAAAAGACATGGGGTCTGGACCAAAAGAGTTCGGCTCATGCTTACTGGGGTGTAGCCTACCATGTCGGCAGCAGTGGAATCCTGTGACTAATCAATTTGGTGATTTAAGCTCTGAATATCAGCTACCCAACTTTATCAGGAGTTATCGTGAGCCTTTTTGCAGTGTGTTTACACAGCGGGAAATGAAGAAGTATTGTATTTTTTGCTGTGATACATACTTGAAACCACTGATCATGCCAACAGGGTGAAACTTCTGTACGACAGTTGTGACTGTCCATTCCATAATGTCCATTTAACTTTGACCTGTCCTGTTCTCAGGGTATGTTGTTTGTTACCATGACAGCACATTTTTTATTTGATTGGGTGCCATGTAGGTTAGGCTATTTGATGGGAGAAACCTGCATGATGTAAAAAGTGTCTCATTACATTGTCATCCATATTATCCCCAGCCTGTAGGCTACAGAAAAGGCCACATATTCTTTCTACCACATCCTATATCTGCTACATGATTTATGTTAGATGATTTTTATGACGGAACGTTGGTGGAGAGCCGCAGTGATGTGTCTCTCCAACAGCACCCTGGAGAGGCGCGCTGGGAATGGACAAGCTAAATATTTTGAGCCCCTGCCTTTGACAAAGTGGGCATTGTTTATCACAGGGCGGCATCAGTGCTCAACTAAAAAGCCCATTTGCCACTGGTTGAGAGAAATTGTCATTGGTTTTGGGCAGAATTAGAGTGGATTCAGAAAGTATTCAGACCTCTTGACTCTTTCCACATTTTGTTACATTTCAGCCTTATTCTAAAATAGATTAAAATCCATTTTAAATTTTCCCTCATCAATCTACACACAATACCCCTTAATGACAAAGCAAAAAAAAAATTTTTTAAATGTTGCAAATATATTAAAAATAAAAAACAGAAATACCTTATTTACATAAGTATTCAGACCCTTTGCTATGAGACTCAGGTGCATCCTATTTCCATTGATCATTCTTGAGATGTTTCTACAACTTGATTGGAGTCCACCTGTGGTAAATTACATTTATTGGACAAGATTTGGAAAGGCAGACACGTGTCTATATAAGGTCCCACAGATAACAGTGCATGTCAGAGTATAAACAAAGCCATAAGGCCGAAGGAATTGTCCGAAGAACTCTGAGACAGGATTGTGTCGAGGCAAATATCTGGGGAATAGAACCAAAACATTTCTGCAGCATTAAAGGTTCCCAAGAACACAGTGGCCTCCATCATTCTTAAATGGAAGAAGTTTGGAACCACCAAGACTCTTCCTAGAGCTGGCCCACTCGGCCAACTGAGCAATCGGGGGAGAAGGGCCTTGGTCAGGGAATTGACCAAGGAGGTGGAGGTGGTCACTCCGACAGAGCTCCAGAGTTCCTCTGTGGAGATGGGAGAACCTTCAAGAATGACAAACATCTCTGCAGCACTCCATCAATCAGGCCTTTATGGTTGAGTGGGCACATGGAAGCCACTCCTCAGTAAAAGGCACATGACAGCCTGCTTGGAGTTTGCCAAAAGGCACCTAAAGGACTCTTAAGACCATGACAAACAAGATTCTCTGGTCTGATGAAACCAAGATTGAACTCTTTGGCCTGAATGCCAAGCATCACGTCTGGAGGAAACCTGGCAATGTTTTTCAGCAGCAGGGACTGGGAGACTAGTCAGGATCGAGGGAAAGATGAACGGAGCAAAGTACAGAGGGATCCTTGATGAAAACCTGCTCCAGACCGCTCAGGGCCTCAGACTGGGGTGAAGGTTCACCTTCCAATAGGACAACGACCCTAAACACATAAACGACCCTAAACGCATGACAATGCAGGAGTGGCTTCCGGACGAGTCTCTGAATGTCCTTGAGTGGGCCAGCCAGAGCCCGGACTTGAACCTAATCGAACATCTCTGGAGAGACCTGAAAAAGCTGTGCAGCAACGCTCCCCATCCAACCTGACAGAGCTTGAGAGGATCTGCAGAGAAGAATGTGAGAAACTCCTCAAATACAGGTGTGCCAAGCTTGTAGCGTCATACCAAGGACTCAAGGCTGTAAAGGTTCTTCAACAAAGTACAGGGTCTGAATACTAATGTAAATGTGATATTTCCGTTTTTTTTATTTATACATTTGCAAAAATATAAAACAGTTTTTGCTTTGTCATTATGGGGTATTGTGTGTAGATTGATGAGGGGGAAAAAAGGATTTAATACATTTTAGAATAAGGCTGTAACGTAACAAAATGTGGATAAAAATCAAGTGGTCTGAATACTTTCTGAATGCACTGTATGTGAGGTTTTATGTGTTGTTGGAGGTGCGTGTTGGTCAGTTCAGTTCAGAAAAGGCTGCCCTCGTCAATCTGCCGCCACAAGCAGCCGACTAATCCTGCTTATTGAGCGGGTCGGCCGTGTTAATACATCGAGCCGTGTTAATACGTTGAGCGGGTCGGCCGTCTTAATACGTTGAGCGGGCCGGCCGTGTTAATACGCTGAGCGGGCCGGCCGTGTTAATACTCTTAGCGGGTCGGCCGTGTTAATACGCTGAGCAGGTCGGCCGTGTTAATACGTTGAGCGGGCCGGCCGTGTTAATACGCTGAGCGGGTCGGCCGTGTTAATACGTTGAGCGGGCCGGCCGTGTTAATACGTTGAGCGGGTCGGCCGTGTTAATACGTTGAGCGGGTCGGCCGTGTTAATACGTTGAGCGGGCCGGTCGTGTTAATACGCTGAGCGGGTCGGCCGTGTTAATACGTTGAGCGGGCCGGTCGTGTTAATACGCTGAGCGGGTCGGCCGTGTTAATACGTTGAGCGGGTCGGCCGTGTTAATACTCTGAGTGGGTCGGCCGTGTTAATACGCTGAGCCGGGTTAATACGTTGAGCGGGTCGGCCGTGTTAATACGTTGAGCAGGTCGGCCGCGTTAATACGTTGAGCAGGTCGGCCGTGTTAATACGTTGAGCGGGCCGGCCGTGGTAATACGTTGAGCGGGTCCGCCATGGTAATACGTTGAGCCGTGTTAATACGTTGAGCTGGTCGGCCGTGTTAATACGCTGAGCGGGCCGGCCGTGTTAATACGTTGAGCGGGCCGGCCGTGTTAATACGTTGAGCGGGTCAGCCATGGTAATACGTTGAGCCATGTTAATACGTTGAGCGGGTTGGCCGTGTTAATACGTTGAGCAGGTCGGCCGTGTTAATACGTTGAGCAGGTCGGCCGTGTTAATACGTTGAGCGGGCCGGCCGTGTTAATACGTTGAGCGGGTCCGCCATGGTAATACGTTGAGCCGTGTTAATACGTTGAGCTGGTCGGCCGTGTTAATACGCTGAGCGGGCCGGCCGTGTTAATACGTTGAGCGGGCCGGCCGTGTTAATACGTTGAGCGGGTCAGCCATGGTAATACGTTGAGCGGCCCGGCCATGTTAATACGTTGAGCGGGCCGGCCGTGTTAATACGTTGAGCGGGTCAGCCATGGTAATACGTTGAGCCGTGTTAATACGTTGAGCGTGTTGGCCGTGTTAATATGTTGAGTGGGTCGGCCGTGTTAATGCGTTGAGCGGGTTGGCCGTGTTAATGCGTTGAGCGGGTTGGCCGTGTTAATACGTTGAGTGGGTCGGCCGTGTTAATACGCTGAGCGGGTCGGCTGTGTTAATACGTTGAGTGGGTCGGCCGTGTTAATACGTTGAGCCGTGTTAATACGTTGAGCCGTGTTAATACGTTGAGCCGTGTTAATACGTTGAGCGGATCGGCCGTGTTAATACGTTGAGCGGGCCGGCCGTGTTAATACGTTGAGCGGGTCGGCCGTGTTAATACGTTGAGCGGGCCGGCCGTGTTAATACGTTGAGCCGTGTTAATACGTTGAGCAGGTCGGCCGTGTTAATACGTTGAGCCGTGTTAATACGTTGAGCCGTGTTAATACGCTGAGCCGTGTTAATACGTTGAGCCGTGTTAATACGTTGAGCCGTGTTAATACGCTGAGCCGTGTTAATACGTTGAGCCGTGTTAATACGCTGAGCCGTGTTAATACGTTGAGCTGTGTTAATACGTTGAGCCGTGTTAATACGTTGAGCCGTGTTAATACGTTGAGCCGTGTTAATACGTTGAGCCGTGTTAATACGTTGAGCCGTGTTAATACGTTGAGCCGTGTTAATACGTTGAGCCGTGTTAATACGTTGAGCCGTGTTAATACGTTGAGCCGTGTTAATACGCTGAGCCGTGTTAATACGTTGAGCCGTGTTAATACGCTGAGCCATGTTAATACGTTGAGCCGTGTTAATACGTTGAGCAGGTCGGCCGTGTTAATACGTTGAGCCGTGTTAATACGTTGAGCCGTGTTAATACGTTGAGCCGTGTTAATACGTTGAGCCGTGTTAATACGTTGAGCCGTGTTAATACGTTGAGCCGTGTTAATACGCTGAGCCGTGTTAATACGTTGAGCCGTGTTAATACGCTGAGCCATGTTAATACGTTGAGCCGTGTTAATACGTTGAGCAGGTCGGCCGTGTTAATACGTTGAGCCGTGTTAATACGTTGAGCCGTGTTAATACGCTGAGCCGTGTTAATACGTTGAGCCGTGTTAATACGTTGAGCAGGTCGGCCGTGTTAACACGTTGAGCCGTGTTAATACGTTGAGCCGTGTTAATACGTTGAGCAGGTCGGCCGTGTTAATACGTTGAGCCGTGTTAATACGTTGAGCTGTGTTAATACGTTGAGCCGTGTTAATACGTTGAGCCGTGTTAATACGTTGTAGTTTATTAGTTTCACCGGACTACGTTAGTGGAGGCTTTGGGTTTGACGATAAGGTATTTGTTCTTATAAGACCCTGCATGGTGTTGGCCAGGGGCTGGGTTTTGGTTGGGGTTGAGGTTGAGGGTATAAAGGTGGGGCTTGAGGCAGCTCTGGTCGGGGGGAAAGGGGAGGTGGCATGTTGCAAACAACTATCTGGGATCTCGTGAGAGAAAACCAAGAGACATGTTAAAAGTTGATCTACCCTAAAAATGAATGTTAACGGCTGCTCTGTTGTTCTTTTGCTCTCTCTCTCTCTCTCTCTCTCTCTCTCTCTCTCTCTCTCTCTCTCTCTCTCTCTCTGTCTCTCTCGGTCTCTCTCTCTCTCTCTCTCTCTCTCTCTCTCTCTCTCTCGGTCTCTCTCTCTCTCGGTCTCGCTCTCTCTCTCTCTCTCCCTCTCTCTCTCGGTCTCTCTCGGTCTCTCTCTCTCTTTCTCTCTCTCTCTCTCGGTCTCTCTTGGTCTCTCTCTCTCTCTCTGTCTCTCTTCAGACTGGACTGGTCTATACAGGAGAGGACAGTCTCTTCATCCAGCCGGTCAACAGTTCTTCCGACTCCTTTTCCGGGCTGCAGCACAGGGTGGTCCGACACCGCCGCTCAGCCATGACCAGCCCTCCTTCTGCCCCTCCCCCTGGATCCACAGCTGCAGACAAGCAGCCCAAGGACTGCGGCACCATTCCAGGTGAGTGACAGAAATGTTGAATGGTGGATGGTGGATATTGGATACCATTGGACCGCCACTGCCACTTTTGATTGATTTGGTAGATTTTGGAAGGGAAAGGAAAGGGGATTGGCGTGAGAGAGCGGATCCTCTGTGTCTGTGAAGTGTGGCTGTACTTTGTCATTGTTACTACGATCAATCAATAGTCGAAGTGACAGCTGCATGTACATTAGAAAACAGTCATTTTATGGTTGTGGTCTAATTGATTTTCAAAGCTTCAGTACCATACATGAGAGAGAAGTAGTCCATCAGAAGCTTTGAAAGAAGGAGAGAAGTAGTCCATCAGAAGCTTTGAAGGAAAGAGAGAAGTAGTCCATCAGACGCTTTGAAGGAAGGAGATAAGTAGTCCATCAGAAGCTTTGAAAGAAGGAGAGATGTAGTCCATCAGACGCTTTGAAGGAAGGAGATAAGTAGTCCATCAGAAGCTTTGAAGGAAGGGGAGAAGTAGTCCATCAGAAGCTTTGAAGGAAGGGGAGAAGTAGTCCATCAGAAGCTTTGAAGGAAGGAGATAAGTAGTCCATCAGAAGCTTTGAAGGAAGGGGAGAAGTAGTCCATCAGAAGCTTTGAAGGAAGGGGAGAAGTAGTCCATCAGAAGCTTTGAAGGAAGGAGATAAGTAGTCCATCAGAAGCTCAGAAGGAAGGGGAGAAGTCGTCCATCAGAAGCTCAGAAGGAAGGGGAGACGTAGTCCATCAGAAGCTCAGAAGGAAGGGGAGAAGTCGTCCATCAGAAGCTCAGAAGGAAGGGGAGACGTAGTCCATCAGAAGCTCAGAAGGAAGGGGAGAAGTCGTCCATCAGAAGCTCAGAAGGAAGGGGAGACGTAGTCCATCAGAAGCTCAGAAGGAAGGGGAGAAGTCGTCCATCAGAAGCTTTGAATAAGGAGAGAAGTAGTCCATCCATGCAGACTGTGTGATGGTCAATTGACTGAGTTGAATTGACGTGACCCCCTTGAAACGCCTCAGATCATTAAAACCTTTTCCAAATTGAACACCATCCCCTTAAGAGGCATTAGAAGAAGATCCATCAAACCCATTTGGTGTGTCATCATAGTGGTCTCTGACTTGTGGTCAGACTCGCTCAGGTGGAACAAACTTAAACTTGCACCTTTTTTCAATGCTGAATTGAATGTCATTGAGAAAACAGCAAGGTGCCATAATACATTTTTTTGCAAACATCCTTTTTGAATTTTAAAGTATTCCAAGAAGTTGTCATCTAGTTTTTCAAAAGTATCTGTAATCTGATTACAATATTTTTTGCAGGTGACGTAACTGACTACAGTTACAGTGTTTTTGTAATCAAATTACATGTAACTGACATGTAATCGGTTACTGCCCATCCCTTGACGCCATCTTCTTCCCCATGTCTTTGTGGTACAGTAGTTTAGTATTCAGGAGTCGTCCTGGTGTAGGTTTCAAAAATCATGGGGTTCTGAGCAATATTTATAGCTCTCTTCACATTCTTTGATGTTTATTTAGCTTCAATCTGTTGGAAGGAGAGGCGTTTCAGGGCTGGCAGCTGGGCCTTGTTTTAATGTGCATTTCTACTCTGTAAACTCCTGTTGGGGCCTGCTCTGTCTATCTGTCTCTGTCTGTCTGTCTGTCTGTCTGTCTGTCTGTCTGTCTGTCTGTCTGTCCCTCTCTGTCTGTCTCTTAGATTTTTTTCTCTTGCTTTATCGATCTGTCAGCCCTTTCTTTCTTTCTTTCTCTCTCTCTCTCTCTCTCTCTCTCTCTCTCCCCCTCTCTCTCTCTCTGAATTCACTTTCGATATAAGGGGCTTTATTGGCATGGGAAATATATGTTTACATTTCCAAAGCAAGTGAAATAGATATTAAACAAAAGTGAAATAAACAATAAAACATTAAGAGTAAACATTACACTCACAAAAGTTTGGCTCCCAGACCATCGACTGGCCTTCAGAGCTACAGTGCAAAACATTACTTTCTTGAATGTATAGTGTATTTTGGTCCCAACGTCTCGTGAGTTTAAAATATTTAAAGGAATGTCAAATGAATGTGTGCATAAAGTGTATACAAAATATATATATATATATTGTTTAGATTTTTTTTATTTGTTGTGTTCTTGGAAGCTGCATTGTTGATTCTGTAGTTCTTCTGTGTGCTGCATTTTGGGTGTTGTAGTTCTTTTTTTGATGCATTTTTTTAAAGTGTGTGAATGTCATGAAGTCTATTTTGCATAATACAAGTTCAACTACTACTGCTATTAGATTGTAGATAGTACATTTTGTTTTCTTTTTCCTTATTCTGTGTGGAAACAGCAACTGCTCTCCACGTTTTGGGTGATGTTGCTATCACGTTGCTTCAGAGACAATTTAAACCTTCCCACAGTTTTTCTCGCTACAATGTCTCTGTTCCAAATGGAACACTATTCCCTTTGCAGGGAATAGTACCACCAGTACTTTGACAGCCTGTAGAAATTATTTCCATATGTTCATAACTGGGACGCAAGGAGTAATAGAAACCTCTTTGAGAGAGAGAGAGAGAATTGGCTTTTTACCAAATTACCATACGACAGACCACGCATTCACCTTGCACACCCTAATTGACAAACCTTTCATGCTTTGTTGACCTCACTCAATTTGGCATGGCGGTCTGCTATACAAATGGATGGAACTTGGAGTTGGGGGAAAAACAAACGACATAAAAAAAATCCATGTACGCAAACAACAAGTGTGAGGTAAAAATGGGCAAAAAATAAACACATTTCTTTCCACAGGGCCGTAGGGTGAGACAGGGATGCAGCTTAAGCCCCACCCTCTTCAACATATATATCAACTGGCGAGGGCAGTTGAAGTCAAATGTCTACTGTTTGCTGATGGTCTGGTGCTTCTGTCCCCAACTAAGGAGGGCCTACAGCAGCACCTAGATCTTCTGCACAGATTCTGCCAGACCTGGGCCCTGACAGTAAATCTCAGTAAGACCAAAATAATGGTGTTCCAAAAAAGGTCCAGTCACCAAATACTTAATTTTCAAATCATGAACACAAATACAAATTTCATGTAGACACCGTTGCCCTAGAGCAGACAAAAAACGATACATACATCGGCCTAAACATCAGCGCCACAGGTAACTTCCACAAATCTGTGAACGAGCTGAGAGACAAGGCAAGAAGGGCCTTCTATGCCATCAAACGGAAAATCAAATTCGACATACCAATTAGGATCTGGCTAAAAATACTTGAATCAATTGTAAAGCCCATTGCCCTTTATGGTTGTGAGGTCTGGGGTCTGCTCACCAACCAAGAATTCACCAAATTGAGACTCTGCATGCAGAATTCTGTAAAAATATCCTCTGTGTACAACGTAAAACACCAAATATTGCATGCAGAGCAGAATTAGACCGATACCCACTAATTATCAAAATCATAGAAAGGAGCCGTTAAATTCTACAACCAACTAAAGGAAGCGATTCCCAAACCTTCCACAACAAAGCCATCACCTACAGAGAGATGAACCTGGAGAAGAGTCCCCTAAGCAAGCTGGTCCTGGGGCTCTGTTCACAAACACACCCCACAGAGCCCCAGGACAGCAACACAATTAGACCCAACCAAATCATGAGAAAACAAAAAGATAATTACTTGACACATTGGAAAGAATTAACAAAAAAACTGAGCAAACTAGAATGCTATTTGGCCCTAAACATAGAGTACACAGTGGCAGAATACCTGCCCACTGTGACTGACCCAAAATAAATGAAAGCTTTGACAATGTACAGACTCAGACCTGGCTCTCAAGAGATGACAGGCTATGTGCACACTTCACACATGAGGTGGAAACTGAGGTGCCAAATATTAGAGACCATATTAGAGACACATATTTCCCTCAGATTACACAGACCCAGAAATAATTTGAAAACACACCAAATTTAGAAAAACTCCCATATCTGTTGGGTGAAATACCACGGTGTGCCATCACAGCAGCAAGATTTATGACCTGTTGCCACAAGAAAAGGGCAACCAGTGAAGAACAAACACCATTGTAAATTTGCACATCGCTACAAGACTTTATATAGACATAATATGACATTTGAAATGTCTTTATTCTTTTATAATTTGTGTGAGTGTAATAGTTAATGTTCACTTTGTATTGTTATCTACTTCACTTGCTTTGGCAATGTAAACATATGTTTCCCATGCCAATAAAGACCCTTGAATTGAATTGAGAGAGAGAGAGAGAGAGAGCTGGAAGAGAGAGAGAGAGAGATAGAGCTAGAGCTGGAAGAGAGAGAGAGAGAGAGAGCTGGAAGAGAGAGAGAGAGAGAGAGAGAGATAGAGCTGGAAGAGAGAGAGAGAGAGAGAGAGAGAGAGCTGGAAGAGAGAGAGAGAGCGAGAGCTGGAAGAGAGAGAGTGAGAGAGAGCTAGAGAGAGAGAGGAAGAGAGAGAGAGAGAGAGAGAGAGAGAGAGATAGAGCTGGAAGAGAGAGAGAGAGCGAGAGCTGGAAGAGAGAGAGTGAGAGAGAGCTAGAGCTGGAAGAGAGAGAGAAAGAGAGAGAGTGAGAGAGAGCTAGAGCTGGAAGAGAGAGAGAGAGAGCGAGAGAGAGATAGAGCTAGAGCTGGAAGAGAGAGAGAGAGCGAGAGCTGGAAGAGAGAGAGTGAGAGAGAGCTAGAGCTGGAAGAGAGAGAGAAAGAGAGAGAGAGAGAGATAGAGATAGAGCTGGAAGAGAGAGAGAGCTGGAAGAGAGAGAGAGAAATCCTGACTAACATATCTGCTCAAAAGAGTATTTTCTGAGTTTGGGTGTTAGCACGATTGTGTGTGTGGGTGTGTGTGTGTATTAGTCCCCCAGCAATACTATATTGAGTGTGTGTGTGTGTTAGCCTCCCAGCCATACTGTATTGAGAGAGTGTGTGTGTTAGCCTCTCAGCCATACTGTATTGAGAGAGTGTGTGTGTTAGCCTCTAAGCCAAACTGTATTGAGAGAGTGTGTGTGTTAGTCCCCCAGCCATACTGTATTGAGAGAGTGTGTGTTAGCCTCCCAGCCATACTGTATTGAGAGAGTGTGTGTGTTAGTCCCCCGGCCATACTGTATTGAGAGAGTGTGTGTGTTAGCCTCTCAGCCATACTGTATTGAGAGAGTGTGTGTGTTAGTCCCCCAGCCATACTGTGTTGAGACAGTGTGTGTGTTAGTCCCCCAGCCATACTGTATTGAGAGAGAGTGTGTGTTAGTCCCCCAGCCATACTGTATTGAGAGAGTGTGGGTGTTAGTTCCCCAGCCATACTGTATTGAGAGAGAGTGTGTGTTAGTCCCCCAGCCATACTGTATTGAGAGAGTGTGTGTTAGTCCCCCAGCCATACTGTATTGAGAGAGAGTGTGTGTTAGTCCCCCAGCCATACTGTATTGAGAGAGTGTGTGTGTTAGTCCCTCAGCCATACTGTATTGAGAGAGAGTGTGTGTTAGTCCCCCAGCCATACTGTATTGAGAGAGTGTGTGTTAGTCCCCCAGCCATACTGTATTGAGAGAGAGTGTGTGTTAGTCCCCCAGCCATACTGTATTGAGAGAGTGTGTGTGTTAGTCCCTCAGCCATACTGTATTGAGAGAGAGTGTGTGTTAGTCCCCCAGCCATACTGTATTGAGAGAGTCCCCCAGCCATACTGTATTGAGAGTGTGTGTGTTAGTCCCCCAGCCATACTGTATTGAGAGAGTGTGTGTTAGCCTCCCAGCCATACTGTATTGAGAGAGAGTGTGTGTTAGTCCCCCAGCCATACTGTATTGAGAGAGTGTGGGTGTTAGTTCCCCAGCCATACTGTATTGAGAGAGTGTGTGAGCTCACAGCACCCAGGAATGGACAGTAACACAGGTGCTTTACCCATCCAGTGTGTGTGTGTGTGTGTGTGTGTGTGTGTGTGTGTGTGTGTGTGTGTGTGTGTGTGTGTGTGTGTGTGTGTGTGTGTGTGTGTGTGTGTGTGTGTGTGTGTGTGTGTGTGTGTGTGTGTGTGTGTGTGTGTGTGTGTGTGTGTGTTTGTGCACCTGGTGTCTTGGGGCGAGAGGGACGGAGAGAGGAGCCAGATTTGGAAATTCCTTCCTCTGCACTCTCGTCTGCCTGAATGTCCCTGGATCTGAGATGGAGTCTGCCAGCTCCTCCTCTCCTCTCCTCTCCTCTCGTCTCCTCTCCTCTCGTCTCCTCTCCTCTCGTCTCCTCTCCTCTCCTCTCCTCTCCTCTCCTCTCCTCTCTATCCTTCTGTCTACTCTCTTCTCTCCTACCCTCTCACTCCTTACATCTCCTTCCCCCTCTCCTTCACGCTCCTATACTCTTTCTCTCTTCCCTCTCTTTCCATTCTCTTTTGTTTTCCTTCATGTCCCCACTCTTCTGTGCTCTGTCTTCCCTCCTTACCCATACCTTTCCTTCTCCTCTCTTCCCCTGTTTCCTCTCCTCCCCTCTTCCTTCTGTTCCTCATCTCCTTCTATCTTTCTATATGGGCGGGCCACTCCAAAGGCTCAGTGAGAGGGGAGCGCTGACGGTTTCCCCCAAACCACAGAGTCCCTCCCTGGAGAGAGATACAGAGACAGACCTTATATCCATTAAACTAACTCCACTCCACACCACCTCCTGAACACTGCACACGCACACACGCACGCGCGCACGCACACACACACGCACACACATGCACAACACAACACAACACCTCCTGAATACTGCACACACAGAAACACACACACCACCATCTTCCTCCTCCCTTCCCCCTGACTCACTGAAGTGTTCTTCGTACAGCAGCAGTCCAGTCTGGCCAGTTGAAACTGTGTTATTTCTGATTGCATAAGAGCTGCTGAGGGAGGGAGAAGGACGTGTGTGTGAGCACATGTGTTTGTGTGTGTGTGTGCGTGTGCGTGTGTGTGTGTGTGTGTGTGTGTGTGTGTGTGTGTGTGTGTGTGTGTGTGTGTGTGTGTGTGTGTGTGTGTGTGTGTGTGTGTGTGTGTGATGTTTTATGTGGATAGGGGGGGTGGTTGTTAGTGTGGATAGGGGGGGTGATTATTTATGTGGATAGGGGGGGTGGTTGTTAGTGTGGATAGGGGGGGTGATTATTTATGTGGATAGGGGGGGTGATTATTTATGTGGATAGGGGGGTGTGATTATTTATATGGATAGGGGGGGTGATTATTTATGTTGATAGGGGGGGGTGATTATTTATGTGGATAGGGGGGGGGGTGGTTGTTAGTGTGGATAGGGGGGTGTGATTATTTATGTGGATAGGGGGGGTGATTATTTATGTGGATAGGGGGGGTGGTTGTTAGTGTGGGTAGGGGGGGTGTGATTATTTATGTGGATAGGGGTGTGATTATTTATGTGGATAGGGGTGTGATTATTTATGTGGATAGGGGGGTGATTATTTATGTGGATAGGGGTGTGATTATTTATGTGGATAGGGGGGTGATTATTTATGTGGATAGGGGTGTGATTATTTATGTGGATAGGGGTGTGATTATTTATGTGGATAGGGGTGTGATTATTTATGTGGATAGGGGTGTGATTATTTATGTGGATAGGGGGGGGGGTGATTATTTATGTGGATAGGGGTGTGATTATTTATGTGGATAGGGGTGTGATTATTTATGTGGATAGGGGTGTGATTATTTATGTGGATAGGGGTGTGATTATTTATGTGGATAGGGGTGTGATTATTTATGTGGATAGGGGTGTGATTATTTATGTGGATAGGGGGGGGGGGGTGATTATTTATGTGGATAGGGGTGTGATTATTTATGTGGATAGGGGTGTGATTATTTATGTGGATAGGGGGGTGATTATTTATGTGGATAGGGGGGTGATTATTTATGTGGATAGGGGGGTGGTTGTTAGTGTGGATAGGGGTGTGATTATTTATGTGGATAGGGGGGGTGTGATTATTTATGTGGATAGGGGGGTGTGATTATTTATGTGGATAGGGGGGGTGTGATTATTTATGTGGATAGGGGGGGTGTGATTATTTATGTGGATAGGGGGGTGTGATTATTTATGTGGATAGGGGGTGTGATTATTTATGTGGATAGGGGGGGTGTGATTATTTATGTGGATAGGGGGGTGTGATTATTTATGTGGATAGGGGGGTGTGATTATTTATGTGGATAGGGGGGGTGTGATTATTTATGTGGATAGGGGGGGTGTGATTATTTATGTGGATAGGGGGGTGTGATTATTTATGTGGATAGGGGGTGTGATTATTTATGTGGATAGGGGGGGTGTGATTATTTATGTGGATAGGGGGGTGTGATTATTTATGTGGATAGGGGGGGGGTGATTATTTATGTGGATAGGGGGGTGATTATTTATGTGGATAGGGGTGTGATTATTTATGTGGATAGGGGGGTGTGATTATTTATGTGGATAGGGGGGGGGTGATTATTTATGTGGATAGGGGGGTGATTATTTATGTGGATAGGGGTGTGATTATTTATGTGGATAGGGGGTGTGATTATTTATGTGGATAGGGGGGGGGGTGATTATTTATGTGGATAGGGGTGTGATTATTTATGTGGATAGGGGGGTGTGATTATTTATGTGGATAGGGGTGTGATTATTTATGTGGATAGGGGGTGTGATTATTTATGTGGATAGGGGGTGTGATTATTTATGTGGATAGGGGGGGTGTGATTATTTATGTGGATAGGGGGGTGTGATTATTTATGTGGATAGGGGGGTGATTATTTATGTGGATAGGGGGGTGGTTATTTATGTGGATAGGGGGGGGGTGATTATTTATGTGGATAGGGGGGGGGTGATTATTTATGTGGATAGGGGGGGGGTGATTATTTATGTGGATAGGGGTGTGATTATTTATGTGGATAGGGGGGTGATTATTTATGTGGATAGGGGGGTGGTTGTTAGTGAATCAGACCCAACAACGTTAGTATGTTTTATTTTCCGTCCCCTGCCTGGTTTTTACGTCCATTTACACAGCTTTTCTTCACATGGAATGTGGAAATGTTAAGATAACAAGAGGAGGAGAGTTGGGTTTCAGGTGGATGTGCTGAGCTGGTCACTGGTCCAATGTATAGGGTGCATCCCAAATGGCACTCTGTTCACTGTATAGAGCATTACTGTTGATCAGGGCCCATAGGGCTATATAGGGAATAGGGTGTAATTTGGAATACAGACCTACACTCTTAGAAAAGAGGGTTCCAAAAGGGTTCTTCTGCTGTACCCATATGAGAACACTTTTTGGTTCCAGGTAAAACCCATTTTGGTTCCAGGTAAAAACCCTTTTTGGTTCTAGGTAGAACCATTTTGGATTCTGTGGCAAGGGTTCTACATGGAACCCACAATGGTTCTACTTGGAACCAAAAGGGTTCTACCTGGAACCAACAAGGGTTATTCAAAGGTTTCTCCTATGGGGACGGCCGTAGAACCCCTTTACGTTCTAGATAGCACCTTTTTTTCTAAGAGCGTAGAGAGCTGCCGGCTCACAGAGAAAACAGTGCGGAAATGAAAACCTGTCATTTCTCCCAGGCCGGAGTTTCATTGGCACTGTGGCAGCTGATGGGAGGTCAGTTAGACATCAGCTGATGGGATGTCAGTTAGACATCAGCTGATGGGAGTTCAGTTAGACGTCACCTGATGGGAGGTCAGTTAGACATCAGCTGATGGGAGGTCAGTTAGACGTCAGCTGATGGGAGTTCAGTTAGACGTCACCTGATGGGAGGTCAGTTAGACATAAGCTGATGGGAGGTCAGTTAGACGTCACCTGATGGGAGGTCAGTTAGACGTCACCTGATGGGAGGTCAGTTAGACATCAGCTGATGGGAGGTCAGTTAGACGTCACCTGATGGGAGGTCAGTTAGACATCACCTGATGGGAGGTCAGTTAGACATCACCTGATGGGAGGTCAGTTAGACATCAGCTGATGGGAGGTCAGTTAGAAATCACCTGATGGGAGGTCAGTTAGACATCACCTGATGGGAGGTCAGTTAGACGTCAGCTGATGGGAGGTCAGTTAGACGTCAGCTGATGGGAGTTCAGTTAGACGTCACCTGATGGGAGGTCAGTTAGACATAAGCTGATGGGGGGTCAGTCAGACATCAGCTGATGGGGGTCAGTCAGACATCAGCTGATGGGGGTCAGTCAAACATCAGCTGATGGGGGGTCATTTAGACATCAGCTGATGGGGGGTCATTTAGACATCAGCTGATGGGGGGTCAGTCAGACATCAGCTGATGGGGGTCAGTCAGACATCAGCTCAAACTAGACGTTGCCCCTAACTACAGATTTAGGATCAGATTACCCTTCCCCCAATCCTAATCTTAACCATTAGGGGGATTAAATGATATATGATCTGAGTCCTGGGGTTAGGGGCAACTCTTACCTTCCACTAGGTATCCTGACAGAGGTATGGCCTGTGGCTTTAGGAAATGGCTTTGGGGTTGTCCCTAAGTACAGATCTAGGATCATATTCCCCAATCCTAACCTTAACCATTAGTGGGGAAAATGCAAAACTGACCCAACTTCAGCCTACATACACCAGGGAAATCCATGGAAAGCTTGTTGTAGTTGTAAAGACCAAAACGATGACACTGAACATTCCTTTTTCTGGAGCTCGGTCAAGATGAACATTAAGAAATCAAAGGTGAGTCTTATCACTCAGACACTGGGCTGTGTTATTGTTTAGAATGTGAAAACACAGAATGGGAAGTCTAGATGCTGCCAGACCGACATTGTGGTCAGGGCTGAGAGAGAATCTGAAATATGCTGAACCTCTCCAACTCCCAACCCTAAAACACTTTCCCAACTCCTCTCTGCTCACTTGCTTTACAGACTCCCACTATGCCGTCCAGGCTGCCTACATTTTTGTTATTCCTAAGAATTTCTGAGCTTTGGCTCACAGTGGAGGGCTCACTAACAGCCTGGACTGGTGTGTGTCTGTTTGTGTCCGTGCGTGGGTGCTTGTGTGTGTGAGTGTGTGTGTGTCTGTGTGCGTGCGATCACAATAATTTTTGTGTAGATATCTTTGTATTTCAGGTGTGTGTGCATGTGTGATTGTATAGATGTCTGTGTGTGTGTACGTGTGTGTGTGTGTGTGCGTGTGTGTGTGTGTGTGTGTGTGTGTGTGTGTGAGGGTGTGGTAAGGTTTTGTGGCAGGCCGGGTTACAGTGTGTAGATTTCTATTTCTCTATCCAAAAGTATAATTTATGGAAAGCTAACACAATCTTATAGCACGATCTTAGCTGTCAAGCACCCTGCTCTGGACGAATGAGCTGGGAGACAGTTTTATTATTATGCTGGTGGCCGTGTTGCCGTGGGTGATGATATTCATGCTTTATGAATCTGAGACGGTCATGTGGTCAGCAGGAGAAGCCCCAAAGTAGGTTAAAACAACAGTGGACTTGCTATCTGTTACAGCTGTACTTGGACCTGCCCAAAGGCAGACATACCAGTGTTTTCTGCTTTGGGAAAATGATCTGAAATCCGTGCTAAAGTGCATCACAGTACTTTAAAGTGGCGTCCTCCACTGACAGTGGACCGCCTCCGTTTCCATTCAGGTCCAGACCTCTGATAGAGGTTGTAGTGAGTTATTCTGATATACAGGATATTATTGTTCCTTAGCTTGTCCTATTGTGGGGGGATGGATGGGTGGGTGGGTGAGTGGGGGGATGGATGGATGGGTGAGTGAGTGGGGGGATGGATGGATGGATGGGTGGGTGGGTGAGTGGGGGGATGGATTAATGGGTGGGTGAGTGAGTGGGGGGGATGGATGGATGGGTGGGTGAGTGAGTGGGGGGATGGATGGATGGGTGGGTGAGTGAGTGGGGGGATGGATGGGTGGGTGAGTGAGTGGGGGGATGGATGGGTGAGTGAGTGAGTGGGAGGATGGATGGGTGGGTGGGTGAGTGAGTGGGGGGATGGATGGATGGGTGGGTGAGTGATTGAGTGGGGGGATGGGTGGGTGAGTGAGTGGGGGGATGGATGGGTGAGTGAGTGGGGGGATGGATGGATGGGTGAGTGAGTGGGGGGATGGATGGATGGGTGGGTGAGTGAGTGGGGGATGGATAGATGGATGGGTGGGTGAGTGAGTGGGGGGATGGATGGATGGGTGGGTGAGTGGGGGGATGGATGGATGGTTGGGTGAGTGAGTGAGGGGATGGATGGATGGGTGAGTGAGTGGGGGGGTGGATGGATGGGTGGGTGGGTGAGTGAGTGAGTGGGGGGATGGATGAATGGATGGGTGGGTGAGTGAGTGGGGGGATGGATAGATGGGTGGGTGGGTGAGTGGGGGGATGGATTGATGAATGGGTGGGTGAGTGAGTGGGGGGATGGATAGATGGGTGAGTGAGTGGGGGGATGGATGGATGGGTGGATGGGTGGGTGAGTGAGGGGATGGATGGGTGGGTGAGTGAGTGGGGGGATGGATGGATGGGTGGGTGAGTGAGTGGGGGGATGGATAGTAAGTGGGGGGATGGATAGATGGGTGGGTGAGTGAGTGAGTGGGGGGATGGATAGATGGGTGGGTGAGTGAGTGGGGGGGTGGATGGATGGGTGGGTGGGTGAGTGAGTGGGGGGATGGATAGATGGGTGGGTGAGTGAGTGGGGGGGGTGGATGGATGGGTGGGTGGGTGAGTGAGAGTGAGTGGGGGGATGGATAGATGGATGGGTGGGTGAGTGAGTGGGGGGATGGATGGGTGGGTGAGTGAGTGAGTGGGGGGATGGATGGATGGGTGGGTGAGTGAGTGGGGGGATGGATGGATGGGTGGGTGAGTAAGTGGGGGGATGGATAGATGGGTGGGTGAGTGAGTGGGGGGGGTGGATAGATGGGTGGGTGAGTAAGTGGAGGGATGGATAGATGGGTGGGTGAGTGAGTGGGGGGGTGGATGGATGGGTGGGTGGGTGAGTGAGTGGGGGGATGGATAGATGGGTGGGTGAGTGAGTGGGGGGATGGATGGATGGATGGATGGATGGGTGGGTGGGTGGGTGGGTGGGTGGGTGGTTGGGTGGGTGGGTGGGTGAGTGAGTGAGGGGATGGATGGATAGATGGGTGGATGAGTGAGTGAGTGGGTGGGGGGATGGATAGATGGGTGCGTGGGTGAGTGGGGGAATGGATGGATGGGTGGGTGAGTGAGTGAGGGGATGGATGGGTGGGTGAGTGAGTGGGGGGATGGATGGGTGGGTGAGTGAGTGGGGGTATGGATAGATGGGTGGGTGAGTGAGTGAGTGGGGGGATGGATAGATGGGTGGGTGAGTGAGTGGGGGGGGGGATGGATAGATGGGTGGGTGGGTGAGTGGAGGGATGGATAGATGGGTGGGTGAGTGAGTGGGGGGGTGGATGGATGGGTGGGTGGGTGAGTGAGTGAGTGGGGGGATGGATAGATGGGTGGGTGGGTGAGTGAGTGGGGGGATGGATGGGTGGGTGGGTGGGTGGGTGGGTGGGTGGTTGAGGGGATGGATGGATAGATGGGTGGATGAGTGAGTGAGTGAGTGAGTGGGGGGATGGATAGATGGGTGGGTGGGGGGGTGGGTGGGTGGGGGGGTGGGTGGGTGAGTGAGTGGGTGGATGGATGGGTGGGTGAGTGAGTGGGGGGATGGATGGGTGGGTGAGTGAGTGAGTGGGGGGATGGATGGATGGGTGGGTGAGTGAGTGGGGGGATGGATAGATGGGTGGGTGAGTAAGTGGGGGGATGGATAGATGGGTGGGTGAGTGAGTGAGTGGGGGGATGGATAGATGGGTGGATGAGTAAGTGGAGGGATGGATAGATGGGTGGGTGAGTGAGTGGGGGGATGGATGGATGGGTGGGTGGGTGAGTGAGTGGGGGGATGGATAGATGGGTGTCCAGGTTTGAGCTGTTGATTGTGACCTGCTAACAACCTCAATATGACGTCTTCCATGACATTCGGATGTCATCATGAATAAATCCTCTTTACCTGATTAAATCTGGTTATCAGACGACTTTGAATACCACGTCAATTAGGGCTTGCTGCTCCTTCTCCAGCCCCTCTCAGACACATCAATTAGGGCTTGCTGTTCTTTCTCCAGCCCCTCTCAGACACATCAATTAGGGCTTGCTGTTCCTTCTCCAGCCCCTCTCAGACACATCAATTAGGGCTTGCTGTTCCTTCTCCAGCCCCTCTCAGACACATCAATTAGAGCTTGCTGTTCCTTCTCCAGCCCCTCTCAGACACATCAATTAGGGCTTGCTGTTCCTTCTCCAGCCCCTCTCAGACACATCAATTAGAGCTTGCTGTTCCTTCTCCAGCCCCTCTCAGACACATCAATTAGGGCTTGCTGTTCCTTCTCCAGCCCCTCTCAGACACATCAATTAGAGCTTGCTGTTCCTTCTCCAGCCCCTCGCAGACACATCAAAGAGATGGGCGTGGCAGCTGAAGCATTAATGCTCCACTTGTCTCCAACATCTAAAGGATTCTATCATTAAAGTTGTTAGAGGATTCTCTTTGGAGTGATGCTCTGATTGGACTGATGTATCTCCTGGCTGTAACCCAAATGGCACACTATTCCCTAATGAGTGTAGTCCTTTTTACCAGGGCCCACCAGGGCCAATAGTAGTGCACTATGTAGGGAATAGGGTTTCATTTGGGATGCAACCTGGTCGATTCTAGAACATCAATCAGATGCCAATTAGGACAGGACACATGAGGAATGGAAATGTCTGGCAAACGTAGATTCTTTGAATGAACGATTCTTCCACTTTACTGTACAGCTCTTAAATGGATAGTTCACTAGTATAACACTTCTAAGATGTGATTAAAAAAAGGTAACTTTGAGTGATCTCTTTATGTGGGCACCTCTCTGCCATACAGTGACTCTGGAGTCTGGTTGTAGTCTAGGGCCTAGGTCTGGGCTGGATCCTATCTATTGGACCTTTATAGTGGGCTTCTATCTCCACGTAGACCGTAATGAACTGGAGAGGTCTCAGAACCCAGATGTGTCTATTAGGGTTGAAAAATGACTGGGGGTTTTGGGAAAGTTACAGAAATGTTGCAACCCTCGTGTCGATCTAGACACTCTGCCCTCCTATATTTTGCTGATGTGGACCTCAATCAGTTTTTCCAAAGTTATTACACGTCAGGGTTAGAGGACTTTGCTTCAGACCCATAACAGCAGCAGCACTGGCTAACCGTTGAGTCGGCAGGTTTTATTGTCCCCTGCTGAGTGTGTTAGTCTCAAGATTTCAAAGCAGGCTGTTATTTGTCTCAGTATGACTCAGAAACAAGTTGTGGCTGTTCCAAATGGCCCCCTATTCCCTACAAAGTGGACCACTGTTGACCAGAGCCCTATAGACCCTGGTCAGAAGTAGTGCACTATAAAGGGACTAGGGTGCCATTTGGGTTGTAACTTTGTGCTCACCTTAGTCCTTTGGGTTCAAAGCAGTTTTGTGTTTGTCTCAATATTGTTCTTGTTATTGGATTTCTTCTCTGGTGACTGTGGTATAGGCCACTGCAAAGGGAGGAAGGGAGTTGTCTTTATTGCTCTTCATCAATACCTCTTTTATTGCTGTCTGGGTGGGATGTGCATGGTGATGAGACTGATGACAGAAGGTTAAGGGAGTTAGTCAGTACTGTTGTTGTTCGCCCTATGGGTTTGGGCTATTAGTTTCAATATGGCTTTTATTTGTTAAGCGTTCTGTGACATATACACTCATTTCTGAAAATAGTGCTATTCAAGAGACATTTGATTGATAAGTTGTTTGTGAAATATCACATTACAGCGTGAGGGAGAAGCACATGTCGCCTTCAAGCTTGCTTTTATATGAAGGAGTTTCTTCCTCAGCTCTATTTTGTTCTCCAATCTTTGAGAATGACCTTGTCTTAGAAACACTGCTATTTAAATGGCAATTGGTTGATACATTGTTTGTGAGATTTCACTTTGAATACAGAAAGAAATCTTTCCCTGTCCGTTGTATATGCTGCTCTCACATGCCTATAGACAGATATCCATTTGTCCACAGACAGTGAAGAGTGAAGTGCAAAGAATCATCAGTGAAAGAATCATTACGATTTAAGTTCCTTGGCCTCCGATTGGTCAGAAGTTGGTCTGGTTGCCATGTGCCCTCTGTCAAGCCTGCGTTGTCATGGACACAGTAGGGTCTAAGTGGGAAGGCTGCCCACACCTGTAGAGTGGTTATCTGTCACATTACAGGTTGATAGAGTATAGGGACATCTGTACCAGATGCTTGAGAGATGAAGTGGAGGGGGGAGAGAGGGATTGAAGAGCAGCAGACTAAAGAGAGTGGTCAAAGAGGAGCAAAGGGAGAGGAGAGTTGAAGAGGAGGAGAGGAAGTGGGAGAGGAGGGGAGGAAGTGGGAGAGGAGAGTTGAAGAGGAGGAGAGGAAGTGGGAGAGGAGGGGAGGAAGTGGGAGAGGAAGTGGGAGAGGAGGGGAAGTGGGAGAGGAGGAGAGGAAGTGGTAGAGGAGATGAGGAAGTGGGAGAGGAGGGTTGAAGAGGAGGAGAGGAAGTGGGAGAGGAGGGGAGGAAGTGGGAGAGGAGGGTTGAAGAGGAGGAGAAGAAGTGGGAGAGGAGGGGAGGGAGTGGGAGAGGAGGGTTGAAGAGGAGGAGAGGAAGTGGGAGAGGAGGGGAGGATATGGGAGAGGAGGGGAGGAAGTGGGAGAGGAGGAGAGGAAGTGGGAGAGGAGGGGAGGAAGTGGGAGAGGAGGAGAGGAAGTGGGAGAGGAGGGGAGGAAGTGGGAGAGGAGGGTTGAAGAGGAGGAGAGGAAGTGGGAGAGGAGGGGGGGAAGTGGGAGAGGAGGGTTGAAGAGGAGGAGAGGAAGTGGGAGAGGCGGGGAGGGAGTAGGAGAGGAGGGTTGAAGAGGAGGAGAGGAAGTGGGAGAGGAGGGGAGGGAGTGGGAGAGGAGGGGAGGAAGTGGGAGAGGAGGATTGAAGAGGAGGAGAGGGAGAGGAGGGGAGCGAGTGGGAGAGGAGGGGAGGAAGTGGGAGAGGAGGGTTGAAGAGGAGGAGAGGGAGAGGAGGGGAGGGAGTGGGAGAGGAGAGGAGGAAGTGGGAGAGGAGGGTTGAAGAGGAGGAGAGGAAGTGGAAGAGGAGGTTTGAAGAGGAGGGGAGGAAGTGGGAGAGGAGGGGAGGAAGTGGGAGAGGAGGGGAGGGAGTGGGAGAGGAGGGGAGGAAGTGGGAGAGGAGGGTTGAAGAGGAGGAGAGGAAGTGGGAGAGGAAGAGAGGGAGTGGGAGAGGAGGGGAGGGAGTGGGAGAGGAGGGGAGGGAGTGGAAGAGGAGGGGAGGAAGTGGGAGAGGAGGGTTGAAGAGGAGGAGAGGAAGTGGGAGAGGAGGGTTGAAGAAGAGGAGAGGAAGTGGGAGAGGAGGGTTGAAGAGAGTACTATCTTTCCCTTGTCAGAACCTACTTGCAGTGCTTGAACTAATGTCGTTAAGTATATACCATGTACTGTTTTTACAGATAGACTTGAGTAATGAATGTATACATATTATTACATTGTTATTATTACTATAGTTACTATAGTCTGATTTTCATGTTTGTCTGTATCTCATGTTCTACTTCAAATGTTTTTCTCCATGTGACCCAATAGAGTTCTGCAATGTGTTTGTGTGTGATGTTATTTAGACCAGATAACTGGGGGATTTACAGATCTCTCTCATCTTGCCTTTTCCAATGCACTAAACAGAAACAAGAACATGTGATAAACATTGCTTTAAGATCACGACAACACATAGATAAGTCTTATACTGTTGGGCATTTCCATGCCCAAGCCGTATGGCTTTTGTGACTTTTGATTCACTGAGTCTCCACAGTTGTCCAGTATTGTCATTGCCCAAGCTAAGCACTCTTCTTCTCTGAGAACAAAACATCTTTCCACAGTGTTTGTCCACGCAGATAAACAACCTAAACAGACAACAGATTAACCAAACAATACCGCCACAACCAATAGTTTGGTTTCTGCAGAAGTGTGTGTGTGTGTGTGTGTGTGTGTGCAAGCCATGCTAGAAACAAGCTCCAGATATATGCTGGAAAATAGGTTTGATTGAACTAAATAGATGGAATGACATGGCCCTTCTTCCACTAACGGGGATATCTCATGGGTGTTCTTAAACGGTACAGTTCAGACAGTTCAGACAAATGTAAATAGCTGTTACTTTAATAGAATTGATATCCTCCCAGATAGAGTTCCAACATTCCACTAACTAAAACATTGCACCACAAAAATGTTCAGGTTTTCCAGAAATCCTGGTTGGAGGATTCCAGGAATCGTAAAACCAGGATTTCTGGAAAACCTGGGACTTCGGGGAAAGTTACCGGAATTTTGCAACCCTACTGCCAGTCTACAGTGTTATGAACTTGGAAGTCTTGAAGAAGAGAGGGAACCATGGCAACAACAGTATCATGAGTATTGATCTGCAGACAATCATGTTGTCAACATCATCAGTGTAAGATGCGTCTCACATTGCATATACAATGTCTTCCCCAAACTATTCAGACCCGTTCACTTTTTCCACATTTTGTTACGTTACGGCCTTATTCTAAAAAAATAAAACATTTAAAATTCATTAATCTACACACAATACCCCGTAATGACAAAGCGAAAACAGTTTTTTTGTAATCTATGCACAATTATTACAAATAAAAAACAGAAATATCTTATTTACATAAGTATTGAGACACTTTGCTATGAGACTTGAAATTAAGCTCCGATGCATCCTGTTTCCAATGATCATCCTTGAGATGTTTCTACAACTTGATTGGAGTCCACCTGTGGTAAATTCAATTGATTGGACATGATTTGGAAAGGCACAGAGCTGTCTATATAAGGTCCCAAAGTTGACAGTGCATGTCATAGCAAAAACCAAGACATGAGGTCGAAAGAATTGTCCCTAGAGCTCCGAGACAGCATTGTGTTGAGGCACAGATCTGGGAAAGGGTACCAAACAATGTCTGCAGCGTTGAATGTCCATAAGAACACAGTGGCCTCCATCATTCTTAAATGGAAGAATTTTGGAACCACCAAGACTCTTCCTAGAACTGGCTGCCCGGCCAAACTGAGCAATCGGGGTAGAAGGGCCTTGGTCAGGGAGGTGACCAAGAACCCGATGGTCTCTCTGACAGAGCTCCAGAGTTCCTCTTCCAGAAGGATATCCATCTCTGCAGCACGCAACCAAACAGGCCTTTATGGTTGAATGGCCAGATGGAAGCCACTCCTTAGTAAAAGGCACATGACAGCCCGCTTGGAGTTTACCAAAAGGCACCTAAAGACTCTCAGACCATGAGAAACAAGATTCTCTGGTCTGATGAAAATAAGGTTGAACTTTTTTGGCCTCAATGCCAAGCGTCACTTCTGGAGGAAACCTTTCACCATCCCTACAGTGAAACATGGGGGTGGCAGCATCATGCTGTGGGGATGTTTTTTCAGCGGCGGGGACTGGGAGACAAGTCAGGATCGAGGGAAAGTTGATAATAAGACTTTATAAGAAGATCATCCATGCTTTATAATGCATTATAACCAGATCATTATGCATTATAACCACATCATAATGCATTATAACCACATCGTAATGCATTAACCACATTATAATGCATTGTAGCAAATCATGATGTATGTATGATGTAGCACATCATAATGCATTAACCACGTTATGATGCATTATAACCACATCATAATGCATTGGCTACCTCATAATGCATTATAACCACATCATATTACATTATAACCCAATCATATTGCATTAACCACATCATAATGCATTATAACCACATCATAATGCATTAACCGCATCATAATACATTATAACCACATCATAATGCATTATAACCACATCATAATGCATTATAACCACATCATAATGCATTAACCGCATCATAATACATTATAACCACATCATAATGCATTATAACCACATCATAATGCATTATAACCACATCATAATGCATTAACCGCGTCATAATACATTATAACCACATCATAATGCATTATAACCACATCATAATGCATTATAACCACATCATAATGCATTAACCGCATTATAATGCATTATCTCATCATAATGCGTTATGACTTTTGGCTTTATGGTAGTGTTACCCAATCTGTTGTTACTAAGGTCTCTCACACAGTTTTGCTAGAGGTGGTGTTACAACACAAAGGCTTTAGTTAACCATGCATCTCTGATGAGAACCGAAGTTAGTGTGTGCAGAGAGTCCACCTTAAAGGGGAACTTCAGTCTTTTACATTTTAACATATTCATACATTTTTTAAGAATATATCTTATAAATGGTTTATTAAGCTTAGTTCAACTGTTGTACCTCATCATAATCCAAAATATAAGCTTGTTTTGCTCCATTGGAATCATGTCATTGTAAACAAATACTGTATAGCCTTAAAACATAGGAAAACCTATACTTTTATCAGTCCTTGCATCCATACCTCTGTCTATGAATTTGATGATGGTTACATTTCTCCAGCCCTGTCCCTCAGCTGTTAACCAAATCAGTGACTTTAATCATGTTTACATATTTTTGCTTTACTCATATATATATATATATATATATATATATACTGTATTCTATTCTACTGTATTTTAGTCAATGCCACTCTGACATTGCTCATCCTAATATTTATATATTCCTTAATTCTGTTATTTTACTTTAGGTTGTGTGTATTGTAGGTATTGTTGTGAAATTGTTAGATATTACTGCACTGTTGGAGCTAGAAACACAAGCATTTCACTACACCCGCAATAACATCTGCTAAACATGTGTATATGACAAATATAATTTGATTTGATTGACTACTTTCATGTTCTTTGAACTGCAGATTGCCCCTTTAATGTGGCCCATGAAGTCCTGTTGTTGCTGCAGTGGTTTTACCATTGTTTATTCCACCACTCTTATGTAAACTAGCTGTGCCTTTTCTTTCCAATGGAAGACATTGGAGTTCCCATTGAGTCTGGAACGACTTAGCGAATGGGCCAACCCCGGCCTTGTTCTCATAACATTGGTCAGAGTACTGAACTATTTCATTTAATATGATTAGGCCTAATATAACTCCTGGTCATAGAGTATGTGGTGGTCTCTTCCAGAGGACTGGGATAAGTTAAAGCAGAGGGAGAGAAGAAATAAAGAGAGGTAGTGACAAGTGTTTGTTTGAGAGAGAAACTTCGTGGCGTCTCATACAGAATGAACATCTTTTTCATCTGTCCGTCTCTTTATCTGTCAGTCTGTCATCCATCTTTACTTAAAGGGTTAGTTCACCCAAATCACAAAATGACAAAATGTGTTTTCTTACGTGTTTCCAGTCATGGAAAGAAGTGCTTCACACTGGTTTAATTTACCTTGCTACTGTTACCAACCGCTAACTTATTAAGCATTTTATAACCCAAAATGAATAGATGCTGTGTCATGCCCAAATTAAAGTATCTATAAGGGATTCTTTAGCTCAACGACTGTATAATGGAATGTCTACTGTAGCTGGCATTGTCCCTGTTCTTGTCCCTGTCAGCTTGGCTTGTTAAGATGCTGTAAACCTAGCCTGGGACCACATCTGTTGTGTTGTCTTGTTAAGATGCTGTAAACCTAGCCTGGGACCACATCTGTTGTGTTGTCTTGTTAAGATGCAGTAAGCTTAGCTTGATACCACATCTGTTGTGTTGTCTTGTTAAGATGCTGTAAACCTAGCCTGGGACCACATCTGCTGTGTTGTCTTGTTAAGATGCAGTAAGCTTAGCTTGATACCACATCTGTTGTGTTGTCTTGTTAAGATGCTGTAAACCTAGCCTGGGACCACATCTGCTGTGTTGTCTTGTTAAGATTCTGTAAACCTAGACTGGGACCACATCTGCTGTGTTGTCTTGTTAAGATGTAGTAAACCTAGCCTGGGACCACATTTGTTGTGTTTTCTTGTTAAGATGCAGTAAACCTAGCCTGGTACCACATCTGTTGTGTTGTCTTGTTACGATGCAGTAAACCTAGCCTGGTACCACATCTGTTGTGTTGCCTTGTTAAGATGCAGTAAGCCTAGCCTGGGACCACATCTGTTGTGTTGTCTTGTTAAGATGCAGTAAACCTAGCCTGGGACCACATCTGTTGTGTTGTCTTGTTAAGATGCAGTAAGCTTAGCTTGATAACACATCTGTTGTGTTGTCTTGTTAAGATCCAGTAAGCCTAGCCTGGTACCACATCTGTTGTGTTGTCTTGTTAAGATGCAGTAAGCCTAGTCTGGTACCACATCTGTTGTGTTGTCTTGTTAAGATGCAGTTAGCATTCCTCACAATCAAATGTCAACTGCATTATCTACCAAGAGAATTATCTTCGATTATAATCACAGCCGCATATATTCCCCCCCAAGCAGACACATCGATGGCCCTGAACGAACTTCATTTGACTCTATGTAAACTGGAAACCACATATCCTGAGGCTGCATTCATTGTAGCTGGGGATTTTAACAAGGCTAATCTGAAAACAAGACTCCCTAAATTCTATCAGCTTATCGATTGTGCTACCAGGGCTGGAAAAATCCTTGATCATTGTTATTCTAACTTCCGCGACGCATATAAGGCCCTCCCCCGCCCTCCTTTCGGAAAAGCTGACCACGACTCCATTTTGTTGCTCCCTGCCTATAGACAGAGAATAACACAGGAAGCTCCCGCGCTCAGGTCTGTTCAATGCTGGTCCGACCAATCTGAATCCACGCTTCAAGATTGCTTCGATCACGTGGACTGGGATATGTTCCGCATTGCGTCAAACAACAACATTGACGAATACACTGATTCGGTGAGCGAGTTTATTAGCAAGTGCATCGGCGATGTCGTACCCACAGCAACTATTACAACATTCCCAAACCAGAAACCGTGGATTGATGGCAGCATTCACGCGAAACTGAAAGTGCGAACCACTGCTTTTAATCAGGGCAAGGTGACCGGAAACATGACAGAATACAAACAGTGTAGCTATTCCCTCCGCAAGGCAATCAAACAAGCTAAGCGTCAGTATAGAGACAAAGTAGAGTCGCAATTCAACGGCTCAGACACAAGAGGTATGTGGCAGGGTCTACAGTCAATCACAGAGTACAAAAAGAAAACCAGCCACGTCGCGGACCAGGATGTCTTGCTCCCAGACAGACTAAACAACTTCTTTGCTCGCTTTGAAGACAATACAGTGCCACTGACACGGCCCGCTACCAAAACCTGCGGACTCTCCTTCACTGTAGCCAACTTGAGTAAAACATTTAAATGTGTTAACTCTCGCAAGGGTGCAGGCCCAGATGGCATCCCCAGCCGCGTCCTCAGAGCATGCGCAGACCAGCTGGCTCGTGTGCTTACGGACATATTCAATCAATCCTTATCCCAGTCTGCTGTTCCCACATGCTTCAAGAGGGCCACCATTGTTCCTATTCCCAAGAAAGCTAAGGTAACTGAGCTAAATGACTATCACCCCGTAGCACTCACTTCCGTCATCATGAAGTGCTTTGAGAGACTAGTCAAGGACCATATCACCTCCCCCCACCTGACACCCTAGACCCACTCCAATTTGCTTACCACCCCAATAGGTCCACAGACGATGCAATCGCAATCGCAACCACACTATACACTGCCATAACCCATCTGGACAAGAGGAATACCTATGTGAGAATGCTGTTCATCGTCTACAGCTCATCATTTAACACCATAGTACCCTCCAAACTCGTCATCAAGCTCGAGACCCAGGGTCTCGACCCCGCCCTGTGCAACTGGGTCCTGGACTTCCTGACGGGCCGCCCCCAGGTGGTGAGGGTAGGTAACAACATCTCCACCCCGCTGATCCTCAACACTGGGGCCCCACAAGGGTGCGTTCTGAGCCCTCTCCTGTACTCCCTATTCACCCACGACTGCGTGGCCATGCACACCTCCAACTTAATCATCAAGTTTGCAGACTACACTACGGTGGTAGACTTGATTACCAACAACGACGAGACGGCCTACAGGGAGGAGGTGAGGGCCCTCGGAGTGTGGTGTCAGGAAAATAACTTCACACTCAACTCCAACAAAACAAAGGAGATGATCGTGGACTTCAGGAAACAGCAGAGGGAGCACACCCCTATCCACATCGACTGGACAGTAGTGGAGAGGGTAGTAAGTTTTAAGTTCCTCGGCGTACACATCACGGACAAACTGAATTGGTCCACCCACACAGACAGCATGGTGAAGAAGGCGCAGCAGCGCCTCTTCAACCTCAGGAGGCTGAAGAAATTTGGCTTGTCACCAAAAGCACTCACAAACTTTTACAGAAGCACAATCGAGAGCATCCTGTCGGGCTGTATCACCGCCTGGTACGGCAACTGCTCCGCCCTCAACCGTAAGGCTCTCCAGAGGGTAGTGAGGTCTGCACAACGCATCACCGGGGGCACACCTACACCACCCGATGTCACAGGAAGGCCATAAAGATCATCAAGGACAACAACCACCCGAGCCACCGCCTGTTCACCCCGCTGTCATCCAGAAGGCGAGGTCAGTACAGGTGCATCAAAGCGGGGACCGAGAGACTGAAAAACAGCTTCTATCTCAAGGCCATCAGACTGTTAAACAGCCATCACTAACATTGAGTGGCTGCTGCCAACATACTGACTCAACTCCAGCCACTTTAATAATGGAAAAAATGTCTCACTAGCCACTTTAAACAATGCCACTTTTATATGTTTACATACCCCACATTACCCATCTCATGTGTATATGTATATACTGTACTCTATATCATCTACTGCATCTTTATGTAATACATGTATCACTAGCCACTTTAAACAATGCCACTTAATATAATGTTTACATACCCTACATTACTCTTCTCATATGTATATACTGTACTCGATACCATCTACTGCATCTTGCCTATGCCGTTCTGTACCATCACTCATTCATATATTTTTATGTACATATTCTTCATCCCTTTACACTTGTGTATAAGGTAGTAGTTGTGAAATTGTTAGGTTAGATTAGTCGTTGGTTATTACTGCATTGTCGGAAATAATAGCACAAGCATTTCGCTACACTCACATTAACATCTGCTAACCATGTGTATGTAACAAATAAAATTAGATTTGATTTAATAAACATATTCTGGGACCACATATGTTGTGTTGTCTTGTTAAGATCCAGTGGACCTAGCTTGACGCAATGTTTGTTTGTGCTGTCTTGTTAAGATGCAGTAAACCTAGCCTGGTACCACAACTGTTGTGTTGTCTTGCAAACTCCTAGTGGTTTGGTGTGATCTGTGACCAGGCTATGGTGGAACAGTAGATAATAATCAATCTTTGTGTGTCTTTGTCCCCCGTGCTAGTGAGGAAGAAGAGGCAGAAGGGAGTGGAGGAGGGCCGTAGAAGGAGGAACACCATCCATCTGAATGGGTTGTATACGGTAGAGACGGTGGTGGTGGCAGACTCAGACATGGTGCAGTACCACGGCGCAGAGGCCGCGCAGAGATTCCTGCTCACCGTCATGAACATGGTAAGAATGCTTGACACGCTCATATGCATGCATACATGAATACACGCACACACACATGTTATGTTATTCTGTTGTCGTGGGGACCTAAAATTGATTTCCATTCAAAATCCTGTTTTCCTTAACCCCTAACCCTAACCCTTACCACAATCCTAATCTTAACCCTAACCCTAAACTTAACCACTAACCCCTAACCCTAACCCTTACCACAATCCTAATCTTAACCCTAACCCTAAACTTAACCACTAACCCCTAACCCTAACAAGAATTGTAACCTTAACCCTAATGCTAACCCCTAAGGTTAAAATAGCCTTTGTCCTCATGGGGACGTGGGAAATGATAACTCCACGAGGGAGAATTTTCCTTGTTTTACTATCCTTGTGGGGACTTTTGTGGATTTTAGGTCTAATTAAGTCTCTGAGTTGTACACACGGTGTTGAGCGGCTCACTACCATGTTTGAAAGGTTAAAGACACGTTAACAAGCTTTGTTTTGACAATGCCACCTCCCATGTTTCTCTTGGCTTTGTGCTAGCTGGTTTAGCTCTGAGAGAGACCGGCCAGTACCAGAGAACTGTAACGCTGTTTTTCTATATGCATCCAAAATAGCACCCTATTCCCTACATAGTACACTACCGTTGACTTGTGACCTACGGGCCCTGATAAAAAGTAGTGCACTATGTAGGGAATAGGGTTCCCTTTGGGACTCAGCCTCTGTTTCTCACCCTTTCAGTTTCTCATTAAAACTGCCTGAACAGCCAACTGATTCAACCTGCTGCTCACAGGGCAGAGCAGTTAGAGACAGAGCCCAACAGTGACTTGGGCAGGAGCGCAAGAAACCAGAGGGGAGGGGAGGGGAGAGGGAATGTGAGAGTGGTAGGCAAGAGCCAAGGGGGAAGAGGAGGGAGGGAGAGGGAGACAGAGAGAGAGAGAGAGAGAGGGGAGGGAGAGAGAGAGAGAGAGAGAGAGAGAGAGAGAGAGAGAGAGAGAGAGAGAGAGAGAGAGAGAGAGAGAGAGAGAGAGAGAGAGAGAGAGAGAGAGAGAGAGAGAGAGAGAGAGAGAGAGAGAGAGAGAGAGAGAGAGAGAGAGAGAGAGAGAGAGAGAGAGAGAGAGAGAGAGAGAGAGGGGGGGAGATTAAGGAGGAAGAGGGAGAGAGAGAGAAGGGGGAAGAGGAGGGAGGAAGAGGGAGACAGAGAAAGAGGGGGAAGAGGAGGGAGGGAGAGGAAGACAGAGAGAGAGAGAGGGGGAGAGGAGGGAGGGAAAGGGAGACAGAGAGAGAGAGGGGGAAAGAGGAGGGAGGGAGAGGGAGACAGAGAGAGAGAGAGGGGGGAAGAGGAGGGAGGTAGAGAGGGAGAGAGAGAGAGAGAGGCGGGGAAGAGGAGGGAGGGAGAGGGAGACAGAGAGAGAGGGGAGAAAAGTAGGAGAGGGAGAGGGAGACAGAGAGAGAGGGGAAGAGGAGGGAGGGAGAGGGAGGGAGAGCAAGAGAGGGGAAGAGGAGGGAGGGAGAGGGAGGGAGAGCAAGAGAGGGGAAGAGGAGGGAGGGAGAGCGAGAGAGGGGAAAAGGCATTAGTGAAGGAAGAATGGCTAGAGAGCAGAGAGACAGAAGGAAAGACAGGAGGGAAGGAGGGAGGGCAAAAGAGGGAGGGAGAGGGGGATAAGCCTACTGCTTAAACAACGCTCCGAGGCAGAGCTGTTGGACAGAGATCAACACAGCAGTACAGCCAGCCAAGGTCTGGGCAGGAGAGACAGGGATAGGCATGAGGGAAGAGAGAGCGCCAGGAGGAGAAAAGAGAGAGATGGGGGGGCAGGCATCCACCCTGGTTATACCTTCACTGTACTCTGTGGAAATACCTCCAGGTTAACCATATAAGATACAACAAATACATTTTTATTTTGATTACAATGTATATTTCAAGGCAGTATTTTTCAGATGATAGTTAGGGGCCATCTATTTTAAGTCACATGTACTGTACATAAAGAAAGGGAAACAGCCTCAAAATCCACTGAGCAGGGATTTGTGTAGAACATATCAAGTGGAGGAAGAACTATAATACACTAGAAGATCTGTGTAGATTGAAGGTGCTTTTTCCAATTGACCCCATAACCAATTAAGGGGTTAATATGGTGAGAACTAGTGAGTTGTGTTTGATAACTAGTGAGTTGTGTTTGATAACTAGTGAGTTGTGTTTGATAACTAGTGAGTTGTGTTTGATAACTAGTGAGTTGTGTTTGATAACTAGTGAGTTGTGTTTGATAACTAGTGAGTTGTGTTTGATAACTAGTGAGTTGTGTTTGATAACTAGTGAGTTGTGTTTGATAACTAGTGAGTTGTGTTTGATAACTAGTGAGTTTGTTGATAACAGGTGAGGTTGTGTTTGGTAAAAACCTAAGAAGAGCTGGAAATATCCTGGTAAAGGATTTCTTGAAAAGAGTCTGGTAACTTCAGTCACTGCCAGAATTCCCTTGAGGACTTTAGTTTTGCTGTAACTGTGACCTGAGTTCCAAATCGAACCCTGTTCCCTATGTAGTGAACTCCCTTTGACCAGGGCCCAAAGGGAAGTAGTGCACTACTTGGGGACTGTGCCCAGGCAGCCGGTTGCACCTAATGGGGGAGGACGTGCTCATAGAAATGGCATCAAACAGGTCAGACATTACTATGAGCCGTCCTCCCCTCAACAGCCGCCTGTGGAATAGGGTGCCATTTGGGATGCACACCTGGTGTGTTTGGCCGGTCTGCTGGTTTGAGAGATAATCTACTTTGTTATTTTACAGTCACAGACACAGTTCTCTGTGTCATCTCCTTTTGAAGTCATTTTGAAAGATCTTCTGAGCTGAGAGAGACTGATTTGGACGGTGTGTGTGGGGAAGGGAAAGGGGATACCTACCTAGTCAGTTGTACAACTGCATTTAACACAACCAGAGAGGTGCTGGGGGCTGTCTTAATCAACGTCCACGTCATCGGCACCTGGGGAGCCGTTGTGACTGGGGGGATAACTGCCTTGTTCAAGGGCAGAAGGTTGTGGCCCAACGCTCTTAACCGTTTTCCGTCTCAGAAATGTAACATTGTCTCAATATGTATCATGTATTATTCAGTTCTGTTTTCTACGTTTCTGTCATCTCACATTTTAACGTCTAGTTTTGGGGTTGCGATTTAGACACAGAATTGTATCATAATTCAGTCGATCTTGTGAAGTAACTGGACCTTGGTGTCTTCAGATCAATGCATAGAGGCTATGACTATTAACTAATTATTTACTATGTTTCACTAACATGGTAGTTTGTTTACTGGCCTTGTAGTCATTTTTAGAAAGACAACAAAGCAGATGTGTGTGTGAGTAGAGTTCGGTTTCTGCAGAAGTGTGTGTGTGTGTGTGTGTGTGTGTGTGTGTGTGTGCGTGTGTGTGTGTGTGTGTGTCTTTTCTTGCCAGTTCTGCTCTAGGCTCAACTGCTGCTGCATTAACTTCATTACCACAGTAGATTAGCAGCTTTACTGAACGGGAGTCAGAGTACAGAGACTCCAGAAGGGATAGTTGGATCTGTCTGTCTGTCTGTCTGTCTGTCTGTCTGTCTGTCTGTCTGTCTGTCTGTCTGTCTCTCTGTGGCTTTGGTCAAAAGTAGTGAACTATGTAGGGTGCCATTTGGGATGCAAACAAAGTAGTGTGGTCGTCTTCTATTGTCTTGACTATGATGGATTCCAAGCACATTTTTCAAACAATTACTTGGATGATTATTGGCACAAAAGCAATGTTTGTTAGCCAGCCCTATTCCAGCTTTGACCCGCAATAAATCAGCAACTAACCATCCACCATGTAGGAAACACTGGTGGTACGTCCCAAATGGCTCCCTACTTAGTGCACTACTTTAGACCTACACCACCTTCAACACTCATATCAGCTTTTTAGTTTGGGTGTATCAGTGAATTACACGCTCGTAAATTATTGTTATTATTGATTCATTACAGTTTTTTTCGATTGCTAAACGACAGTGGGCACAACTGGAGTCACATGTGCAAAACTCTAACTACAGTCTGCACTACCAACAGTCACCTGAGCTAAACAGTTCACATCACCTGCAAAACTCATTCCAAGCAACACAACTCTTAACACATGGCTCAAAACACGCTCAGTGCAGCCAAACACTATGCACAACCCTCACTGAGATAACACACACTGTCACTCAGAACACACTGAGAGTAAAAACACTAACATCAAACACCAATACAGAAAATACAAACTTTTCATCTTTACAGTTTGAACAATTTCAGTGACTTCATACAAAGTAATATTTTCTTCAAAGAAAAGAGTGACATTCTTTCACATGATTTATTAAAATTTTTAGAACATAACAATTCTTTAAGGTAAATTAAAATTAGCAGTTTGCTTCAACAGTCTGTAGTAATTTACGGAATTACAGTAATGAGAAAAAAAGGTAGAAACTAAAAGTACATACTGTAATTCGAACAAATAATTGAGGGGCTAATCCTGCCTCTCTCTAGCATCAGGCGACAGGTTTTCTTCAACATCACATCTAATGTTTTCTCTTGCCATGCACCTGGGGAAGAACCTTCTGGAGTGCCTTATCCATCCCTGGCAGTCCTCTGGACTCGTGTCCTCACATCCGGCACGCATGGCTTCCAAAAGAGACATTTGGTCATGTGGGTGGTGACCAAACACTTTCCACCTCCAGGCAGAGAAAAACTCCTCTATTGGGTTGAGGAAGGGTGAATATGCAGGCAGGTACAAAACCATAAATCTGTGATGTGCTGCAAACCAATGTGATGTGCTGCAAACCAATCTGTGACAGCTGCAGAGTGGTGAAAAGCAACGTTATCGCAAACTATGACAAAAACTAAATATTTTGTATAGCTGTGTACGTAACCTCAGACGTCTTACCTGGACATATTGGTATCTTTGCTCTTTTACCCGTTCACTGTTTCTCTCGAACGGTACAGTGTATAACTGTTTCATTGTAACTTGGTGTTTCTTTAGGACTCGAGCAATAGTTGTTGTGCTGACAGAATTAACATTTTCAAATATATCATTATCAGCCAGAACTCTATCTTGAATCTCCGGCAGTTTTATTGCATTGTTGACAACAACCATGTCAACGAGAGCATTTTCCTGCGCATCTGAAAATATTTTTCCTCTTCCCCCTGTTGGGGGCAGCCTTTGGGTCCTGTTGTAAAAATATATTTTACAGTCAAACTTACTGTAATATATATCTGTGTAAATATTCTATAATTGCAATACAAAATAGATTGCTGTAATGTTTTCATTTACTGTAAGGATGTAACTCTCACCTGTTTGCATGATGGAAAATTCGCATTACAGATGCCACTGTGGATCTTTGCAGATTGGGTTGCACCCTCAACCCTGCCTCTCTCAATGAGAGACCATGGTTCACGACATGGTCTATAAGTGTAGCCCTTATTTCTTTGTCTTCCTCCACGCATCCGCCCTCTCCCTGCCACCCTTCTCCCTCCACGAACACATCTTCCTTGTTCCATTTCCAAAATGAGTCTTTCTGAGCTCTACCTATATATACTGTAATATGTGTGTGTGTTCACTAACAAGTCTAAAACAAGACACCTGCTTAGCCTTTCAGCTGAAATTGCAATCAGCAGTGTTTGAAAGGCACAAGGCTGAAATCTATTCCGTTTTGAATGTGTGGTTCACAGTTTTGACAGCAGTGTGTTAGCATTTGAACAAAGTGCTGTAAATCCACAGTGTTGTGCAGGTTGTGGTTAAAGTCATGGGATAAGTGTGTAGAGTTTTGAAAACTGTGTTCAAGCAATGAAAAACGAACTAGAGTTTGGTCCACATGAACTGCTGCTGTGCAGACTGTAGTTAGAGTTTTGCACATGTGACTCCAGTTGTGTCCACTGTCGTTTAGCAATCAAAAAAAACTGTAAGAACACTGAAGTACACTCACAAATGATTGTTAGTAATGTTAATTGTTGATTAATTGTTGATTTAAATGATGATGATGATGATGATGATGATGATGATGATGATGATATGGTCGATACTCTTGCAGGTGTACAACATGTTTAACAGCAAGAGTCTGGGCGTCAGAATCAACATACGGGTCACCAAGCTGGTCCTGCTCCACAACCGCCCAGTAAGTTCTGACCTCTAACCTTTGACCTTCTTTGACCTTCTATGACCTCTTTGGAATCCTTCTGACCCACACATACTAAGTCGTTGAAGAGTCAGGGCCCACCCAACTGTTTTCTACTTAGTTTTATCATTGGCCTCAGGGCTTGTAATGTGTCCTCTGTGTGTATGAGCATGTGTGTGTGTGTGTGTGTGTGTATGTGTGTGAGCGTGTGTGAGCGTGTGTGTGTGTGTGTGTGTGTGTGTGTGTGTGTGTGTGTGTGTGTGTGTGTGTGTGTGTGTGTGTGTGTGTGTGTGTCTGTGTGTGTCTGTGTGTGTGTGTGTCTGTGTGTGTCTGTGTGTGTGTGTGAGAGAAATAGAGAGAGTGATACAGAGAGAGAAAAAGAGGAGGAATGTGTGTGTGTGTGTGTGTGTGTGTGTGTCTGTGTGTGTCTGTGTGTGTCTGTGTGTGTCTGTGTGTGTCTGTGTGTGTCTGTGTGTGTCTGTGTGTGTGTGTGTGTCTGTGTGTGTCTGTGTGTGTGTGTGAGAGAGAAATAGAGAGAGTGATACAGAGAGAGAAAAAGAGGAGGAATGTGTGTGTGTGTGTGAGAGAGAAATAGAGAGAGTGATACAGAGAGAGAAAAAGAGGAGGAATGTGTGTGTGTGTGTGAGAGAGAAATAGAGAGAGTGATACAGAGAGAGAAAAAGAGGAGGAATGTGTGTGTGTGTGTGAGAGAGAAATAGAGAGAGTGATACAGAGAGAGAAAAAGAGGAGGAATGTGTGTGTGTGTGTGAGAGAGAAATAGAGAGAGTGATACAGAGAGAGAAAAAGAGGAGGAATGTGTGTGTGTGTGTGTGTGAGAGTTTCCCACTGTTTTCCCCTTCCTATTTTATTGCCTGTCTCTCTACTTTAACAGGGCTCTGGAGAGCCAGTCTAAATTGGTGTCAAGTGTGTGTGTGTGTGTGTGTGTGTGTGTGTGTGTGCATCTCGGCAGAGCAGTACTGATAAGAGTCAGTATAATAACGTGTCTGGGTACAGCATCTGTAAATAGCTATCTCTCCCTAAACTCCCTCAGCACGGCTCCGGGGTTAAGTTTTGCTTAGTACAGATCTAGGATCAGCTTCCCCTCCCCCCAATCCTAACCTTAATTATTAGTGGTGAAAAACAATTATTGATCAAATATCAGCAATTAGGGGGAACTTCACCCCTACACCGTCAGCAGGGCTTTATACCTCAATAATAGTACTGTATATAATGCCCCATTAGGAAAGTCACTACGACCAACCTCTGTGCCAGAACAAAGCGACACGGTCGATGTTGCCCTTATGCACAGTTCTAGGATCAGCTTGGAAAAGGCTCAACAGACTTTTGGCTAGCTTTCTTGAGGACACTTCATCCTAATACAAGGGCTCACTTGTCCTCTTTCCACAGAGAGGGAGAGCTCCTATCAATTCTCCTCTATTATTGTCTCCTTGTTTCTTGTCTCCTTTCCTCTTTTCCTTCCCTGACCCTGTGTGTGATGCTGTTCTGTTTTCTCCACAGGACAGGCTGAAGATGGGCCACCACGGAGAGAGGGCTCTGGATAGATTATGTCCTCATCTCCTCTCATTATCTCCTTGTCTTGCTTCCTTCCCTGTTTCCTCTACAGGACAAGCTGAAAGTGGGCCACCACGGAGAAAGGGCCCTGGAGAGCTTCTGTCAGTGGCAGTGGGAGGAGTACGGCGGCCCCCGTTACTTAGGCAACAATTACGTGCCCGGGGGCAGGGATGACATCCCACCTGTGGACACGGCCGTGCTCGTCACTAGGTAACTGTCATTGTCACTGTCACGCTTCCAATCACACTGTCACTGTCCAGGACTGGCACTGTTGTCACTGTGTATCTGTTATAGTCTCCTGCTCTCTCTCCCTGCTCTCTCTCTCTCTCTCTCTCTCTCTCTCTCTCTCTCTCTCTCTCTCTCTCTCTCTCTCAGCTCTCTCTCAGCTCTCTCTCTCTCTCTCAGCTCTCTCTCAGCTCTCTCTCCATTTCAATTTCAATTCAATGGGCTTTATAGGCAAGGGCCAAAGCAAGTGAAATAGATAACAAACTAAAGTGAAAAAAAATACAAATAAATGAACAGTAAACATTACACTCACAAAAGTTCAAAAGAATAAAGACATTTCAAATGTCACATTAGGTGCAAATAGTTCAAGTACAAAAGGAAAAATAAATAAACATAAATATTGGTTGTATTTCCAAAGGTGTTTGTTCTTCACTGGTTGCCCTTTTCTTGTGGCGACAGGTCACAAATCTTGGTGCTGTGATGGCACACTGGTATTTCACCCAGTAGATATGGGAATTTATAAAAATGTGATTGGTTTTCGAATTCTTTGTGGGTCTGTGTAATCTGAGGGAAATATGTGTCTCTAATATGGTCATACATGTGGAAGGAGGTCAGGAAGTGCAGCTCAGTTTCCGCCCCATTTTGTGGGCAGTGAGCACATAGCCTGTCTTCTCTTTCTCAATAGCAAGGCTATGCTCACTAAGTCTGTACATAGTCAACGCTTTCCTTAAGTTTGGGTCAGTCACAGTGGACAGGTATACTGCCGCTGTGTACTCTCTGTTTAGGGCCAAATATCACTCTAGTTGCTCTGCTTTTTTAAAAATTATTTCCAATGTGTAATTATCTTTTTGTTTTCTCATGATTTGGTTGGGTCTAATTGTGCTGCTGTCCTGGGGCTCTGTGGGGTGTGTTTATGTTTGTGAACAGAGCCCCAGGACCAGCTTGCTTAGGGGACTCTTCTCCAGGTTCATCTCTCTGTAGGTGATGGCTTTGTTATGGAAGGTTTGGGAATCGCTTCCTTTTAGGTGGTTATAGAATTTAACGGCTCTTTTCTGGATTTTGATAATTAGTGGGTATCGGCCTAATTCTGCTCTGCATGCAATATTTGATGTTCTACGTTGTACACAGAGGATATTTTTACAGAATTCTGCATGCAGAGTCTCAATTTGGTGTTTGTCCCATTTTGTGAAGTCTTGGTTGGTGAGCGGACCCCAGACCTCACAACCATAAATGGCAATGGGCTCTATGACTGATTCAAGTATTTTTAGCCAGATCCTAATTGGTATGTTGAAATTTATGTTCCTTTTGATTGCATAGAATTCCCTTCTTGCCTTGTCTCTCAGATCGTTCACAGCTTTGTGGAAGTTATCTGTGGCGCTGATGTTTAGGCCAAGGTATGTATAGTTTTTTTGTGTGCTCTAGGGCAACAGTGTCTAGATGTTATTTGTATTTGTGGTCCTGGCGACTGGACCTTTTTTGGAACACCATTATTTTGGTCTTACTGAGATTTTGTCAGGGCCCAGGTCTGACAGAATCTGTGCAGAAGATCTAGGTGCTGCTGTAGGCCCTCCTTGGTTGGTGACAGAAGCACCAGATCATCAGCAAACAGCAGACATTTGACTTCGGATTCTAGTAGGGTGAGGCCGGGTGCTGCAGACTCTTCTAGTGCCCGCGCCAATTCGTTGATATATATGTTGAAGAGGGTGGGGCTTAAGCTGCATCTCTGTCACACCCCACGACCCTGTGTGAAGAAATTTGTGTTTTTTGCCAATTTTAACCGCACACTTGTTGTTTGTGTGCATGGATTTTATAATGTCGTATGTTTTACCCCCAACACCACTTTCCATCAATTTGTATAGCAGACCCTCAAAAGCCTTCGATTGAGTCTAATGCTTTTTTGAAATCAACAAAGCATGAGAAGACTTTGCCTTTGTTTTGGTTTGTTTGGTTGTCAATTAGGGTGTGCAGGGCGAATATATGGTCTGTTGTACAGTAATTTGATAAAAAGCCAATTTTACATTTGCTCAGTACATTGTTTTCATTGAGGAAATGTATGAGTCTGCTGTTAATGATAATGCAGAGGATTTTCCCAAGGTTACTGTTGACGCATATTCCACAGTAGTTATTGGGGTCAAATTTGTCTCCACTTTTGTGGATTGGGGTGATCAGTCCTTGGTTCCAAATATTGGGGAAGATGCCAGAGCTAAGGGTTTTAGTATAGCCAATTGGAATTTGTTGTCTGTATATTTGATCATTTCATTAAGAATACCATCAACACCACAGGCCTTTTTGGGTTGGAGGGTTTTTATTTTGTCCTGTAACTCATTCAAGGTAATTGGAGAATCCAGTGGGTTCTGGTAGTCTTTAATAGTTGATTCTAAGATTTGTATTTGATCATGTATATGTTTTTGCTCTTTATTCTTTGTTATAGAGCCAAAAAGATTAGAGAAGTGGTTTACCCATACATCTCCATTTTGGATAGATAATTCTTTGTGTTGTTGTTTGTTTAGTGTTTTCCAATTTCCCCAGAAGTGGTTAGAGTCTATGGATTCTTCAATTACATTGAGCTGATTTCTGACGTGCTGTTCCTTCTTTTTCCGTAGTGTATTTCTGTATTGTTTTAGTGATTCACCATAGTGAAGGCGTAGACTCAGGTTTTCCAGGTCTCTATGTTTTTGGTTGGGCAGGTTTCTCAATTTCTTTCTTTGATTTTTGCATTCTTCATCAAACCATTTGTCATTGTTGTTAAATTTCTTTGGTTTTCTATTCAAGATTTTTTAGATTTGATAGGGAAGCTGAGAGGTCAAATATACTGTTAAGATTTTCTACTGCCAAGTTTACACCTTCACTATTGCAGTGGAACGTTTTACCCAGGAAATTGTCTACAAGGGATTGAATTTGTTGTTGCCTAATTGTTTTTTGGTAGGTTTCCAAAACTGCATTCCTTCCATCTATAGCATTTCTTAATTTTACTCAGTTCCTTTGGCTTTGATGCCTCGTGATTGAGTATTGCTCTGTTCAAGTAGACTGTGATTTTGCTGTGGTCTGATAGGGGTGTCAGTGGGCTGACTGTGAACGCTCTGAGAGACTCTGGGTTGAGGTCAGTAATAAAGTAGTCTACAGTGCTACTGCCAAGAGATGAGCTATAGGTGTACCTACCATAGGAGTCCCCTCGAAGCCTACCATTGACTATGTACATACCCAGCGTGCGACAGAGCTGCAGGAGTTGTTGTCATAGTTGTGCCTAGAAGCTGTCTTCTTTAAAATATGGGGAGTCTAGTGGGGGGGGGGGGATATAGGCAGCACACAGGAGGACATTTTTCTTTGTTAGGATAATTTCCTTTTGAATTTCTAGACAAATGAAAAACGTTCCTGTTTTGATTAATTTAATGGAGTGAGTTAGGTCTGCTCTATACCAAATTAGCATACCCCTGAGAACCTTCCCTGTTTCACACCTGGTAGTTTGGTGGATGGGACTACCAGCTCTCTGTTACCTAGAGGGCAACCAGTGGGTCCGTCCCCTCTATACCAGGTTTCTTGCAGAATGACAATGTCTGTATTACCGATTTCTTTGGTGAAATCCGGGTTCCTGCTCTTTAGGCCAAAGGCAGATGACCTCAGGCCTTGGATATTCCAGGATGATATAGTGAAGGCTTTTTGTTCCATAAAGTGTCCAATGTTGTTGATCGTGTTTTGGCCTCAGGCCAGTAAGTGTGAGCAGAGCCTGCTGAGCATCTGGTACATGCCATTGGCTTGGGCGAGTGTAAGAGTGGGGGTTGGGCCTGTTTTCCCGCTCACTACCTGGGCGTATGTGTGACTTCCATGTTGAGGCCCTCTTTGCGGGGGTGGGCTGCATGGGGTGGGCAGGAGTGGCATAGGTCTGATCTGAGGGGGCCTAAATGAGGTGTGGGCATGGTTGACGTGGGGGGGTGTTGATTGGTTGGGGTGGGGGTGTGGATGTGTCTGGGGGTGCTGTGGTCTGGATGTAGGTCCTCTTGCCGTGGGTCCTCTAAGTGTAGGTCCAGGGGGGGTCCTGCAGGTCTTGGAGGGTGTCTCGCTGGTCTGGGTGGGGTGTCTATTGATCTGTTGCTCCTGTGTGAGGTGTTGGGGATACGTTTGAGAGAAACTAACAAATGTCAAATCATATTTTTAGACGAGATGGCCAGTCAATTTGAGAAACGTTATTGTGTATTCTACGTAATGACGCAGTTTTACGTTATTACGTAATGACGTCATCACGCAATGACATCACAACGTGTATTTAGCAACTTTTAGCAACAAATTGACCTGCCTCTAGCAACTTCCCCTGAAAATTAGTTGGCAACACTGGCTGCAATCTGACGTGCAGTTAACTCTAATGAACTTTTCCTCTGCAGCAGAGGTAACTCTGGGTCTTCGTTTCCTGTGGCGGTCCTCATGAGAGACAGTTTCATCATAGCGCTTTTCCACATTGACTGACCTTCATGTTTTAAAGTAATGATGGACTGTTGTTTCTCTTTGCTTATTTGAGCTGTTCTTGCCATAATATGGACTTGGTCTTTTACCAAATAGGCTATCTTCTGTATACCCCCCCCCTCCCCTTGTCAGAACACAACTGATTGGCACAAATGCATTAAGAAGAAAATATATTCCACAAATAAACTTTTAACAAGGCACACCTGTTAATTGAAATGCATTCCAGGTGACTACCTCATGAAGCTGGTTGAGAGGATGCCAAGAGTGTGCAAAGCTGTCATCAAGACAAAGGGTGGCTATTTTAAAGAATCTCAAATTTAAAATATATTTTGATTTGTTTAACACTTTTTGGGTTACTACATGATTCACATGTGTTATTTCATGATTTTGAGAGAAAAAGAAAAACCCTTGAATGAGTAGGTGTCCAAACTATATAACGAAAAATTGTGGGACCAACAGCAATAAGGCATCAATAATAGTCATAGAAGTAGTGGAAATGGGAATACCATTAACAGGAACTACAACAACAATATTAATGAGAATAATACACTATAGTAGTAGAAGTAGTAGTTGAAATTGGAATACCATTAACAGGAACTACAACAATTGTCACGCCCTGGCCTTAGTTATCTTTGTTTTCTTTATTATTTTGGTTAGGTCAGGGTGTGACATGGGGGATTTATTGTGTTCGTCTTGTCTAGGGGTTTATTAGATTAATGGGGTTGTGTTCAGTTTAGTTGTCTAGGTAAGTCTATGGTTGCCTAGAGTGGTTCTCAATC